>NW_027397070.1:27606407-28024532 GCF_003265705.2 Callorhinus ursinus
AATTCTTTCAAAGAACCAGCTCCTAGTTTCGTTGATCTGTTCTACTGCTCTTTTGGTTTCTAGTTCATTGATTTCTGCTCTGATCTTTATGATTTCTCTTCTCCTGCTGGGTTTAGGCTTTATTTGCTGTTCTTTCTCCAGCTCCTTTAGGTGTAGGGTTAGGTTGTGTATTTGAGACCTTTCTTGTTTCTTGAGAAAGGCTTGTATTGCTATATACTTTCCTCTCAGGACTGCCTTTGCTGTATCCCAAAGATTTTGAACAGTTGTGTTTTCATTTTCATTGGTTTCCATGAATTTTTTTAATTCTTCTTTAATTTCTTGGTTGACCCATTCATTCTTTAGTAGGATGCTCTTTAGCCTCCATGTATTTGAGTTCTTTCCGACTTTCCTTTTGTGGTTGAGTTCTAGTTTCAAAGCATTGTGGTCTGAAAATATGCAGGGAATGATCCCAATCTTTTGGTACCGGTTGAGACCTGATTTGTGACCTAGGATGTGATCAATTCTGGAGAATGTTCCATGGGCACTAGAGAAGAATGTGTATTCCGTTGCTTTGGGATGGAATGTTCTGAATATGTCTGTGAAGTCCATTTGGTCCAGTGTGTCATTTAAAGTCTTTATTTCCTTGTTGATCTTTTGCTTAGATGATCTGTCCATTTCAGTCAGGGGGGTGTTAAAGTCCCCCACTATTATTGTATTGTTGTCAATGTGTTTCTTTGCCTTTGTTATTAATTGCCTTATATAATTGGCTGCTCCCATGTTCGGGGCATAGATATTTACAATTGTTAGATCTTCTTGTTGGATAGACCCTTTAAGTAGGATATAGTGTCCTTCCTCATCTCTTATTACAGTCTTTGTTTTAAAATCTAGTTTGTCTGATATAAGGATTGCCACCCCAGCTTTCTTTTGGTGTCCATTAGCATGGTAAATGGTTTTCCACCCCCTCACTCTCAATCTGGGGGTGTCTTTGGGTCTAAAATGAGTCTCTTGGAGACAGCATATTGATGGGTCTTGTTTTTTAATCCAATCTGATAGCCTGTGTCTTTTGATTGGGGCATTGAGCCCATTTACATTCAGGGTAACTAGTGAAAGGTATGAATTTAGTGCCATTGTATTACCTGTAAGGTGACTGTTAACTGTCTGTTGTCTGTGTTCGTTTCTGCTCTTTGCTGCTTTTAGGTTCTCTCTTTGCTTAGAGGACCCCTCTCAATATTTCTTGGAGGGCTGGTTTCGTGTTTGCAAATTCCTTTAGTTTTTGTTTGTTCTGGAAGCTTTTTATCTCTCCTTCTATTTTCAGTGATAGCCTAGCTGGATATAGTATTCTTGGCTGCATATTTTTCTCGTTTAGTGCTCTGAAGATATCTTGCCAATCCTTTCTGGCCTGCCACGTCTCTGTGGATAGGTCTGTTGCCAATCTAATGTTTCTACCATTGTAGGTTACATATCTCTTCTCCCGAGCTGCTTTCAGGATTTTCTCTTTGTCTCTGAGACTCGTAAGTTTTACTATTAGATGTCGGGGTGTTGACATATTTTTATTGATTTTGAGAGGGGTTCTCTGTGCCTCCTGGATTTTAATGCCTGTTTCCTTCCTCACATTAGGGAAGTTTTCTGCTATAATTTGCTCCAATATACCTTCTGCCCCCCTCTCTCTCTCTTCTTCTTCTTCTGGGATCCCAATTATTCTAATGTTGTTTCGTCTTATCGTATCACTTATCTCTCGAATTCTGCCCTCGTGATCCTGTAGTTGTTTCTCTCTCTTTTTCTCAGCCTCTTTATTTTCCATCATTTGGTCTTCTATATCGCTGATTCTCTCTTCTGCCTCATTTATCCTAGCAGTTAGTGCCCCCATTTTGGATTGCACCTCATCAATAGCCTTTTTGATTTCGATTTGGTTAGATTTTAGTTCTTTTATTTCTCCAGAAAGGGTTTCTCTAATAACTTCCACGCTTTTTTCAAGCCCAGCTAGTATCTTTAAAGTCATGATTCTGAACTCTAGGTCCGACATCATACTAATGTCTGTATTGTGTAGGTCCCTGGCTGACGGTAGTACCTCTTGTTCTTTTTGCTGAGGTGATTTCTTTCGTCTTGTCATTTTGTCCAGAGGAGAATAGATGAATGAGAGAACGAAATGCTAACAGGTTTACAACGTCCCCAGCAAATATACTGTATACAAATCAGAAAAGACCTGAAACCAGGGGAAAAGAAAGGGAAAGAAAGAAAAAAGAAAGAGAAAAAAGAGAAAAAAAAAAGATAAAAACAAAAACAAAACAATACAAAAAAAGCAGAATATGATCAAATATGATCAGGCTAGTGCATAGATCAGTGCCACACACTAGATTTTGGGCGTATTTTGGTCTGTTAGAAAAAAGTGCCTCCTAAAATTTTAAAGGAAGAAAGACATATATGTACAAAATAAGGGTTGATACAATGAAGGGATGGAAGATAACTGTAAAGATGAAAATTATAAAAGGTTTTATAAAAGGACTTGGTAAGATAAGTTGTTTGAAAAAAGAAAGAAGATTTAAGAAAAGAAAAAAAAAAAAAGGAAAAAGGGAGAGAATGTGATCAGGCAGGAGACTAGAACAAAGCCATACACTAGTAATTTAGGGTATATTTTGATCTGTTAGAAGAAACTGTACCTCAAAATTTTAAAGAGAGAACAACTTATATATATATGCCAAAAATAAGGGTAACTACTATGAAGGGATAAAATATGACTCTAAAAATGAAAAATGAAAAATGTTTTTGTTTTTTTTTTTTTAAAAAGGGATTGATAAGATGTTGGTAAAAAAAAGGAAAAAAAAAAAATAAAAAAAACAGTCAACAAAAATTAACTTTGATGAAATAATGAATCATGGTAAAAAAAAAAAAAAAAAAAAAAAGCCATGAATCTATGTGCAGTATTCCCCTAGCGCTGGAGTTCTCCCGTTCTCCTTGATCGATCAACTTGGTCTTGGCTTGCTGGCTGTTTGTGCTGATCTTCTGGGGGAGGGGCCTGTTGCTGTGGTTTCCAAATGTCTTTGCCGGAGGCGGAATTGCCCCGCCCTTGTGGGTCCGGGCTAAGGAAGCTGCTCCGGTTTGCTCTCAGGAGCTTTTGTTCCCTGCAAGCTCTCCGTACAGCCTTGGAGGACCAGGGCAGAAATGGTGGCCTCCCAATCTCCACCCGGAGGAGCTGAGAACTCGGGGCCCCGCTCCTCAGTGTGCCCCCAGAGAAAAGCAGTCACTCCCGTGTCCCCGGTCTCTGGCCGCACTCCGTGCTCACCCGGCCTGTGACCGAGCGTTGCTATCTCTGGCACCCGACCCCGCGCAGAGTCTCCAAACCCAGCAGATCCCTGCAGTGCGTTCCCGCACCGCTCCTCCCCGGGAAGGAAGGGAAGTCTCCCCGGATCTGCCGCCTGCTGGGTCCCTGCTGGAGGAGCCGTGCCCCGACTGGGCCGCAGATCACAGTTTATGGCAACCCCGAGCTGAGAGCCCGCGACTCTGCTCCATCTCTGCAGCCGGCTTCCCCGCTCCGATACCTGGGAGCTCTGGCGCACTCAGGCACCCCCGGTCTCTCTGTGACCCCAAGGGTCCTGAGACCACACTGTCCCGGGAGGATTCCACCCCCCGCTTAGCCACTGCAGCGACGTCCCTCCACGGAGCCAACTTCTAAAAGGTCCGATTTTGTGCTCCGCGGCTCTATCACTTGCCAGAAGCGGCCGGCGGAGGCCCCTCCCCCGCCGTCTATCCTCCCGAATATCGCCTCGGATTCACTTCTCCGCACGTCCTACCTTCCAGAAAGTGGTCACTTTTCTGTTCAGAGAGTTGTTGCTACTCTCTTCTTCGGTCTCCTGTTGAGTTCGTAGGTGTTCAGAATGGTTTGATCCCTATTCAGCTGAATTCCTGAGACCAGACGAAATCTAGGTCTCCTACTCCTCCGCCATCTTGCTCCGCCCCCCTAAGTTGTTTTTTTTTTAAAAAACATTTTATTTATTTATTTTTTTTGAGAGAGTGTACCTATGAGCATGGGGAGGAGGGGGGAGCACAGGAAGAGAGAATCTCAGACTCCCTGCTGAGCATGGAGCCCAACGCAGGGCTGGATCTTACCACCCTGACATCACAACCTGAGCAAAAACCAAGAGCTGGACGCTTAACCAACTGTGCCACCCAGGAGCCCCAAGTTATCATTTTTAAACAGTTTTCATAACCACTAATTTACAAAGTAGATGCTTAAACTTTGTCAGTAGATTTGTGTATTCTGGCGTTCATACAGTCAGAGATATTTCTATGGCCTTGTGGATGGTAAATCATGACCTTTCATGCAAGTTACATATCATCAACTGTCGTGAGAAATCAAAATTTAATACTTTCTCATTAAGCATGTGCTTCTTTTTTTCTTTCTTAGTTATTTCGGCCGAAAGGATTCACTGTAAAACATTTTGTAATTACTAAATAGTAAAATCATTATAAGTTGTTGATTTACGTTATACCAAAAAAATAAAACCACTATAGGAAGACTACTCTTTCTATGCAGGATTGCTTACCCTTTTTTTCCCATATATATATATTTAATAAACTGGACCTATAATTTGCCAGGTTTAACACTGACCAGTCAAATGGCATCCTGGAAGCTTAGGACAAATCACAGGTATGACACAGGCCACAGCACAATTGGCTGATAAGTCCAAGAGACCAGCCGGACAGAATGTCCAATGATGTTCTGTTTCCCCAACTTCCCAAGACTATAAGGAGTTAGCTGTTCCCAGCCATTGTATCTGCCTGCAATTAGCTTATCAACAGGTATTTTATCACCCAGTATATTTTCCTTGAAAAATCATTTATTTATATCTAGAAAAGGTCAAAAAAAGAAGCACAAGTTATTACTGGTCATCTTGGTGTTAAAGTAAGAACTCTTTAGTGTACATACATCTCAAATAGAGGAGACAACAGAGGAAGCTAGAAATACAAAGTATTTGGTCAACCAGATCCATTTTAACTTATTTTAACACAACTATTAATATTTCATTTTATAAAAATTTAAAACTCAGGACAAATGATAAATCATTCAGGATGCCAGAACAACAGGCATAAACCAGTTCTGCCTAAGGCAAACCATGGTATATGGTCTCTTGATGTACTCTTGTTACTCTCTAAGTCCTTAGGATTTTACTCCAAGAGAGATGGAGCACATGAGAGAATTTTCAACAGAGGAGAGATAAGACCTCATTTCTTAAAAAAAAAAAAAAAAAAAATCACTCTCCGGCTCCTGGGTGGCTCGGTCGGTTAAGCATCTGCCTTCTGCTCAGGTCATGATCTCAGGGTCCTGGGATGGAGCCCCGCATCAGGCTCCTGGCTCAGCGGGGAGTCTGCTTCTCCCTCTGTTCCTCCTCACCGCCCGCCCCCCCGCATCAAGCTCATGCTTTTCTCTCTTTCCCTTGCACTCTCTATCTCAAATAAATAAATAAAATCTTAAAAAAAAAAAATCACTCTGGCTGCTGTCTTTAGCAGAGACAATAGAGAGGCAAGGGAAGAAGGAGGCATGCCATGAAGAGGCAACTACAATAATCCAGGCAAAAAGTGATGATGGCTTTAAATATGGCCATAGCAATAAAGATTATAAGATTCTGGGTATATTTTAAGACTCTGTAATTAGGGCGCCTGGGTGGCTCAGTTGTTAAGCATCTGCCTTCAGCTCAGGTCATGATCCCAGGGTCCTGGGACTGAGCCCCGCATCGGGCTCCCTGCTCTGCAGGAAGCCTGCTTCTCCCTCTCCCACTCCCCCTGCTTGTGTTCCCTCTCTTGCTGTGTCTCTCTCTGTCAAATAAATAAATAAAATCTTAAAAAAAAAAAAAAAAAAAAAACAGGGTGCCTGGGTGGCTCAGTTGGTTAAGTGACTGCCTTTGGCTCAGGTCATGATCCCAGAGTCCTGGGATAGAGTCCCGCATCGGGCTCCCGGCTCAGCGGGGAGCCTGCTTCTCGCTCTGATCCTCTCCTCTCTCATGCTGTTTCTCTCTCTCTCTCTCATAAATATATAAATAAAATCTTAAAACAAAAACTCTGTAATCACAAATTGAATTTGGCCTACCAAAAAAGACCTTGAAACAATAACAACCCAGTAACAACTAGCACCCCCCAGGGCCCAGATTATAATCTCTAAATACCATTTCCCACTAAAAGAAATAGGACTCCTTAGGGGGGAAAAAAAAAAGCCTGGAGTAAGAAAGGTACAAAACTAGCCTAGAAGCTCTTTTCATAATAGAAAGCAAAAAGTCTACTAAGACTAGTGGGATCATCTTAAAAGACCATAATTACTAACTGGAAGGGGAGCTGCTAGTAGCCAAAGACAGAACACCTCAAGCATCAAAAGGAATAATAAAAAATGACTACAATAGAGTCCAATTCAGAAAATATGTCAAAACTTTTTTAATTCTATTTATTTATTTGAGAGAGAGATAGAGAGAGAGAGCACAAGTAGGCAGAGTGGCAGGCAGAGGGAGAGGGAGAAGCAGGCTCCCCGCTGAGCAGGGAGCCCGATGTGGGGCTCAATCCCAGGACCCTGGGATCATGACCTGAGCCAAAGGCAGACACGTAACTGACTGAGCCACCCAGGCACCCCAATATGTCAAAACTCTTAGTTCAAAATAACACTTAAAAATAAAAACCTTATTGGGCATCTTTGGAGGTGCTGGGGCACCAAACTCATAATTATTCTGAAAACTGGTAAACAAAGGAAAACAATTAAGCATTTATCCTGTCTATCCTGTATAAACTGTATTTCAGGGCATCCAAATAGTTGACAAGAAAAGATCTTTATAGAATAGTAACAGATAATAAGTATAGAAAGAATGATACATTTAGAGTATCAGCATTTTCAAAACCCTAATGAAAGAATGCAACTAGGTAATAATCATCAAAGCTGCTAAAACTTTCACTGAAAAAGCTAGTAGGGAACTTTATATTGGATGTATAATGAACCTAATGATCGATCTTAACATCATAAGAAAAAAGAAAACAGACATTATGTGTCTTCTGATATAACAGTAAGTACACAACACTAATCAATACATATCAGAAAATGAATCTGAAAAGCTGTAATACATAACTGCCAGTTTATAGAAAATAATGTGTTGAATGACGTGACGGGGATACAATCAACTAAAACACCATGTGGAAAATTCTATAGGATAAGGACTCATTTCCTTCAACACGTAAGTTTGCAAAGAAGAAAAAATAAGAGGGAATGAACATGGGTTAAAAGAGACTGAAAAGACAGAAATACGCAAATAGTGCCAGAAAATAAGTGCTGAAGAAAGAAAAACCACAATGATGGGAGTATATCAAAGGGACATAGGACCAACTGAAACAGCTCCCAGTGGCCAAATTAGAATGATTTAACAGTAAAATAAAGTTGTACTAGATTATAATCCAGAGTAGAAAATAAACATCCATAAAGACTTATCTGAGAATGGCTTTAAAATAATTGGGAAAATGGAGCACGAGGTAGACAAAACAAGATTGACCACAGACTAATAATTGCTGAAGCTGGGTGATGGGTTTTTTTCTTTTATTTATCTCTCATGCTTTCCATAATAAAAAGCTGAACAAAAGGAAAAAATAAAGAATTGGAGTCACTAAGTACAAATGACTCTCCAGGGGTTTCACTGTGAAAGGAGAGCAGGAAGTGGGGTCGTACCCGGAAGGGGGAAATGAGTTTTACGAGTTTTTTGTTAACATACCAGTCATATTTGTACGTATGTGTACATACCTTGTAGCTTGCAGATTTAATTCCATCAGGAACTTCATCCTGAAAAAAGAAAAAAAATGTTTTTATCAGATATTCTATCTTCTGAAAAAAATTAAGTTTCTATAATTTATGAGATTTTTATTTTTTTAAAGTTTATTTTATTTATTTAAGGAATCTCTACACCTGTCGTGGTGCTCGAACTCATGACCCTAAGATCAAGAGTTGCATGCTCTTCCAACTGAGCCAACCAGGCGCCCCTATGAGATTATTTTTAAACTGAGAATGAGATTATTTTTAAACTGAGAATGGTTTAAACTGAGAACAACAAATTAGTGTATAGGTTGCTGATCATATATTTTATTACTTACGTAATAGCATGGAAATGTAAAAATAGTCACTCCTTTTGATGCTCAAATTGTCCCACATTGGCAACCAGGGGACCCACAAAGTGCTGACTTGATAGCTACACCTGTGTCCTATTGATAGGATCCCAGTAATCTTTAGAGCACTTATTGTTTTCTGTTATGACAAGATACTCCAGGCTCACCTTGTTTATTTCTTTTTTTTTTTTTTACGGATTTTATTTATTTATTTGAGAGAGAGAGAAAGAGAGCACGAGTTGGGGGGAGGGGCAGAGGGAGAAGCAGACTCCCCACTGAACAGGGAGCCCCATGCAGGGCTCGATCCCAGGATCCCAGAATCATGACCTGGGCCGAAGGCAGCTGCTTAACCGACTGAGCCATCCAAGCACCCCACCTTATATATTTCTTGTTCCAGTCTTGGAATCAAATGTTTTTTAAGGAGCCCTAGTTCTTTTCAGAGGAAAACGGCACTGGTTTTTAGTCGTGTGTTGGCCACTTACCAACTATAGGACCTATCTGTCTATCCTCAAAGTATGCTGTGAATAGACATAATGATGTATGTACTCTGTAAATTGTAGGGCCCTATTCCAGTGCTAAGTATATTTCTGAAATAGATTATATCTGCCCAAAGGGAAGGACCCACACAGAGATAATCACTTTATTGTGTAACTTTCCAGACTTTGAACTACCTCAATGTATAATTCTTTTTCTAAGACCAAATATTTAGATGGTTTCTAATTTTTTCATATCATGCCAAATTCATAAACTAATTTTAGCAGAATTGATACCTTTACAATATTTATTACTGCTTTATGGTCATCTTTGAACATCTGTCCAATTATTTTAGTAAGTGAAAATCCTGGTGGAATTGCTAGACCAAAAGATGTGTGCCTTTTTAATTTTGTTGATACATTTGCTGAACTGATCTCCCAAAGGATTTAATGACACAGAGTGCTCATTTCTTATTCACAGACTAACACTGGATGTTGTTATTCATCTGCACATTAGTCAATTAATAATGGAGGGGAAAGAATGTTGTTTTGACCCATTGTAAAGGTAAAAAATAAGTGGTCTTTCAGTTTATAGAGAGATTCCAGGTTGTGAGTTCAAGCCCCACATTGTGTGTAGAGATTACTTAAAATAAAATGTTTAGGGATGCCTGAGTTTCTGTCAGTTAAGCACCTGACTCTTGATCTCAGCTCAGGTCTTGACCTCAGGGTCATGAGTTCAAGCCCTGAAAAAAAAAATGTTAAAAAAAATTTGCTTAAAAAAAAAAAAAAAGATGAGAGGAACGTGGGTGGCTCAGTCAGTCAAATGTCTGCCTTTAGCTGAGGTCATGATCCCAGGATCCTGGGATCAAGCCCCACATTGGGCTTCCTGCTCAGCAGACAGTCTGCTTCTGCCTCTCCCTCTGCCCCTACTCCCTGTTTGTATGCTCTCTCTCTCTCTTTAGCTTGTTCTCTCTCTCAAATAAATAAAATCTTAAAAGAAAAGAAACATTAAAAAAAAAGATGAGATTCAAATTTTCAATAATTGTAAAACCACTTGCCTGCTCTTGCATGTTTAATAAGTCATAAATAAGTTATTTGTAAACTTGAATTCCCCCAACTAATGTTTCCTATTACTAAATATAAATGCTAGAACTTAGGAAATAAAATGAAACATTTAAACTGATGATATCACTTAAATGATATTTTCATAACAGAGGTTGGTTCACAAGTTAATTCTTGAATTTTCAAAAAAGTTTTGTCTGTGAGGATGAGTATAACTAAAGACCTGATTCTTGGGGCGCCTGGGTGGCTCAGTTGTTTCAGCATCTGCCTTCGGCTCAGGTCATGATCCCAGGGTCCTGGGATCGAACCCCGCATCGGGCTCCCTGCTCAGTGGGGAGCCTGCTTCTCCCTCTCCCTCTGCGGCTCCCTCTGCTTGTTCTCACTCTCTCTCTGTCAAATAAATAAAATCTTTAAAAAAATAAATAAATAACTAAAGATATTATCTAATGATAAACTACCCATAATATATATATCCATAAATAATATTTTTACATTTGCTTTACTTCCATATGCTGGATAGGTCTATACAGCAATATTTACACACATAAAAATAAACCACTCAAAATTATAGCACCACTTCATACCCATTAGGATGGCTATTAACCAGAAAACAGAAAAAAGCGAGTATTAGGATATAGAGAAATTGGAAGCTTGTGCATCACTGGTGGGAATGTAAAATGGTACAGCCACTATGAAGACAGCATGATGTTCCTCAAAAACTTAAACTGAGAACTACCGTATGATCCAGTAATTCTAATGAACCGAAATTAGGAATGCAAGCTGCATACCTGTTCACCCATATCCAGAGCAGCATTATGCGCAATGGCCAAAAGATGGGAATAACCCAAAAGCCAATCAATGCGAGAATGCATAAATGAAATGCAGATACACATACAATGCAATATTATTAAGGCTTAAAAAGGAAAAAAATTTAAATACATGCTACTATGGATAAACCCTGAAAACATGTTAAGTGAAACAAGCCAGACACAAAAGGACAAATTCTGTAATAATCCCCCTTATCTGAGGTACCTAGTATAATCAAATTCATAGAGAAAGAAAGTAGCATAGTGGTCACCAAGGGCGAGAGGGAGGGCAGAATAGGGAGTTACTGTTTAAAGAACGTTCAGTTTCAGTTTGCGATCAGGAAACAGTTCTGCAAATGGATAGTGGTGATGGTTGCACAACAACGTGACTGTACTCAATGCCAATAAACTGTACACTTAAAAATGGTTAAAACTGTAAATTTTAGATTATGCATATTTTAGCACAAAATGTAAAATAGAAATACATCCTTTTAAAGGGAGAGAAAGGCTTTGTTGAAAGTAAAATTCTCTGTTTTCAGAGTCAAATGCTTCAAATTTTAATGTTCTGAGAATTCTTTTTTTTTTAAAGATTTATTTATGTATTTATTTGCAGAGAGAGCGCGCACAAGCAGGGGGTGCAGCTGAGGCAGAGGGAGAAGCAGGCTTCCCGCTGAGCAGGGAGCCTGATGCAGGACTCGATCCCAGGACCCTGGGATCATGACCTGAGCCGAAGACAGGCACCCAACTGACTGAGCCACTCAGGCATCCCTATTCTGAGAATTTTTAAGAGGTGTTTTGTCCAGTCCCTCCCCACCCAAGGAAAATAATACACCCATGAAAAAAGAAGGGATTTTGTTTACACTTTGATTAATTTCACTTCATTATACTATAAACACAACTTTGGGTAAGATGTAAGAAGAAAAACAAACATCAAGCCAAAAGAACTATTAATCTCACTAGTAAATCAAAGGGTTATATTTATCACAAAATTTAAATTCTATAATTATGAAAGCAGAATAATTCAATAATATCTTTTTTTTAAGATTTTATTTATTAACAGAGAGAGATAGACAGTGAGAGAGGGAACACAAGCAGGGGGAGTGGGAGAAGGAGAAGCAGGCTTCCCGCTGAGCAGGGAGCCCGATGCGGGGCTCGATCCCAGGACCCCGGGATCATGACCTGAGCTGAAGGCAGACACTTAACGACTGAGCCACCCAGGCGCCCGAAAGCAGAATAATTCGAAGTAGGTTTTATATTAGTAAGTTTAGGTTTTGGGTTTCTTTTTTTTTTAAGATTTTATTTATTTATTTGAGAGAGAGAGCACAAACAAGGGGAGAGAAGCAGGCTCCCCACTGAGCAGGGATCCTGATGCGGGGCTCGATCCCAGGACCCTGGAATCATGACCTGAGCCGAAGGCTAACACTTAACCATCTGAGCCACCCAGGCACCTAAGTTTAGGTTTTTAACCCATAAATATTAAACATTATACTTAACCTAAGGATTGAAATGTTATTTTAGTTGCATTGCCCCCTTTTTAAGAATTGCAATTATTTAGGGACGCCTGGGTGGCTCAGTTGTTTAAACGTCTGCCTTCAGCTCAGCTCAGGTCATGATACTGGGATCAAGTCCCACATGGGGCTCCCTGCTCAGCGGAAAGTCTGCTTCTCCCTTTGCCTGCTGTTCCCCCTGCTTATGCGCACACGTGCTCATCATCACACACGTGTGCACATACACATATGCAAAGAGTTGGTCCCCTGCAGCCACTCTGTAACCCCACCCCAGGCCTGACCAGGGGTAGGCATCTAACCCTCTGACAAATAAATAAATAAAATCTTAAAAAAAAGAACTGCAATTATTTGAAAAACGATGTAACATGTCTTAAATGTATATGTGGTTCTTACCGACTGACAAGGCTTGACAGCACAGTCTCTTCGCCCACACTGGCTGATATCATTCCAGAAAGGACATGGCCTCTTCAGGTTTACCTACAGGATCACAGAAAAGGTTATACAAGTAAGAATCTTGAGATTATTATTGACAGGCATTGAATTACGATGATATAACCTGGTCGGGCTATTAGCTGTGGCTTTTCTTTTTCTTCCACTTCCCAGTTGCCAAGTTCCAGTGATGGTATCAGTGTGTCGCTTTGTAAGTAAAGTGGTAGACTTGCTTAGAAAGACACATATGCTACTAAACAGACCCTGAACAGATGGTGACTAGGAGCCAGAGCAGCTCATATCATCACCGCTCAAATGATATTCTTTTTACACAGGTAACAGGCATTTGTGAACTCAGATGAGTACTACATACTCCAATGATCAGATATTCTAAACTCTTTCTGTAGATATCTCAAATGACTAGTTAAAATAATACAGGTCAGAATAAAGTCATGCTTCTCAAAAAAATTTAATTATTTTAATTAAGTGGAGTCTACACAGTATTTTAGAAAAGTATGAATTAGCAATTTTGATAATAATATAATAGTTTCTATTCTGACTTCAATTTAACCAACAAGTTTCTAACTCCAGAGTGCAAAACCGAGTTGTTGAAATTAAAAGTATCCAATGGATGGTTTCAGAACCACACTGTTCACTCTTGTGAACTGAATTTTAAATTATGGCCACAATTTGAAGCTCAGCAATTCCTAAGAAAATGTAGTTATCCATTTATTCTCTTTAAAGATTTTATTTTATTTATTTGAGAGAGAGAATGAGAGAGAAAGCACAAGAGGGGGTAGGGTCAGAGGGAGAAGCAGACTCCCCGCTGAGCAAGGAGCCCGATGCGGGACTCGATCCTGGGACTCCAGGATCGTGACCTGAGCCTAAGGCAGTTGCTTAACCAACTGAGCCACCCAGGCACCCCTGTAGTTATCCATTTAAACTTTAATTATTCTTGTACGAAAAAATTAAAAATAAAAATACCTTGTAATATCTAAAGTAGTCGCTTTCAAGAAGTTTTTGTAGTCTCGGGAAAAGCCTGTAGTTATTAAATCTATCGATGGTTTCAACATCACAGGTACAATCATCCAAGTAACCACTAACCTGTTATAAAGAAAATGAAATAATACATCAAAATACTTTAGGTACAACAGGGCTCTTTTTCCTTATGAAGTTATGACTCAACCAACTCTTCTCATCCCTCCTCCTCCTAATTTTCAGAAATGGGGTACGACAGTAATCTAGTAATGCTATTGCTCTTACCATATACCTAGAGGAATGCAGTGCTGCTCTTTGTAGGGTGTACTGAGCTCATCATCACTCACGTGTGCACATACACATATGCAAAGAGTTGGTCCCCTGTAGCCACTCTGTAACCCCACCCCAGGCCTGACCAGGGGTAGGCATCTAACCCAAACCAGGCCATGGTCCCTGCTCCAGGAATCTGGAATTTAGAGTAAGAAGAAATGTCTCTCCCTGCAGTTAGACCACTAAACAAGGAAACTCGGACCATACGTCATCATGTGAGCCGAGGAGCACGTGAGCCAGTTGGCAAGATTTTAAAAGATACACAGGGACGCAGAGATAAGAGATAGAGAACATATGCTACATGGGTTCCCTGGGGGTTTCCAGTGCCTACTTCTCCCCGTCTTTCTTGAAGCCCAGTTGCATTCCCATTCTTGGCTTTCCTGAGACTCCTATTCCTAAGATTCAATTGTCTCTGTTTTTCCTTTTAGTTTCCAACAGTATGTATAGTCTGGAGACAAGCTTAGTGAATGTATAAAAACAAGTGATACTGTATTTATAAGAGAAACAATAATTCATTATAAGGATCCAACAACTCTCAAATATTAGGCCATGATAATTTGTCTAGGTTAGAAACAGTGCTTAGAAATCACTTATATTAGCAGCACAGAGATAGCAAATTGATCACAAAGCCAATTCTGATCTTCAAATGCTTAAAACTAACAGTCTTAACTGTAATTACAATCAGACAATGTTATCAGAAGTGACACTAAAAGTCTTAGATGTTTATTTGGGGCCAGGCATATAACTCACAGAATTAATTATACAATGCAACATTGTAACTAACAAATACATCATGATTTAAGAACAGTAACGATTTCTTTTTTTTAAATACAGGGCATGCTGCAGAAAAGAGATCCTTATCATACTTTGGTCTGAATATATGCATTATAAACTACTTTGAATTATATTTTAGGGAGACTTCTTATAAAAAAAATTTTTTTAATCTACTGGTAAGTAAGCAAATAATACTTTATTGAAATACTGAATGTAGGTGTTTTCCCTTTGGAATACATAAAATCCTGCACTACCTTTCAATTTTAAAACATCACAAAACAGTAATGCAAATTTTTCACCTAAGAGTGAATACGTTCGGATGACAGATAACACTATGGATGATGACAGCAGTATCTAAGAGCTAAGATTTTATACCAATTTACATAGTCTTATTTGTTTTGGACTAATTCGGGAACTAGAAATCTCCTACATATTTTGTTACTGCAATAACTACCTTCATTTCATATACAAATTTGTCCTTGTTTCCTGCTAAAAATTCTGAGTATATAATAACCTTTGGTTCCTAATTTGGGGTGGTAACAAAACAAAAGTGTTTCTAACCTAGATTATTTGATTTTTCACACCTCTTTCTTTCAAGCATTAAAAACAGAACTTCTAAGGACATAAAAGAGCTACTGTTTTTCCCCTTGGATACAATTATTATACAAAGAAATAACAGGCACAAAGATTGCAAAGGCCAAAGGGACACATGCCAAATAGAGACATTAGGTCACAAAAAGAAAGAAGCACACACAAAAAACAAGAGAAATGGTTTGAAGCTTATTTTTCCCCTTAAGTAATTCTTTTTTTTTTTAATGTGTTCACCTTTTTTTTAAAGATTTTATTTATTTATTTGAGAGAGAGAGAAAGAACACAGACGGAGAGGGAAAAGCAGACTACCTGCTGAGCAGAGAGCCCAATGCGGGACTCATGACCTGAGCCGAAGGCAGACGCTTGACCGACCGAGCCACCCAGGTGCCCCGTAAGTAATTGGTTTTTAAGGTAAAAATCTATCTTTGAAATTCAAGTTCAAGCATCATCTCCTTTGGAAAGCTACCCCTGGAGTACCACTCAACCCCTGCTTGCTTAACTGTCTCTTCTATGTGCTCCCATGACACTCCACATACTCCTTACAAATTACCTCACTATATTGGGTCTATTTATTTCACTTCCTCCCTCTAGAATTTTTTTTTTTTTTTAGATTTTATTTATTTATTTGACAGAGAGAGAGAGAGAGAGAGAGAGACAGCAAGAGAGGGAATACAAGCTGAGGGAGAAGCAGGCTTCCCGCAGAGCAGGGAGCCCGACGTGGGACTCGATCCCAGGACTCCAGGATCATGACCTGAGCCGAAGGCAGTCGCTTAACCAACTGAGCCACCCAGGCGCCCCCTCCCTCTAGAGTTTAAAATCCTTGAGAGCAAAATCATGTTTGCTCATTTTGTATTCCTAGTCCTTCGCACTGTACTTCTAGAAAGCACAAAGTAGATGCTCAATATTTATTTGTAGAGTGGATGTATGAATGAATGTTTCAATGAATGCTGTCCACTCTCATTCTCATTCACTGGAGACCAGCCCCAAAGTCTAATTATGACTATGTACTACCATGTCACCTATGGTGGTGCTCAGTGCTCCAGACCACAAAAACCCAAGGGGCAGAAATACAGTACTCAGAACAAGGAAAGCAAGCAGCAAAGGTAAACAACCCACTGCATGCAACATTTTACCAAGCTGTACCTTAACCACAAAGGAAGCTAGAAGAAGCACCAAACCACGTCTGGGTGGCTCAGTCGTTGAGCGTCTACCTTCGGCTCAGGTCATGATCCCAGGGTCCTGGGACCGAGCCCCACATCGGGCTCCCTGCTCCACAGGAAGCCTGCTTCTCCCTCTCCCACTCCCCCTGCTTGTGTTCCCTCTCTCGTTGTGTCTCTGTCTGTCAAATAAATAAATAAAATTAAAAAAAAAAAATAGAAGGCCCAAACCATAAAGGAATGCAAGATGCATTCAGAGCAGAAATGGCTTATAGCCTGGAGACCTCAAAGAGATAAGACAGGACAATGGTAGATTTAAAAATCCTCTGACCTTTGTCTTAGAAATTGAGTAGGAGGTATTTCCAACTACTACAAATGGTAGCAGGGCAGCTAAGGAGGCAGAGCAAGGGTGAGGAGTTTCAATAGATGGAGAGGGCCCAGCAAAGGACAGACAGGAAGATACTCAGAAATCCAAGCCACGTGACCGTTCAGATAAGCCTGCCAAAAGGCAAAACCCAATCCCTGGAAAGAAGTCTGGCAGGTATGATTCCAGGCCCAGTTCTAGAAACTACAGAACCAGGCATGTTACCAGAATACAGTCTCTGGGAAAGACAAAGGAAGAAATCCAGTGAACAGACCCAGAGCAGCATCTTGGAAACAAAACAACGCCCTAGTACCTAAACTAAGACCAAAAGATGGGTGCTGATCTGGAACAAGGATGACCTGACACTAATGCAGCTTCAGGATGTGCTAATAAGGCTGCTGAAATAATGGCCACGCTATCTCTAAACTGCAACCGAATTCTGAGCCTACCATAGGGATCCGAATGTTTTCTTTAATGCCCCCCCACCCCACTCCCTGCCACACACATACACAAAGTGACTGATGCATGCTAACATTTGAAGCTTGCTGCTCTAGACTTCAGGCGGCAATCAGCCTTGGGTAGGGGGCCGAACTAACAGGTGGCAAGTAGAAGGCCCTTGCTGAGGGATGGCAGATATAAGGACCCGGGTAGGCCAGACATAACATCACCCGGTTTAAAGTCCTAGTCTCTAAAGAGCTGAAAAGCCTTTGAGGGCCTTCTGCTGCAGCCTCCCACGCACACAGGAATGCCCTCCTACGCACTCTTGAGGAAGCAGTGTGCGACAACGGTGAGCACGGAGGCCCTGGACTCGGGCCTTCTTGGGGTTGAATCCCATCTCTGCTGCCTATTAGTTATTGACCTCACCCAAGTGTTTTTTAACCTCTCCAAGCCTGAGTTTCCTATCTCAACACAAAATGGCAATACGAAGAGTTCCCATCTCTAAGAGTTGATATCAAAATGAAATGACAGACTAAATAGCCAGTAAATGTTAGTCAGTATTTCTACCCTACCGCTACTTAAATTAATGCTTCTAGTGAAAGGGATCTTACTATTCCCCAAAGCAACCACAACATTTTTTCTTTGAGAGAGAGAGAGTATGTGTGTGTGCACTAAGACTCGAGTCCGGGGTGGGGAGTTGGGGGGAGGAACAGAGGGAGAGAGAATCCTCAGCAGGCTCTACGCCTGGTGCAGAGCCTGATGTGGGGCTTGATCCCATGGCCCTGAAATCATGACCTGAGCCAAAATCAAGAGTCAGAAGCTTAACCAACTGAGCCACCGAGGCACGCCTACATTTCTTTTTTTAATAAGAAAAAAAAAGGCCCAGTTTGCAGATAAAATATTCCAAAAATTTTACATCTGTAGCCCCAATGGAACATAGAACTGGACAGCCAACAGTTAGCTGCAGAGGTAGTCTCAAATAGTTTCTCCACAGACTGACTGGTTCGGACCAAATACTAAAATATAAAAGGCAAGAGAAAAGAAAATAACATGGGCCTGCTTGTTGACTATTTTCTTTGTTCACTATTTAATTTACAATGAAAGACAAAACAAAACAAAACAAAACAACACTTTCTAAATAGTTTCCTTATGTGCCAACAACTTCTAGTCCTACCATAGACTATCATTTTTTCCCAAGCACTGTGAGAATATATTCTTCATACTTCTTTGAGATATGAAATACCTTTTAAAAGTGCTCAAAGTGTTCTTTTTTTTTTTTTTTTTTTTTTGCAAAGACCTCTAGTTGTATTTAATTTTATAGTGGTTTGTGGCCATCAAAAAGAACATGAAAACTATTCATTGACAGAGTTGACTGAGACACCTCTGTTAATGAAAGCATGGAAACACCAAAAATTCTATACTGGGTAGTTGGCACCATTCTAAGGACATGGAAAGCTACAAGCTATTTCTGCCTTAAAGCCTTAGTCTTTAGAACTTTAAATTGTTGTTGTGACCCAAAGTGTAGCAACCAATGTAAAACGTGCTTTGTTCCACATTCTTTGTTCAAAAAGGCGGGGAATGTAATAAGTACTCAGAGTCAATGGACATCTCTCCAGTATAACCTGTTTCAAAGATTCCTCTGACTAAATTTTAATCCAGGCTTATTTCCACCTACCACGCAACATATTATGGAGTGTCTCTTCCATGGCCCCAGCCACTCTGACTAACAAAAAGTATTTTTTATATTGACCTAAACCTGGGCGCCTGGATGGCTCTGTTGGTTAAACGCCTGACTCTTGATTTCAGCTCAGGTCATGATCTCAGGGTCTTGGGATCCAGCCTCACATTGGGTTCCTGAGGCTCCGCACTCCGCGGGGTGTTGCTTGATATTCTCTCTCTCCCTCTTCCCCCTCTGCCCCTCCCCTCATTCTCATTCGAGCTCTCTCTCTCTATGTCAACAGCATATGCAGTAATTGACTAACTTTAAAGATTCATTTGGAGCCATCAACCCATCTGAAAGATCAATTCCAGAAAAACATGCAAATAGCTCGCTAAGCAGAAAAACTGAAAGAATACACTCCTGCTAGCACAGTGCTCACATCCTGTATTGTAACTTCCCTAATACTTGCTGAGTACCAATTATGTACCAGGCTCAGTACTCTGGAGTATCAAGAAATGGGACTAAGTTTTTAAATTTTTAGCTTAGTTCTTGATCTCTGAAAACTTATTCATAATAGGCCTCAATAAATGCTTACTGAATTTAATCTGATTATTTGTAGAGCTTTGTACATTTTACTTCAATAACTCTCCTAAGGCCAAATAACCACATGCTGCTTTGGCTCCACTTAGAGTTGGTATTCTATAAAGTGAATCCCTACTACCAGGCACCCATGCAAGAGTGTGATGAGGGGTGATGTGGTAATTCAAGGCAGACGCGGTAAGAGAGATTGGCAACAGGAAGGGAGAAAAAGACTATTAACAAAGCAGACCCGACAGAACTTTGCTGCTAATCGGGTACTGCAAAGAGAATGAGAGATTTTAACTTTTATTTCTAAACTTTAGGTCGAAAGTTAGTCTTTAATTTAGTGTCTAGCATTATTTAATAACTTTTTTTAAAGATTTTATTTTTTAAGTAATCGCTATACCCAACATAGGGTTCGAACTTACAACACCGAGATCAAGAGTGGCATGCTCTACTGCGAGGCATCCCGACTAACGTGTTTTTTTAAAATGCTTAGGATCAAAACTAATGATGTAATGTATGGTGATTAAGATAACATAATAAAATTTAAAAACTAAATAAAATAAAATGCGTAGGATCGGGGCATCTGGGTGGCTCAGTTGGTTAAGCATCTGCCTTCTGCTCAGGTCATGATCCTGGAATCCTGGGGCCCTGGGGTGGAGCCCCACATTGCAGGGAGCCTGCTTGTCCCTCTCCCCCTGCTTGTGCTCTCTCACTCTGTCCAAAAAATAAGCAAAATCTTTAAAAAAAAAAAAAAATGCTTAGGATCTCTGCCTCTCCCCAAGCTCCAAAGAACTTTATTCACTAAATTGTAAGTTCTTAAGGGCAAGGATCACACCAGAGTTATTACTATATTCCAAATACTCAGGTCAATGTACACAGTATTTATAAATGTTTATTGAATGAATAAATTCTACCATTAGTCTCCTCTAATCTTTTCTTCCACCATTTTTTTTATTTCTGTGTGTCTCTCTCATTTCTGTATACATCTATGTCTATATGCTTGTCTCCAATTTTCTCTTCATGTCTATTCATCACTTGTCCCTTCTCCTCCTTACCCCCATCTCTTCCATTACTGACCATAGCAGAACTAAAATGTATTTGTTTCAATCTATTAAATTGAAATTGATGGTCTCTGTTCTTAAATTGATTTAAATAGACCATTTTAAATTTTCTTTTTTTTTTTAAGATTTCATTTATTTATTTATTTGACAGAGAGAGAGAGAGAGAGAGAGCAGGTGAGCACAGGCAGGGCGAGCGGCAGAGGGAGAGGGAGAAGCAGGCCCCCTGCCGAACAGGGAGCTCTATGTGGGGCCCGATCCCAGGACCCTGGGATCACGACCCGAAGGCAGTCGCCTAACTGACTGAGCCACCCAGGCACACCATTTTAAATTTTTCTTAAAACTGTTTTTTACCATGTGGACCTCAATTTATTATTATTTTAAAGATTTTATTTATTTATTTGACAGAGAGAGACACAGTGAGAGAGGGAACACAAGCAGGGGGAGTGGGAGAGGGAGAAGCAGACTCCCCGCTGAGCAGAGAGCCCAATGCGGGGCTCTATCCCAAGACCCTGGGATCATGACCTGAGCCGAAGGCAGACGCTTAACAACTGAGCCACCCAGGCACCCCTCAATTTATTATTTTTAAAGTTGATTCTGAAAAGAAAAAGAGCCACTCTTGTTCTAAAAGGAAAAGAAAGGGGTCTAACAGATGTTTGTGTTGGGGGACTATTCAAATCTTGAAAATATTATAAGGGTGGGGGAGCTTAAATACTAATCAGAAGAAAAAAATATTAAAAAATTAAAAACTCCCCAATTTTAATCAGATATCTAAAAAGGTTATGGGGGGGTAGTGAAAGTTGAAAAGCTCAACCTGTACTATTTTTACCTAAAAATCTAAAGTGTAGTTGAAAACGTTATATTGGACATCTTCTTTCAACACCAACTTATTTTAAACTCTCTTCGACTTTACTTATTTGTAAATGTTTACACTTTGTGTTATGTTGTATTTGTAATCTGTAGAAAAATGATCCTTCTTCCTTTGAAGTACTTGATTGTGTGCAGTTTGTCGAACCCTGAAAGTAAAGGAGCTTTTCAATCTTAGTTGTAAAGCAGCAAATTTCCTTTCAACCTCTCCTACTCAGATAACATCTCAACTCCTAAATCACTAAGCAAATTAACAAAATGCAAAAATATAAAGCAGTGAAAGAGACAGTTCTTCCCCCATGATATTGATTTATTTTTTCCTCCCATAATATTTAAAGCTGTTTTTTAGTCTGTGAAATAGTGGCATTGCCCCTACACATATAAAATGTTATTTCTGATAATAGTACAATCCACTTAAAAGGAAAAATTTGGATGCCTACCCTCAATTTCGTATAAAATGTAATTTTTATCAACAGAAGCCAACCAAAACGTGACTTTTAAGAGTAATGATATTAAAATACAGAATACTGTAGATCCAAAAACCTCTAAATTTCTTTGACTTTTTTCAAGGAACCCACATCGTTTACTAAAAAGGGAAAATGATCATAATTTTGTAATTAAACTTGTGCACTGAGGAGTAAGGCTCATCCTCCCACAATGGGCGTGACGTTAAGAAAATCTCATCACACTTAGGAAAAAGAAAAGGACGCACGGAGCGAGGAGCCACAGGGCAAGCCGCGGCCCAAAGACACAAGGCAGTTGGGCTTAGACACAGAAAAGCCACACGAAGCCCTTCTCCTGCCTGACAACGAGATCTGAGAGTACCCCCCCCCCCAACAAAATCACATCCTGCCCAGGAAGGAGAGCAAAGGCACCCAGCATAGGCACAACGTACACAGTTCCAGGTCAGGTTAGAAGTCAGGAAGACCCAGGTTCTGCTAAAATAACAAATACTGAGTGTTCGCGCACAGCGCGCACGCCCTTCCCGGGCAGGGAAGACCAACAAAGATGCATAAACCAACTCGGTAAGAACATAACAGCGTGCACCCACACCTCTCACCCCACACCGGATCCGAAGCGCGGCTGCGCTGGGACTCCCGTCCACACCATGCCAGGCGAGCTGCAGAGGACTCAGCCCGGCAAGAGAGCAGAAGCTCTAGGGGCTCGTCCAGGAGGGTGGAGACGCAGAGACACTCCCAGTCCCTCACCTGCAGGGGCGAGCGGGACCGAGCGCAGGGGGGAGGCGGGAAGCACCGGGAGCAGTGCGTACAACCCTCACCTGGCAGAAGCACCTCTGCGCCGCCGTCTCAGGGGGCTGCTGCCCACCATGACCCGAGCCGAGCAGCCACACGGCCCCCACGAGGCCGATCAGGAAGCCCCAGCGGCGGCCCATAGCCGCTCTGGCCGCTCGTCACCCAGTGCCTCGCGGCCCCAGCACTCGGGCGCAGGCCGCGCGTCCGCAGATGAAGCCCGCGCGGGCCGGCCCCCGGCGGCGCCCCACCTCCGGGCCGCCTCCCAGGCCCGCCCTCGGCTCTTCCGCCTCTCAGCGCCCGCCACCTCCCGGCGGAGCCTGCGGACGTGCCTAGGCGCCCGCAGCGGGCCGCCCAGGGCCTCAGGTCGGCTTCCTTCCCCGCGCGTGAGGCTGACGCACGAACCCGCTTCCCGGTTCGGCCCCGCCCGGCGCGCCACGCCCGTCCTCGGCCCCCTACGCCCGGCGCCTGGTCCCTGGCTCGGGTGCTGCCGCCCCAACCCCCGCGCGGGTGTCGGGGGTCCTTCCCGCTGCGAGAGCGAAACCGGAGGGGTCTCGGTCTCCCCGCAGGGCCCCACCCCACCCCGCGCACTCCCGGCCAATCCTTCGGTATCTCAAAGCGAGGAAGGCAAACCGTACGAATTACGCGTCCACAGTGTCCCTAGCAGTCTTAAAGCTGAAAACGACATGAGTGATCATCTAGACCAGGGATGCATAAGTAATTTCGAGTTTCTAGTCGTTACGTCGAAAGAGCAAAAAGAAACAGGGGAACTTAATTTTAATATATTTTATTTAACCCAATACATGCGAAACATTTCGAAATATACTCAATATTAAATTATTCATAAAATATTTTACATGTTGTTTTTAATTCTAATCTGGTGTGCATTTTATGCAAACTAGCCACATTTCATAGTCAAATGTAGCGAATGGCTACAAGTGTATCAGTCAGCGCAGGTGGAAACTACCCTCTCATTTCATCTCCCCAGAGTGGGGAGATGACGTGACGAAGAGATGAGTTCGTCCTTTGATTCCGAGCGGTGGGTCTAGTCTAAAAGCCTTTTTTTTTCAAGGAGAAATTTTCACGGTGAAACTGGAAAGCTTACCAACATCTTACTAACATTTCAAATATTTCAAATTATCTTTTTTTTGGTATATCATTTTTTTTAAAGATTTTATTTATTTATTTGATACAGAGGGAGAGATAGCGAGAGCAGGAACACAAGTAGGAGGAGCAGGAGACGGAGAAGCAGGCTCCCCGCTGAGCCAGGAGCTGGATGTGAGGCTCGATTCCAGGACCCTGGGATCGTGACCTGAGCCAAAGGCAGACGCTTAAGGACTGAGCCACCCAGCCGCCCCTTGGTATGTCATTTTTAATGAAGTAGCTTAGGATATGGTAGGCCCCAAATAGGTATTACTTCTGTTTTCCAGCTGAGAAAAATAAGCATAGAAAGTTTATATATGTTATTCAAAGTCACATGATATGCTAGAGGTGAGACTCAAACTCAGATATTTCTTACTTCAATGCCCATGACCTATGCTCTGCTTTCACTTGCCAAGTGGACTGACGCATGGTAAAATGTCATCAACCATCTGAGATCCTGGTGGGCCTGAGAAGCTCAGATTCTAATATCTACAACATGCCACATTTACATATTAATCCAATCTCCCTCTTTGCCTAGCAAGTTCTTTTTCATCATACCTGTGTACTGATCTTACTTCTCTCTCCAGGGCCAGACCCAGCTCATTCATTCCCTCTTCTTCATGGTCTTTCTGGTTTCCTCTTCACCCATTTCCAGTCTCTAAATGAATTTCAATTCAATAAACTTACTCTATGCCAGACTGAGCTTGACATTAGAGATATAAAGACATAGAAGGTCCAGTCCCTGCATACAGAGGGACACCCTACAGAACTTAGCATGTGATCCTTTATGACATTTCTACTTGTTTCTACCACTGAATTGTAATCTCTTTCAGCTCTTCAAGTGGGAATTTTGCCTCAAACATACCTGTGACTCTCAGTATCTTAACAAGGCTTTCTGCCTATGTTTGTAAATTGAATATTTTTTCATATACAATATTAATATCTGAAGATTACACTATCAAAAATAAGAGATATGAAAATGGAGAAACTAAATGAATAAAGCCTAAAATTGCAGGAGGAAGCAATCTGAACATGAATCAGCTCTGGATTTCACCCTGATGCAATAAACCTGTAATTTGGGAGAGTTTAAAAGTATGAATGTTCCCAGGATGAAAGCTCCATTCCTCAGATTTGAACTCTTGCCCACAACAAATTTCTAGCAAACTTGTAATCAGAAACCATCACCATATAAGACCATTTAGTTTCTACTTTATTGCTTTTTCAGCTTTATTGAAGTTTAATTGACTAATAATATTCTAAGATATTTAAAATGTATGTCATGATGATTTTATACACAGATGCCGTTGTCAAAGATCCCCCCACTGAGTTCATTAAGACATCTATCATCTCACATATTTACCCTTTATTCCTCCTTGGTGAGAACATTTAAGTTCAACTCTCTTAGCAAATTTCAATTATACAAACAGTTACCAACTATAGTCACCATATTAGACATTAGATCCTAAGAACTTATTCATCTTATATTTGAAGGTTTGTACACTTTTACCAATTTCTCCCTAACCCCTCCACCCAGCCCCTGCCAACCACTTTTCTACTCTCTTGTTTCTATGAGTTTGACTTTTTTTTTTTTTTAATTTCACGTATAAGTGATAGCATGCAGTATTTGTCTTTCTCTGTCTGGCTTATTTCACTGGGCATGATGCCCTCAAGGCCTATCTATGTTGTAGAAAACAGCGGGATTTCCTTCTTTCTCATAGATGAATAGTCCATTGTATATGTATACCACATCCCCTTTACCCATTTATCCACTGATGCAAACTGAGGTTATTTCCATACTTTGGCAATTGGGAATATGCTGCAATGAACATGGGAGTGCAAGTATCTCTTTGAGATAATGGTTTCATATGCACCCAGAAGTGGGATTGCTGGATCTTACTTTATTGTCTTAATAATTATAATTTTTCCTTTCAGCTTTGTCAGGGACTTTAGAATGTGTAAAACACAGTTTTATATGGCATAACTACCACTGACATTTATTTCCCCGAGAATCCTTCAAGTTGGTCCTTTTTGTATGAGTTTACTTTTCCCACTCTGCCTGCTCTGGAAATCACTTCACCTGTGTTAGGGCCTATGAAATAACTGATTAGTCATTCAATAACTATTAAGGAGCACCCACAGGGCACACAGTTCAACCTTTGCTGTCCAAAAGTCCAGCCTCCCTTCTATTATACCTTAGCTAAACAACATTAAATTTTTTAGAGATGAACAAGGTCACAAACTTGTTATTCTAATACTAGTGATTATAACAATAACATAACTTAGATTTAGTGTACACAGCATTTCTTGATGGAATTCTGATTACCTGTGCAAACAACAGCTATTATTTTTTTTTTTAATGACCAAAGCCGGAAATGGCTTGAACCCAATTTCTCAAAATGAGACATGGAGATTTCTGTAGGAAGCTTCTCAGTACCTAAACATTTTCAGGCACTGAATAGGCTGGAAGGAAATCATCTCAAGGGAAAAATTTGCTCAAGGAAAAGAAATATTATGACACTCAAAAGGAAGAAAGGCTAAGTAAAAATCTAAAGATCTGGTGTTAATAGTTGATTAGATCTATTTATCTAATTAGTATTTATTGAATATAAATATGCATGTTATACATTGCTAGAATTTTCTCCCAAGACACTTGAGATTATTTAACATGGGGGAGAAATGCCACCTAAGCTCTATCTTCACCTCCTTTCCCTCATATTCCTGGAATAACAAGCTTCATAAAGTAGTAACTGACTTATTAACTTCCCATTTACACCTTAACCCCACTGTGCAGTGAGGTTTCTAACTCTACCCTCCTACTCCTCTATATCTGGCCATCTTATGGTCAAATCTAATTACCATTTTCATGAGATCATGAAATCTCTGCTGCACTTTGACAATGCTCATTCCATCCTCCTCAGTTCAATGTCTATGCACCAAACACTCCAGATTCTCCTTACGCTTCTCTAGTATTATTTAACTGTCTCCTTCATGGGCTTTCCCCCAGCCTACATCTATGATGTGAGTGTTCCCCAGGATTCTATCCTCTGTCCAGTGCTCTTCTTCTATACTTGCCCCTGAAGAAACTTGCCCATTCTCACAATTTTAAATACCTCCTCCCTGCCAATGTCTCCCAAATCTATTTTTCTAGTTCAGATCTCTCCCTGACATTCAAAAGCCAACTGCCTATTGGACACAACCATCTGCTTTCCTCACCACCATCCATATCTAGACACCTAAGAAGCAGGAAGCCACCCTCAGTTTCTCCCTTTTTTTCACCAGTCAATAGATTTGTTATCTATTAGTCAACCAAGTCCTGCCAGTTCTTTCTTCAATTTATTCCCTCCTCTCCATCTTTATGACCAAGGAGTTAGTTTCAGCCCTTATTGTCATTCACCTGATTTATTGTCACATTTTCTTAAATGATCACCCAGGCTCTAAGCTTATCCCCATCAAAAAACAGCCTCAAAAAAAAAAAAAAAAAAAAAACCCAACAAAAACAAAAAACAGCCTCCATGCTAGCCTGATTTCTCAAAAACATAAATCTGACCACATCACACCTCTGTTTAAAAACTCCAATGCTCCCCACTGTCTGAGGAATCAAATTCAAGATTCTCAGCATGACATTCAAAGTCCCCATGATCTGGCCTCACCTATTTTTCCAGCTAT
This sequence comes from Callorhinus ursinus, assembly GCF_003265705.2. Lineage (NCBI taxonomy): Eukaryota > Metazoa > Chordata > Mammalia > Carnivora > Otariidae > Callorhinus > Callorhinus ursinus. The sequence goes on from NW_027397070.1 coordinate 27,633,647, forward strand.
ACCTCTAATACGTATCTGCCTTACGGTCACTGAACTATTAACAATTCCCCATATAGACCTTGTTTCCACCCTCCATGTTTTTACTCATTTTCCACTCCTGAAATGTTTTTTGCCCTGCCTCATATGGACCATCCTCACTTCATCTGGCTAACTCCTTTAAGATTAAGCTCAGGCAACTGCTACCTCCATGAAGTCCTCCCTAACTCTTCCGTGGTTGGGTTAGGTTTCTCCTTTTTGGTTCTATAAGCTCATAGAATTGTGCTTAGTATGTGGAATCAAATATGTATTTATGTAAACGTCCTCCCCATTCAACAGAGGGGTAGGGAACTCGCCTTGGTGGTCTCAGCTTCCTCAGCACTTAGTGTGTGAGTTTCACAAGATGACTTTTGAGTGAATTAATGAATGTACACGTAAATTAAATAAAGAACTTGAGAAGATAACAGCATGAGATGTCACAGGGCAACATGTGATTATGTTTCAAACATTATAAGCTTAGAGGCAAAGCAATCATTTTGGGCAGAAGTAAATGTGGATGGGACTGAGGACACAAGAGAATTGGAATTGACAAGAGAAAATTCACAAAAGGTATGGATGTGGGAAAATTGATGACAAAGTAGGAGCTCAACTACCAGTTGATGAATTAGAAAAAGATAAAAGAAACTTATCTAAAATTCATTTAGAACACATTCCAAGATCAAGATTGTCCAGTCAAGAAACAAGAGTGGCTACAAACTCAGGGACTCTAGACTCAGCACGTTTACAGAGAGAGGGGAGAGAGTTCCAAAATGAAAGAAGGGTTGATTAAGTGAAGCCCCTCCTTGCTGAATGTTAAAATGCCTCCCTTACCTCCAGCAGACCACCTGTAACACTCAGTTCCAAACCTGCAGACCTTATGTATTCCTGCTTTCCAGTCACCCCCTCATGCCTGATTTCCTCCTCTCCCATTCTAAAAGGAGAGTGGAGAATTCTTCCAGGAATAAACAACAGCATCAAAAACAACAGAACAGTTAGTGCCCCCGACTCACATGCTCAGAATTCTTCTGTCTTTTATTTAATGACTCAGTCTATGATCAGAATACCAAGGCTAACAAGATTGTTAAGGAAAGCCTCCAACCTGAAATAGACCAAAACAAATAAGAAAATAGGAACTTTGAGGAAACAAAGAGGGAAGAAAGAAAGACAAATAAAAGCTATAAGCATATCATCAAACACATAAGAACAGGAGTCTATAAAAACGAACAACTAGAGGGGCGCCTGGGTGGCTCAGTCGTTAAGTGTCTACCTTCGGCTCAGGTCATGGTCCCAGGGTCCTGGGATCAGGCTCCCTGCTCAGCGAGAGGCCTTGTATTCCCTCTATCTCTGTCTCTGTCTCTCTCTCTCTGTCAAATAAATAAATAAAATCTTAAAAAAAAAAAAAAGGAACAACTAGAGAACAAGAAAGAGATCTTGGAAGCTAAATATATGATAGCCAAAATTAAAAGTTTTCACCAAAATATTAGAGGAAACATTGAGGAAATCTCCTAGAGAGTGATATTAAAAAAAAAAAAGAGGTAGAAATAAATGAGAAGAAATGGAAAAAATAGAGGGTTAATTCAAGGAGAGCAAAGTCTGACCAATAAGTGTACCAGTAAGAGAGAACATGAAAACAGAGGGGAAATCGCCTTAGAGGTTATTCAGGAAAATAGCCAAAATTGAAGGATGGCTATCTGGATTGATAGGTACACTGAGTGCCCAGTCTATTGGGTGGAAAATGCCCCTAACAGAGGTAAAATTTTCAGAAAGAAAAAACAGCTGGTTCCCTACAAAGAATTAAGAATCAGAAGGGCGCTACAGAAGCACTGGAAGCTCCCGGACAATGGAGCAAGGCCCTCAAAATTCTGAGAATTCTTTAGCCTGCCAAGCTATTAATCAAGTCTGAGAATAGAATTGTTATTTTTTTTAGAGATTATTTATTTATTTATTTGACACAGAGAGAGAGATAGTGAGAGAGAGAGCACAAGCAGGGGGAGCAGCAGAGGGAGGGGGAGAAGCAGGCTCTCCACTGATCGAGGATCCCGATGTGGGACTCGATCCCAGAACGCTAGGATCATGACCTGAGCTGAATGCAGCTGCTTAACTGACTGAGCCACCCAGGCACCCCTGAGAATAGAATTATTATTATTATTATTATTTTTAAAGACTTTATTTATTTATTTGACGGAGAGAGATAGCGAGAGCAGGAACACAAGCAGGGAGAGTGGGAGAGGGAGAAGCAGGCTCCCCGCGGAGCCGGGAGCCCAATGTGGGACTCGATCCCAGGACCCTGGGATCATGACCTGAGCCGAAGGCAGATGCTTAACGACTGAGCCACCCAGGCGTCCGAGAATAGAATTATTAAAGTATTGTTATATATGAAGAATAATGTACATCTTTAAATCCTTTCTCAGACAATTTATGGGAGGATATGATCCAACCAAAGGAGTAAACCAGAAATGAGGAGACATGGGTATTCAGAAAGAAAAGATAGCACCCAAGAGAGGAATTAAAGAAGTTCTGAGAAGACAGTCATGTAACAGACCTAGGGCCCGGATTAGACAGCGGGGAGACCTCAAGGGCAGTGTCACTGGGTGAACTGGAGGGATACCTGTTGTGACTGACTGTTTGAAAAACACTCTTCAGGGGAAGTTAACAATTATATTGTAAAGTTGGGGAGAAGTCATTAAAAAAAAAAGAACATCTAAAAAATGAGGCAGTTTTTAATTCTAGGAAGTTCAAACAACTGTACAATAAAATGTACCTATTGTATATTGCTTTGATTTCCATAGCTCCACAATAAGACAAATACTGGATGGTGATTTAACCAAACTTGTATATATCGTATGTCTGGAGGATGGAGGTAGGAAAAATGGGGATCTGGAGTGATATAAGGGTGCTACATCTTTATCTGCTTTATTAGCAAGTCAAAGATAAATCCTAAAATTGGTTCATCAAGAAATAGCAGCATAAGCATGTTATTTAGAAAGAAAATGTAGAAGAAACATGTTAAAGAGTTGAGGAATAGGACCCAGGAGTAGAATAGGGTGGGGCAGTGGACTCCTCTTTTTCAATCTAGGTGTTGTGGTACTTTAAAAAAAAAGTCTTTATAGATTACTTTATTAAAGAAGAGTATTTCCCAGAAGCATAAGAATTCTAAATTCTATTCCTACCTCAACTCAACATCTTACTGCTTAGCCCTGCATACATTCAACTACATGCATTCTGGTAGGCATTTGGGGTAGATATTTGGGATGACAAATTTCCAAAATCTCGAGGGTTGTGGCTGATGTGGGAGCAAAAATAGTTGCTACTTGCCTATCTGGTAGTTTCCCAATTGCTTTCTAGAAAAATATCAGTTCCTGGGCGCCTGGGTGGTTCAGTTGGTTAAGCGACTGCCTTCGGCTCGGGTCATGATCCTGGAGTCCCGGGATCGAGTCCCACAACGGGCTCTCTGCTCAGCGGGGAGTCTGCTTCTCCCTCTGACCCTCTTCCCTCTCGTGCTCTCTCTCATTCTCTCTCTCAAATAAATAAATAAAAAAATCTTAAAAAAAAATATCAGTTCCTGCCCTATTAGTTATCTATTCCTGTGTAACAGATTACCATAAAATTTAATGGTGTAAAACACTGAACACTGATCACTTCACAGTTTTTGTGGACCAGCAATTCAGGAGCAGTTGAACTGGGTGTGTGACTCAGTCTCTCACGGTGTTGCAATCAAGACTACGGCCTCAGTCAGCTGAAGGCTGCCCTAGGGCTGGAGGCTCTCCTTCCAAGATGGCTCACTTGCACCACTGCTGGCAGGAAGCCTCAGTTTCTGATGGAGAGGAATACAGTCTTATGGGTGCATACAAAAAGGAAACAGAGGACGCCTGGGTGTGGGTGGCTCAGTCAGTTAAGCATCCAACTCTTGGTTTTCGGCTCAGGTCATGATCTCATGGGTCATAGGATCCAGCCCAGAGTTGGGCTCTGCACTCAGCAGGGAGTCTGCTTGAAAGTTCTCTCCCTCTGCCCATTTCCCCACTTGTCTGTGCCTGCTCTCTCTCAAATAAATAAATCTGAAAGAAAGAAAGGAAGAAAGAAGAAAGAAAGAAAGAAAGAAAGAAAGAAAGAAAGAAAGAAAGAAAGAAAGAAAGAAAGAAAAAGGAAAAAAGAAAGAAAGAGGGCTGTTCTGGAGCAGCCATGTAGAAAATAGTCCATCTGAAGTTGGACTTTTGCCAAATGGGTGACAGAAAAAGAACAAGGGTCAAGGGAGTTTAAAATATTGGTGTGTTATGTTGAAATAATACACCAGTATGTGCTCATAAATATTTATTGAATTGAACCAAACCAAGCTGTCTTTTTCTGTCTCATTCTCTCTTCTTTACTTCTTAATGTCAGAGGTGATACATTTTGCTATGGTTGGACTAGTTTGACCAGAATACTTGCAGCTGAGAAGGAGAAGGGACTATCCCTGCTCAATCCATCTTCCTTGTTTATTAGCTACTGCAATTTTCAATTATATTTAGAAAAACAGAATTTTTTTTAGAAAAACAGAGTATGATAGTCATGCCAATACCCATGAGATTTTTTTTCCTAAAAATTTGAAGACCTGTTTTATGTGACTTTTGGTAATTTAGTTCACATAAATTTGCACTTTATATATATGTAGAAATACCTTTTAAACTCAAATATCCAGGGCCACTGTATAAGATCAAATGGAGTCTATTTGGGGACTTTTTTTTTCTTAAATATTTTATTTATTTATTTGACAGAGAGAGACACAGTGAGAGAGGGAACACAAGCAGGGGGAGTGGGAGAAGGAGAAGCAGGCTTCCTGCCGAGCAGGGAGCCCAACTCGGGACTCGATCCAGGACCCTGGGACCATGACCTGAGCTGAAGGCAGATGCTTAACGACTGAGCCACGCAGATGCCCCTATTTGGGGACTTTGACTTAGTCTATTGGAACAACAATAAATTATCCCCAGGAACAATGCTAGTAAGAGGTACAGCAATGGGGATCTGTTCTGCAAAAATGGAGGTTATTACTACCCTTCAAATAAATAATTTAAAATCACTATTTAAAACACTATTGAGTACTTACTATGTACCAGACATTGTGTTAATAGCTATAGGCACATATCTTATTTAATACTATGATATCCCTAATTTAAAATCACTATTTAAAAGGTATTTCTACTTACTATGTGCCAGACATTGTGTTAATAGCTATAGGCACATATCTTATTTAATACTATGATATCTCTATGAGATAGGTACAATTATAATGCTCATTTTATAGAGATTTTGAGAGATTAAATAATTTGTCCAAAGCAAGGTCTGTCAGACTTCAAGTTCTTTACTCTAACTACCTCATCGCCTTTATTTTGTGCCCCGTATCTCTATAACTTACCCTCTTCCAGTCTCACTGGCCTCCTTTCTGTTCCTAGAAATAAGCCAACTTCTTTTTTACCTAGGGATCTTTGCACTTGCTGTTTCCTCTGTCCGGAAGGTTCTTCTCCACTTTGTTGCTTGGCTGACTCCTATGTCAGATGCCTTCTAAATAAGTTCTCCTTACCTTGCTCTATAACAACACCATGTTTTATTTCCATTATAGTATTAATTACATCCTGAAATTATTTTTTAATCTCCCCACCAGATCGTATCCTTAGTACCTCATTCACTGAGTAAGTGAATAGCCTACTCCCGTTCCTGAAGGTCCTTGATAATAGTGTGTTATCCCAATAGGCTATCTGTGTTATCCCGATAGTCCACTAGAACTATTTAGAGCGACTGTACATTGCCAACTTCACTGCCATCTCAGTTTATCACAAAGTCTTCCGTGGTTTCCAGGACAGCCAGTGGTTTAACAATATTGAAACCTGAGGGGACGACCAAGGCAACAGCTCTCTGCTCTACCTAGCACGACCTGCAGGGGACGGTGTGTGTGGAGGCCTCCTTCGGTGCGCGACGGCGCTGTAGGGGAAACGAGACGCCGCAGAGGGAGGAGTGGAGTACAGAGGCGGAGCCAACCGGAAGGGGCGGGGTCGTCCACGAATCCGCGCCCCGCCCCCAGGCTTTCCTCCCTCGCCCCGCCCCTTCCCCCGCCCGGGCGGCCATGGCCATTCCCGGCATCCCCTATGAGCGACGGCTTCTCATCATGGCGGACCCTAGAGATAAGGCGCTTCAGGACTACCGCAAGAAGCTACTGGAGCACAAGGAGATCGACGGCCGTCTCAAGGAGTGTGAGTGAACCTTTCTTTCCACACAATCTTATACGGACGTGCTTCTGTCTCTAACAAAGCAGAGGCCCTTGCCGGAGCCCGGCAACCGAGCCCCAGGGATAAGAAGGCCTCGGTCCAGGGACAAGGCGCTTTGTCATCGGCCCTGAGCTTGGGAAGCACAGACTCTTCGTGCGTAAAAATGGCCCAGTTTGGTCCAGGTGACAGAGAGAACATCCCCAGTTCTGAGATGGAAGTGGAAGAGGACTAGAGGAGGAGTGAGGAAGAAGTGGGCCAGGGATGTTTGCCAGGTCGGGGTGCAAGGAGGACGGCGTAAGTGAGTCCCGGGACCCAGAGTGGAGAGACGTGAGTCAAGGAAACTCAAGCAAGAGATGAGACTCGAGATACTGGCATGTTATTGGGGTGGAAAGCCAGAGCGGAGCTTGAGAGAGGAGTCCATCGGTGGGTCATAATAACCCTCCTCGTATTTTGAGTTGTACTCCCATCAGGCACACAAGTTTCTCTTACTCTTGAACTAAAACGGTGCTTACATTTTTTCGTAGAGCACCTTCATTGAAAAGCCTGAGTGGTTTGATTAAATGGAGAAAGACTGTAACCATATAATTCTGTAGATCACTACACCTGTTGACCTTATTTAGGGTCGAAGGCCATAGAGTAATAATCCATGCGGGTAGCTGAAGAGGTGAGGAAGGGTCTCTTTTATCGTTCGAATTTGTAGTCTCAAAGAGTGTCAATATCTGTTAAGAATGTAGCAGTGTTATGAATGTGCTTGAACAAGTATTGCCAATCAAGAAAATAAAAATGTGCTTTTTCTGTAACATTTCATTTTTAAACATGTCCCCTACAAACGGCATTATTTCTTTTGTGGTTTCATACAGTGGATATAAAATATATGTAAAGTGAAATAGACTGAAATAAACTTAACTAAAGTGATACTTAGTGACTTAAACTCATTTAGATTATTGTTTAATTAAAAATGTTCAAATTATATTATTTCAGTAAGGGAACAATTAAAAGAACTTACCAAGCAGTATGAAAAGTCTGAAAATGATCTGAAGGCCCTACAGAGTGTTGGACAGGTAGGTAATGGAGTTTGGGGTATAGGGAGTGATGGCAATTTGTTTTTTAGTTATTGGCAAAAAGTAATGCCTTTTTTTCCCCCCCCCAGATTGTGGGTGAAGTACTTAAGCAACTAACTGAAGAAAAATGTAAGTGGATTGGACTGTTAATTAGTAAAGAAAAGGAAGAGTAGACTCCCCTTCCTCCCACCGTGAACTTTTGAAATGCTTATTAGTTTAATGATAATAATAATAAAGGTAGATGATATTTTTGCATAGATTGAGTTTTCTTTCAATTACTATCTTTTTGGAGGACAGAAATAGAACTCAACCTGCCATCAATGTGGATATATATATTTATTTTCCACTTTCTATTTTTCAGTTTGTCCTTTCATTTTCTTCCTTTAGTCATTGTTAAAGCTACAAATGGACCAAGATATGTTGTGGGTTGTCGTCGACAGGTAACACTTTACGTCCGTACAGTGCTTTATAATTGGTAAAAGTGCTTTCATATATGTTATTTAATTCTTGAGGTAAGCAGGTCAGGCATTATGCCCGTAACTCCTAAAGGTGATTTGTTCGGATATAACTAACAAAACTTGAACTCAAAGCATGGGCATTGACCTGGTATTCTCTATTTTCTACTCTGACCACATTGCCTCAGTAAGCTCTACATATTTAGAAATCTAAGAATTTTTTTTATTTATTTTTTATTTTTAGAGATTTTATTTATTATTTGACAGAGAGACACAGTGAGAGAGGGAACACAAGCAAGGGCAGAGGGAGAGGGAGAAGCAGGCTTCCCGCCGAGCAGGGAGCCCGATGCGGGGCTGGATCCCAGGACCCTGGGATCATGACCTGAGCTGAACGCAGACGCTTAACGACTAAGCCACCCAGGCACCCCGAAATCTAAGAACTTGAGAATTGGAAAATATCTCAGACCATTTTATTTTAATGTCTTTTTTGAAGAGACTTAGACCCTGTCAATTACTTATGTTTTATATTTAAACATTCAGAAATGTTACTCAAAAACTTTTCTGTAGCCTAAGTTGATTTTGTATGAGTTCGTTTAGATTAGAATAGGCAAATTGAAATAACTGCAAATTTCATTTTGCCGTCATAAAAAAATGCCAACAAATAATAACCCAGGCGCCCCCAAAGCTATAGTTTTTAAAATAAATCTAAAGGGCATATTATCAAAGTAACACTGTACATCTTAAACTTATACAATGTTATGTGCCAAATTTATTTAATAAAAAATAAATAAAAATAGACTTTAAAAGAAAAAAAAATAAAGGGCATACCTTTAAAGTGCTTCCCTTTCCTTACCGCAAAATGTTCACTTAGAGATTTCTGTATAAATACTTTGGTACCAATTGCCAAAGTCATTATACTGTAGTGCCTGAATCAAAATAATGAGCAAAACTGTATGATGGTGAGCCTTTGAAAGTAAAATACTAATACCCATTTCTTTAAAAATAAGGCCTTTTCCACCACAAACTATATATTAGTGATTTCACATTTCACCCTGACATTGCATAAAGGGCACTCTTTTAAGGAAAATAACTTTGAATTATGACTTTTATAAGCCTTTCTGTTGGCATGGTGTTTATAATCTCATATTAGTGTTCTCTCTGAAGGGTGAAATTATTTGACTTCTAAATATTGTGCTCTTGTTAGAGTATTATTTCCCCTTTTAACTGTTATGTAACACTTTTTGTTTTGTAAAATTAGCTTGATAAAAGTAAGCTGAAGCCAGGAACAAGAGTTGCTTTGGATATGACTACACTAACTATCATGAGGTAGGTTTCTTATTCTTTTTATTTTAACAGAGGGAAGACTTTAGCCAAGATACATGTTTCTTGCGGGGGTGGAGGGACGGGGTAACCGGGCGATGGACATTAAGCAGGGCACGTGTGGTGATGAGCACTGGGTGTTATACGCAACTAATGAATCATTGAACACTTCATCAAAAACTAGTGATGTACTCTATGTGGGCTAATTGAACATAATAATTCAAAAAACCTCAAAATATATGCTTCTTTTTTTTTTTTAAAGACTTTATATTTATTTATTAGAGAGAGAGGTGTGCACATGAATGGGGGGGGAGTGTTGGGAGTGGGAAAGGCCCAGGGAGGGGGAGAAGCAGACTCCCTGCCAAGCAGGGAGCCTGAAAGTGGGGCTCTATTGCAGGACCCTAAGATCATGACCTGAGCCAAAGGCAGATGCTTAACTAACTGAGCCACCCAGGTGCCCCCAAAATATATGTTGCTTGAGATCAATGAGTATCTTGCCATTTTTCCCCTTTTACTAATTTCTGTTTAATGTAAGTGCATTTTTAGGAGATCATCTACAAGTGCTTGCATAAGCAAGTCATTTATACTCTGTCTATAGGCTGAGAGAAAATACATCTTGTAAAAGAAAAATACATATCTTATCATTATAGATATTTGCCAAGAGAGGTGGATCCATTGGTCTACAACATGTCTCATGAGGACCCTGGGAATGTTTCTTATTCTGAGATTGGGGGACTATCAGAACAGATTCGGGAATTAAGAGAGGTTGGTAGTGTATACTTTGTTCTCCGAACTTACTAATAAATAGTACTGGTTTTAAGACACCCAAAGGGAGAAAGAGAATGAAAGATTACTCTGTCCAAATAGTGGTTACTCAATATTATACATTTAAAATCTTGCTGAGAGAAAAATAAGCACTGAATTTCTAGCTATGAAAATTATAGGTATTGTTAATTTGGAGATAATTCGGTGCTAGAAAAACTGCTCTTTTTGTGACAAAAAAGAAAAAAAAAGCTACTAATTGATACTAATCTAATGCCCATGCCATTTGTGGTTTTGGTTGTCATAGGTTACTGGGGTCAGAGTACATTTGAATCGTGTGTAATACAGTTTTTCCCAGAACCTTATTAATGTTAGCTTCACATCCTTAAAGTAAGTTACCTGTACCTTAAAAAAATTTTTTTTTAAGATTTTTAAATTTTTTTTTTTAAGTAATCTCCTCATCTAATGTGGGGCTCAAATTCACAACCCCAAGACTAAGAGTCCTGTGCTCCACCAGCTGCACCAGCTAGGTGCCCCTGAACCTTAAATATTTTGTTTTGATAAAGCTGTTTGCTGCCATTTAAGAAAAATATTGGCTTTAGGGTAGCTTAAACCTTTTAAACTCTTGGGTGAAGAATCAAATCAGGATTTCCTTGCTTCATAGCATAGATGGCTTCTTAACAATTCTCCTTTTTTCATTTTTTATTAAAGATTTTATTTATTTGACAAGAGAGAGGCACAGCAAGAGAGGGAACACAAGCAGGGGGAGTGGGAGAGGGAGAAGCAGGCTACCCACCGACCAGGGAGCCTGATGCGGGGCTGTCCTGGGACCATGACCTGAACCGAAGGCAGACGCTTAACGACTAAGCCACCCAGGCGCCCCGTCCTTTTTTTTTTTTTAAGATTTTTAAAATTTATTCATTTGAGAGCATAAGCAGAGGGGAAAGGGAGAAGCAGACTCCCCACTGAGCAGGAAGCTTGACGCGGGCCTCGATCCTAGGACCTGGAGACCATGACCTGACCTGGAGGCAGACACTTAACCATCTGAGCCACCCAGGTGCCCCAATAATTCTCTTTAAAGCAAATTACATTGTCCTATTGGTTTCATCCTAATTGCGGATGGAAATGTTTAGGAATAAATGAGGATAGTTAGTATGGCTTACATCATCTGATTTAAGTGCTAAGCCAGTAGTTTGCAGACATTAGCATATTAAGTTTTCTGGAACTCTTATTAAAGATACGGATTCCTAGGCCCTCTGCATGATTTTGATGCAGTAGATTGGGGATGGGACCCAGGAGTTAGCATTTAAACAAGCATTCCAGGTGATTATACAACCAAATTGTTTTTGACCATACCTGAGGAAGGACTAGCATCATTACAAATAAAAGTCTATTCTCACTTTGTAGTTAATGAAAGGGCAGCAGAGGAAGAATGAGTGCTTCATGGAACTGTGAGATCTTGTCTTTTACAGTGATTTGCTGGATCAGCCATAGGAGCAGAAAGTCTTTCTCTTTCTCTTTCTCATACACACACACACACACACACAGAACCCACAAAACATGCACATGCAATACTCTTTTCCATATGCAGACGCTAAGAATATTGATTTCTTACACTTTTTATTTTAATCATACCTGGTGGACACGACTATTCAATAGAAGCTTATTTCTCATGTTACTGGTACTATAAAGAGTTTAATTTGGGCAGTCAGACCCTCAATTTTTCTATTCTCCAGCTTTCTTTCTTTTTTTTTTATTCTCCAGCTTTCTTTACTTGAATCAATATTAGTAGGAGATTGAGAGCAGAATATAGGGTTCTTTTTTTTTTAAGTTTATTTTTTTTTCATAATCTACACCTGTTGTAGGGCTTGAACTCACGACCCCAAGATTTAAGAGTCACATGCTGTCCCAGCTGAGCCAGCCGGGTGCCCTGAAATATGATTCTTTTAAGGCTGCTACGATAAAATGACAGTATGAAAATTTTATATGCCTTTTCTCCTAATGGCAGTTCTAACTTACTAAATTTCCCCATTTTATAATTATTTTGTGTTGTAGTCCCAAATGCAAAATAATATAGATCTTTTTTGTTTTTTCTTTTTTGCTTACCTGATTTTTTTGTAGTGTGATTTTTTCATTGAGGCTTAATTTACATTCAGTAAAATGAACAGATTTTAAGTGTACAATTCCAAATATGTTTTGACAAATTAGATGCTTGTGTACCATCACTTTAGTCAAGTGTATAGTTTGTTAAAATAGCTACAGACTTTTTTTTTTTAAAGATTTTATTTATTTATTTGAGAGAATGAGAGCGAGAGAGCACAAGAGGGGGGAGGGTCAGAGGGAGAAGCAGACTCCCCGCTGAGCAGGGAGCCCAATGTGGGACTCGATCCCGGGACTCCAGGATCATGACGTGAGCTGAAGGCAGTCGCCCAACCAACTGAGCCACCCAGGTGCCCCAGACTTTTTAATTTTTACATAATTAAAAAAAATCTCTTAAGTCTACCTGAAGAATAACCTCTAGTAAATGGCTTTACATAGCATGGAATTTTAGATCTATTATGAATTATAATGTGTATATCTAATTATGCTGATATTTCACTTAAAGTATTTTAAAGTTCATCAAAATCTTTACTGACTTTTTAAGAAACAGTCAATTTCTTTTCTAGGTGATAGAATTACCTCTTACAAACCCAGAATTATTCCAGCGTGTAGGAATAATACCTCCAAAAGGCTGTTTGTTATATGGACCACCAGGTTAGTGTTGAATTATGTCTGACCTAATAAATGAATGAATTAAGGAATAAAAAAAGTAAGGTGAAAATTTAATGTGGGCTATTCCAGACTACACACTATTTAGAGTAAGGAAGAAATAGGAGATGTCTGTCTACTATTCTGTCAGGTATGCTTAGTCCTCTTGTGCCTCATAGGATGTGCATCTTTACATGCCATATGATTCTGGTGCATTGGTCCTGTGTGGTTCACAGACCTCTGGCTGTTCCTGAGACACTTCCAGGGAGTCTGCAAGGTCAAACCTTACTTCGATAATACTTAAGACGTTAGTTGCCATTTTCACTCTGTTGACTTCTGTGCTGATGGTGCAAAAGCTGTGTGGGTAAAACTGCTCATTCCATAGCATGAGTCAGTTAAGTCAGTGACATGAAATGGTACAAGTAGTCATTGTAGTATTGACTGCTCATATTTGCAGTGTTTAAAAAAATGTGAGTTTTACTTTTAGATGTTCTTGGTGAAGCCGTAAAAATTATTTTTATTAAATCCTGATCTTTGAATAATGTTTTATATTCTATGTGATCAAATGGGAAATACATGTAAAGTATTTCTGTTGCATCCTGAATAGGATAGTTATCTCTAGGAAAAGCACTTGTGCCTTGAGTTGTCAGCTGAATTAGCTGCTTTTCATAGAATATGATTTTTACTTGAAAACGTAATTTACAGACATTCTGTCATTGTCAGACTGGTTTTTGATTATTCAGACTGGTTATTGCTTATCTGGCAAACCTTTTTTTCAAAAATGAATGAAGTTAGCCTGTTATGTTAAAACAACTGACATCATCTGTAGCCAGTGATAAATTTGAGCTTTCAAATGAAAATTAGGTTTTCAAAACTTATATCTGACAACTTTTTAAGAGAGTGCGCATGTAGGGAGTGGGAGGAGTGGAAAGGGAAAGAGAATCTTAAGCAGGCTCCACACTCAGCAGGGAACCCAACGCTGGGCTCCAGCTCACAACCTTAAGATCATGACCTGAGCTGAAGTCAAGAGTTGGACCTTAACCAACTGAGCCAGGCGCCCCCATCTGAGAACTTGCTGATGTTAATACTTGAAAGATGAGATTGGTGATATTAACAAATGCGGCTTTTAAGTATTATATAATGAAAAATGCCAACATTTGGAAGATTTTTCATAACTCACTGAACCAATAGTTTCCAAATAACCAATAGTAGTTGTTACAATATCATGCATAGGTAAAAGATCCATTCATTGCAGGATAGACCAATGGATTATAATGTAACAGATTTATGTAGTGTCTGTAAAGAGGGGTTGATAAATTTTTGAAGATATGTATTCAGCATGTTTAGAATTATAAGGGATATTTTGAATAAAATTTAAAATTTTAATATTGCAAGTTGAAGTGCTTTAGAATTTTAAATGGAAATTCTCTTTAGGATTTAGCTTTCATTTTGCAAAATTTACTGTCCGGAGGATAACATATATAAAAGGCTTTTGAGAATTTGTTTTGCTTTCCATCTAATTAGGACTTCTTTTGTCACTTTAGGCACAGGAAAAACACTCTTAGCACGAGCTGTTGCTAGCCAACTGGACTGCAATTTCTTAAAGGTAAAGGGAAGATTCTTTTTATAGCTGTTGAAATTAAATTTTATTTGAATTGTCTTATGTTTACCTTAATGTTTTTCCTTTAATCAGGTTGTATCTAGTTCTATTGTAGACAAGTACATTGGTGAAAGTGCTCGTTTGATCAGAGAAATGTTTAATTATGCCAGGGATCATCAACCATGCATTATTTTTATGGATGAAATAGATGCTATTGGTAAGAAGAACACCTTTTAAAGTTTATTTTGAACTTTTTTTTGAAAGTGTTAGGAAATTTCTTAAAAATCTAAAGGAACCCCCCTCCTTCACTTCTAATTGCAATTTGTGTGAAGTAGCAAAATGAATTGAATGGTACTTTAAAAAAAAATTCTTAAGCAAGTTTAATCAGTTTTAATTTGACATTGACAAAAGAGAAACATCATACCAAAATCAATTCTAACTTTGTCAGTATAATTCTTACTATTTAATTTTTATCTTGATTTTTTAACTCCAGACACTATTATTCTGTCTTCTTAAATGATGGTTGTAGAGGAAAAGAGTAATTCATATGCGAATTTCCATATCATTATTTTAGGTGGTCGTCGGTTTTCTGAGGGTACTTCAGCTGATAGAGAGATTCAGAGAACTTTGATGGAGGTAATATTTGGTAAAGGGGGTTTAAAAAGAAGCCAGTGTGTATTAAATGAAAACATTGGATATTTGAAGGTCAGAATATGTAAAATGGTTTAAATGAAGAACACACTTAAGGGGCGCTGGGTGGCTCAGTTGGTTGAGTGTCCACCTCTTGATGTCAGCTCAGGTCATGATCTCAGGGTTATGGGATCAAGCCCCAAGTCAGGCTCTGTGCTCAGTAGGGAGTCTGCTTGAGATTCTTTCCCTCTGCCTCTCCCCCTGCTCGTAGGCTTTCTCTCAAATAAATGAATAAATCTTAAAAAAAAAAAACACTTAAATATAAAATTTGAAAATATTGCCAGGAATAAACACATTTCTTTACCACAATCTCTAGTTAGAAAATGTCTATTTATTGGAAAGTAATAGGGGTATTTACAAAATTCTATATGATGTATAGCTATACTACTCCATTTATTTTGAGCATACCGGCCATTCAGATATTTAAATTGTATATATTTCTGATATTCACATAGCAGAACGTGGTCTTGCATTAGTTTCATTAAGACATTTTATAAGTAATGGACGTATTGAAACTGGTGGCAATAAATGAGTTACAGTTATGAGTAACTAAATCACTAAAATCACTAACATTTTCCTCTATCGCTGAGAATAAGAAGAAACTATAAAATAGTTTTGATAATTGAAGAAGATGGATGATGGAATATTAGAATGTACATAAGGTCTTTCCCCACTCCAAATTCTGTGAAAGTGATGGCAAGATCCCAAACATTTTTCAGCTTCTACAAAGAAAAGCTAGGTTGCATAAGTGATAGTGTCAAATTCTGTCTCAGTAGGGGTATTTGAAAAGGACTTTTTATGAATTATAATGATCTCAAAATATATACAGTATTTTCAAATTAGTTCTATACTCCTGGAAACCTTCAACTGAGGTATTTTGAAACAACACAGATGCTAGTCTTTTTTTTGTCAGAGAGAGAGAGAGAGAGCACAAGCGGGGGGAGTGGCCGGCAGACGGAGGAGCAAGCTACCCACTGAACAAGGAGCCCAATGCGGGACTCGATCCCAGGATGCTGGGATCGTGACCTGAGCCAAAGGCAGACGCTTAAACGGCTGAGCCACCCAGGCGTCCCGCACTGATTCTAGTCTTATTCACATAACTGATATGTTGTCAGCTATCAGATATTTTTGGAAAAGAAATAGACATATTGTTAAACTAGCTATATTTTAGAGTTTGTTGAATACAGTTAGGTTTTTCAATATTTATTCAAGAAAACTTTAGTAATTGAAGGAAATATGCTTAGTGTCTCAGTATTTCTATGTATAGTGGAATTATCTGAAAAGATATTTAATAGATTTATTATCAGATTTGTAGAAATGTCATTGTATCTGATAATCTGAATGTAAATTTTATGTTCGGCTTACTGTAACACTGTATACATTAGATTTTATTAATAATGTTTTTAAAAGTAACTATGAAAAAAATTTGAACATTGGAAATCAGATCCAAATAGTTTAATTTTATAACACTTGGCTAGATGGAAACCTTCAGATTTATTAAAACTTTTTTGATAGCTATAAGAAGGTACATTGTTCAGTAATCTATCTCAGAACTTCAAGGCTGAAAAATCTATCCCTTTATATAAGAGAAAGAAGAGATAGTCCATCAAATGGTCATTCTGGAGGTGGCATACTATCTGTAGACAATGTATTTCACAGTATTAGACATATAGAAGATGTGTACTGTATATTTTTTAATGGTTGGGATATTCTGTAAAAATCTGTCACTGATTTTTATTTATAAATATATTAGTTACTGAATCAAATGGATGGATTTGATACTCTACATAGAGTTAAAATGATCATGGCTACAAACAGACCAGATACACTGGATCCTGCTTTGCTTCGTCCAGGAAGATTAGATAGAAAAATACGTGAGTTAAAGTTCTTTACCTGCTGTATGTTCTCTTTGTCTGTGTCCACTTCTCTTTCCATATCCCTTCCTCACCCCCTACTTTGTTTAAAAAAACAAAAAACCTAACTGCAAAAGAATTTCTTATAATTTTTTATTTTCAGATATTGATTTACCAAACGAACAAGCAAGATTAGATATATTGAAAATCCATGCAGGTCCGATTACAAAGCATGGTGAAATAGGTAAGGAAATAACCTATTTTATGTATATTTACATTTGGTAAAGGAAGCACAATTCTAGTAGATATCACTGATAGTCTACCAAATCTGGTTTTAAATTCAACAAACATGGAGATTTTAAATTCAGCTAATATTTATTGAGCATCTTTTTGTATGTTAGGAATTGTTCTAAGTGCTGGGGAATAGCAATGAACAAAACAAATTCCTGCCTTACAGAACTTACATTCTTGTCAGAAAAGACAGACAAGGTCAGTAAAATGTTTAGTATATTAGATGATGATATGAGCTATGGAGAAAAATAAAGCAAGAAAAGGGAAATAGGTAATGCCAGGAGCCAGAATGAATAGATAAATTTTTAAATGGAGGTGAGGTGGGGGAAGCAGAGGGAAGCCTTAACCAAATGGTGATTTTTAAGCAATGACCTGAAAAGGTGAAGGAACTAGGTATAGGTATTTGGGGGAAAATGATACAGAGCTCTGGAACAGCAAGAGAAAGACCTTGAAGCAGGTGTGTGGCTGGAACATTCCAGGAGTAGCAAAGATGCCAGGGTGTCTTTGGCAGAGTAAATGGGACAGTGGTAGCAAGAGAAGTCATAGAAGTGATGGGAATCAGATTGTGTACAGCCTTATTGAGGTCAGGAACTTTGGCTTTTATTTTATTTTTTATTTTTGTTATTGGGAGATTGTGAGCAGAGGAATGATATGATCTTACCTTATGTTATTTTTAACTTCGTAGTGTAGAAAATTAGAAATACATGCAAGTAGAGATAAGAGAATAACAAACTTCTAACCCTAGGTTACTCATCCCCTACCTAGCTTTAATAATTATTAACTCTTGGCCAATCTTGTTTCATCTGTAATCTCTTCCACCTCTTACCTTCCTTCTGGATTTTTAAAAAGCAAATCCCAGGCATTGTATCATTTCATCTGTAAATATTTTGAAATTGACTTATGTTAAATAAGATCATTCTGGTTGCATGTAGAGGGGCAAGGATAGAAACAAGAGGATCAGTTAGGAGGATATTTCAATAATCCAGGCAAAAGATGGTGGTGTGGTCCAAGGTGGTACCAGAGTCTTAAAATAATGAGATTCTGGACATATTTTGAAAATAGAGGTGACAGGGCTTGCTAATGAATCAGATGTGGAATGTGAGCTAAAGAGAAGAACCAGGGAAGACTTAGGTTTTTGACTCATGCAACTAGAAAGATGGAGTTGTCATCAATGAAAATGGGGGAAGACTGGAAAGATTAGGTTATTAAAGGGGGAAAAAGGAGTTTGATTCTGAATATATTAAAGCTGAGATGCCAATTAGATACCAAATAAAGATGTTGATTGGTATTTCTATATGCATCAATAGTTTATTGGGGTGGTCTATGCTGGTGATATGATTGTGGATAATAACAGCATAAAATTATTTTTTAAAATGTGTATATATATATATTTTAAGATTTTATTTATTTATCAGCGAGAGAGGCAGAGGCAGGCAGAGGGAGAAGCAGGCTCCTTGCTGAGCAAGGAGCCCGATGTGGGACTCGATCCCAGGACCCTGGGATCATGACCTGAGCTGAAGGCAGATGCTTAACCGACTGAGCCACCCAGGCGTCCCCAGCATAAAATTATTTTTAAAGTCTTGAGATTAGATGAGATTTCTGAGGAAGTAAATGTGGTTAGAGAAGAGGTTCAACAACTGAGCTAATTCCAATATTAAGAAGTTGAGATGAAAAACCATCAAAGGAGACTGAGAAGGTATAGTCACAGAGGGGAATTAAACCAGGAGCTGGTGATGTCCTGGAAGATAAATGGAAGAGATTGTTACAAAGAGGGAGTAATTCCCTGTTAAATGCTGACAGTGGGTCAGAAAAAAAGACTTCTGAGAATGGACCTTTGGATTTACTATGTAGAGATTATTGGTGACGTTATTAAAGAAATTTCTTTGGAGCAGTGAGTGTAAGAGCCTACCTCAGATGGGTTTCAAGGAGATTGTAGGTAGAGGCTTTGAGTTCAGACATTTCTTTCAAGGAGTTTTGCAACAAAGAGAGAAGAGAAGAAATGTAGCTGTAGTGGAAATGGAGATGAAGATGTGGCGGAGCTTTAAGATGGAAGAATTTACAACACTTTTTTAATTGTAATGCGAGTGATCTAGGAGAGAAATTGATGATGCACTTTCCTTGAAGAGAGGTTGGCCCTGTCTATGAGCATAGACTTTTAATTTATGAGAATAGGAGGAAAGGCAGAATAAATAGATGCTGATGATGATAGTATCTCAAATATGGCAAAAACTTGTAGAATTTTTCTTCTGAATGTGTTTCTCAGTGAAATAGGAAGCAAATTCAGAGTGAAGATGGGGAATTGTTAGATATTTGAGGACAGGAGAGAAATTATAAAATCGTTATCTTCAGAAGTGAGAGTGCACTCTAGGATAGAGGTCAGCAAACCATTGCTGTGGGCCAAATTCTATCTGCCTTCTCTTTCTGTAAATAAAGTTTTATTGTAACAACCACTCCAATTTGTTTATATATTATCTGTGACTGGTTTCCCACTACAGTATCAGAAATGGATAGTTTTGACAGAGACCACATGGCCTGCAAAGCCTAAAATATTTACTCTCCAGCCCATTACAGAAAATTTGCTGACTTCTTGACTAGGGGGTTTTATACTGTTCTAGTATAATTGCCAGGCAGCTTTACAAACCCTTAGGAATTAGTGGTCCAAAAATGATTACAAATAGTTGATTATTGCCTCTCACTAACTTTCTCATTGCTTATGTGAAAATAGTTTTGAGCTGGGAAGACTGAGCTAAACTAGGGATGCCAATTTATAGGTTTTTTTCAATACTGAGCTCTTGCTAGGTGCCAAATACTGTGCTAACCTTGGGAATCCCTGCTCTCAGGATGCTTACTTACATGAACTTGAACCTGAATGAAAATTAATTAATGAGTATCTAATTGCAAATAGAGATTGACATACTGTAGATGGCCTGACAAATGGTATCTTATCAGAATTACATTGTAGTAGCCCATGCTGTCTCTTATTATTTCTCTCCTTATTCTGTATCAAGTCCTTAACTGCTGTTCCAAACCAATGACTCTTTATTTCAAGTCTGTCATGTGGATAAAAAGGTCACATAACCCATTACCATTATCATAGATCTAATACCTCACCACTTGGAGCCTGCACAGGAACCAGAAAAGCTAGCCATTTAGAAATAGTTGTTTAAAAATACATGATTAAAAATATGCTGAAAATTATTTCTGATGACCATTTTTGGTATTTTTATATTAATGTCACTAAATTTCATTGTGGTTAACAATTGGTTCTGAATGTTCTAAGTTTATCCAAATTAAAGATTTGGTTACAGTTTTTATAAGAGTCATGGCTTCACAGATGACTCAAGTTGATGTGTATATAACTTTCACTGCATAGAAACAGGTTAAGATACTTTCAGATCTTGATGCTATTTCTTGGTTTTTAAGTTCCAGAAGTATAGTATTTCTGTTTAATGCTGGTTTACTTAACAAAAGTATAATTTTTGGTGGTTAATATTGTGAAGGACTTGCTAAATATTGTGGAGGAAGGTTAACAGAGACGATGCCTAGTTGATCAAATTCAAAGCAAGCTCTGCAGTTAATTTTTCCATATCAGCATAAATCAAGAAAAAGTCTAATTATTTTATTATTATTTTTTAATCTTTTTATTTATTTCTAATTTCCAGTATTTTTTCCTAAACAGATTATGAAGCAATTGTCAAGCTTTCAGATGGCTTTAATGGAGCAGACCTGAGAAATGTTTGTACTGAAGCAGGTATGAATTTAAAGTGCAGTTTTTACTATTGATTTTGATTTGTTTAATTTGCTAAAACTGGGTTTATTCAAAAGCAGAGCCCGGGCTTTGCAAGGATATGGGTGCTTGGTTTTTTGAGAATTGGTTCCAAGAAGCAGGAGAGAACAGGCAAGTGAGTTGGAAAGAAGCAATGCTATAATAAGGGTGCACCATTGAGGTAGATGCTGTAGACGGGGAGATTTGATTTGATGAGACCTCAGAGAAACAGAGAATGCCTTCCAGGATTACTTGGCTGAAATATGGAGACTGGAGCATTTCTTTACCAGCTCTCATCCTCCATGAGAATTTGCCCTTGGGG
Source organism: Callorhinus ursinus (assembly GCF_003265705.2). Lineage (NCBI taxonomy): Eukaryota > Metazoa > Chordata > Mammalia > Carnivora > Otariidae > Callorhinus > Callorhinus ursinus. The sequence continues at coordinate 27,654,766 of NW_027397070.1, forward strand.
ATATTAACTCCTTTGTACTTACGGATGCCTTAGGGCAGAATGTGGAAAGACCTGCATGTGATAGCATGCCGGCCCCTGAAGTAAGTCTGAGACTGTACAGAACTGTCTGCCACACCTCTGGCTGAAATCAGACTGGGCCAGCACCAGAAGTAATCTGCTGCAAAATGGTAACATGTTTTCTGATACTAGTCTGTTAACAGCTTTGCAAGATTGATTTATGAATTTCGTGATCATGTAACTTATATAAAATGTATTTTTTTTAAAAAAAGATTTTATTTATTTGAGAGAGAGAGAGACAACAGGGGAAGGGCAGAAGGAGAAGGGAGGCTGAGCAGGGAGCCTGACCTCTGGGGCTTGATCACAGGACCCTGGGATCATGACCTGAGCTGAGGCAGACGCTTAAGCTACTGAGCCATCCAGGCACCCCAAATGTAATTGTTTTTAAATACAATTTTCTCTGTGGATTGTGTGATCCTATTTTTATTTTATTTCCGGTACCAAGTGGTTTTAAAACCATAGATAAGAGTCATTTGGTCCTCGTCTTCCACACAGAATCTTAAAACTAAAAAAATTAGTGGTGCCTGGGTGGCTCAGTTGGTTAAGCATCCGACTCTTGATCTCAGCTCAGGTCCTGATCTCAGGGTTGTGAGTTTATTATAATAATAATAAAAAAATAAAAATAATTTTTATAGTAGTTTTTATAGTTACTTTTCATAGGTTGTGGGTGAATACTTTTTAAGTATACAATATGTGATTTCCTCTTGTTTTTTTTATCACCTATAGCCTTATTTTAACATTTCTTATAAATTAAATAGTGTTTAAAGATGTTGCTCTGACATGGCTTCTCCATAATAGTATCTTCATGGGTATATTGTGACTCAGTATCTGCATCAAAAATCTGCAGGTCTAGAAACTCTCTCAGTACAGATCAGAGTAAATCATGCTCACAAAAGACTTACTAATACACAAAAAATGTTAGGTGGTAAACTTGCATGTGGCTTGAACTATTTGGAATAATTTATGACATTCTCTTTCCAAAATCTACACTGGACCAAATTATTATTAGAATACTGCTTTGGTAAAACGAATCCAAACAAAAGCAATGTCATAATCCTAAAGGTTGATACCATCAAATTACGATATTTGCTTTTTTTTTTCCAGTTTGTTTTATTTATTTTTATTGTTTTTTAAAGATTTTATTCATTTGAGAGAGAGAGAGAGAGCACAAGCAAGGGGAGAGGCAGAGGGAGAGGGAGAAGCAGACTCCACGCTGAGCTGGGAGCCTGACATGGGGCTTGATCCCCAGGACCTGGAGATCATGACTTGAGCCAAAGCCAGATGCTTACTCATCCGAGCCACCCAGGAGCCCCTTTTTTCAGTTTTATTGAGAAATAATTTACGTGTATCACCACATAAGTCTATGTCATACAGCATGATGGTTTGATTTATATTTATTGTGTAATGATTACCACAGTAGTTCAGCTAACATTTATCTTCTCATAGAGATACAATTAGAAAAAAAGAAAAGTAGTTTCTCCTTGTAATAAGAACCCTTAGGATTTACTCTCTTTCCTATATATCATATAGCAATATTAGCAGTAGTCATCATGTTGTACATTACATCCCTGATACTTATTTATTTCATAACTAGAAGTTTGTACCTCACATATTTTTTTTTTAAAAGTTATTTTTACTGGGGCACCTGGCTGGCTCAGTAGGTAGAGCATGAACTCTTGGTCTCCGAGTCATGAGTTCAAGTCCCATGTTGGGTGTAGAGCTTACTTAAAATATATATATGTATATATATATATATATATATATATATATATACACACACACACACACACACACACACACACATGTGTATTTTAACTGTTTCCAGGAAAGAGCTATAACTTCTGTGTAGATTACAATTTTAGCTTTTTAAATGGCCTGGGATATTCACATTTGGAGACAGAGAAATACTTTGGTTTTCTTTTTATTAGACTTCAAGCCTTTTATGCTAACATATCTTTCTGTAATTGAAAATAAACTTGATTCAGTTATAGTTGTCTTTTCCATTCAAATCCTGAGATTATCATCCTTTTTTGGATTAGAATGTATCTCAGATTCAGCATTCACTAAACAATGATTTGGAAATAGTCATGCACAAAGTTTGGAAAAATAACTTACCTACTTTAGTTGTAGTCTACTTTAGGTTTTAAAACTTCACTATTAAAAGACTAGAAATTTCTGGGGCACCTGGGTGGCTCAGTCATTAAGCATCTGCCTTTGGCTCAGGTCATGATCCCGGAGTCCTGGGATGGAGCCCGGCATTGGGCTCCCTGCTCCGTGGGAAGCCTGCTTTTCCCTCTCCCACTCCCCCTGCTTGTGTTCCCCCTCTCTCTGTGTCTCTCTCTGTCAAATAAATAAATAAAATCTTGAAGAAAAAAAACAAGATTTAAAGGACTAGAAATTTCCATTCACCTGATTTCTGAGTACAACATAGACTATTTCCAAGACTATATAGAAATCTTGAAAGGAAAGATAGAAAGCAACCCTTAAAATTTTCTCTTCCACTGATTGTATGTAAGTGAAAGTCAATATAAGCAGATCTTCAATGAAAATATTAGTAGGATTCATTTAATTAGCAGATAGTGATAACATACTAGCTTTAGCTTAAGGAATTAGGATTGTCTCAAAATCTTGGACCCATATCTGTGATAATACCTAATGTTTCAAAAAATACACATAAAACTTTTACCCCTTTATCAAGTAGTATTTGACAAGTAACTTATCAATAACTTGAGTTTTCCAAGTTTGTGGTACTTGAATATCAGTCATATAAAAATATCAATTTGTACATAAAGAAGGTAAATTTTAATATGTGAATAATGGCATTGGTTTTTTATATAAAGCCCAGTGTTGACTTTCTTTAATTCCTATTCTCTAAGCTTTTGATTATTAACAAGAAAAGACTATCAAAATTACTGGAGGTGTTTTGTTCCCTCCTTCCAGGCAGTTGTTGCCTATAGAGTTAAGAAGCTACTGCTTAAAATGTGCTTTTGTTGATAGTTGAGTTGTGTTTATTTTGCTTTTTCAGAAAGTCATTGGATACAGGGACTGTGTGAGCTAGATTTTAAATATCCAGATAGTTGTCTCATTGTTGTCTAGCTATTGGTTTGGAAAATAATGCTCACTATAGTTAAGTAATTGAATAAGGATGGTTGTTTTTAACAGATTAGAGCTACTGGCTCAGAAGTAGTAAATCTAGGCTCCTTCGCATTTATTCCGTAGAATTACTTAGTTTTCGTAAAATACATTTTTTTGAGATATAATTGACAAATAGCATTATGTTAATTTCAGGTGTACAGCATAATTATTTGATACTTGTTTTTATTGTGAAATAACTCCTACAATAACTCTAGTTAACATCCATCAACAAGGTATTTTTTTCTTGTGATGAGAACTTTTAAGATCGACTCCCAGCAATTTTTAAATATACAATACAGTTTTTTTTTAAGATTTTATTTACTTATTTGTCAGAGAGTGGGGAGCAGCAGGCAGAGGGAGAAGCAGGCTCCCTGCTGAGCAAGGAGCCCAATGTGGGACTTAATCCCCAGGACCCTAGGATCATGACCTGAGCCGAAGGCAGATGCTTAACTGACTGAGCCACCCAGGCATCCCTACAATACAGTATTAAATCGTGTCACCATGCTGTATATTGCATCCCCAGGACTTATTTTATAATTGGAAGTTTGTGCCTTTTGACTATCTTCACCCATTTTGCCCACCCCCCCCTTAGTTTTCTTCTAATTAACAAATTATTCACATATTATATACAGCAGTCATGTTGTTTTATTCTCCACAGGTATGTTTGCAATTCGTGCTGATCATGATTTTGTAGTACAGGAAGACTTCATGAAAGCAGTCAGAAAAGTGGCTGATTCTAAGAAGCTAGAGTCTAAATTGGACTACAAACCTGTGTAATTTACTGGAAGGTTTTTGATGGCTGCATGACAGATACCGGGCTTAATGTAAAAATAAAGTTAAGGAAAATAATGTATGTATTGGCAATGATCTCCATTAAATACATATGAATAAAAATAAATATGGATAACATTGTAAAAATTAGTAATTCAGTAATCCTACTTTGAAGATTGGTACAGAAGAAATTTGTATGTTTGTTAATGTTGCATTTATTGCAGCAGAAGTTATGACTATGTTAAAGCTTTTCGTATTTGCTGTGTGAGCATTTTGTAAAACATTGAAAGTAGTTTGAAATAGTACAAGAGAGCATTTATGACTTATTTTATATCATTTGTTTTCCTCATCCTAAAAAGTTGAATAAAATCTGTTTCAGTTCTCCAACACATATTTTTGTCTTTTTTAAAAGTACATTTATTATAGTCCTTAAATTCTTTAGTAAATAAACTATTTAATAACCAAAATGAGTTGTATTTAGATGACGGGCTTTTGAATTTTAAAACTGTACCCACACTCACTGTTTCTAAGAGTATCTTGTTATACAAAGCATAGACATGTATGTCTATATTGATAATGGAGGGTCTTTGTTTACTCTTCACCTGCTATGATTAGGCTGTGCGATAGTTAATTGAAAAAGTACATGCACATCCATAACCTTTTTTTAGATTATGATTAAAAGTAATATTTGCTAACAAATGTGACTTGGTTTTCTTGATTTATGTGGGATGATCGTTCCCTTTTTAGAATGTTAAGGTCTGGACCCTCTTCTCAGAAAAAGTCACACATACATACACACAATTTTGCATATACTAAAATTAAAGGAGATTTATTATTTCCCAAGCTCACCCATTGACTCTAGGTATCTATGGATACCAAGCTAAGAGTGTCTGATGTAGGGGATGTTGATGTCAGAAATGTTCAAAGCAAAAGTTCTGTTACCTACACACAATTCTTTTTATATCATGTGGAATTAAAGCCTTAACAAATTAAAATAGGAAATCATCATTGGGCATCAATTGAGATCTTATTAAAGGTGCTGTTTAAAAAAAAAACCAACTTCAGTTTAATAAAGACTAAAGAATGTATGATATATGATGTGAGTAATTATACATTCTTCAAATTAAAAACTTCTTAGCACAGTGTGTCTGTTTATAACTTTAAGAGGTAGGGAACAGTTTACATAGTGGTAGAGAAAATGGAGCACTCAAGCTAACCATCAAATTACTGAATAGTTCTATTTCTATATATGTTGGCAGTGTGTTTCATAAAAATGACAATATAAAAATAATGTTTGTCAAAGGGGTCTTGTTCAAGTATCCATGTGATTCTTTTAACTTTATTCATTGTAATTAGCAATTTAGTTAATGATTTTCTCCTTTCTACTTTGGTGTTTTGTTTTTTTTTTACAGAATCAGTTTGGTTTACAAACCTTGAAAGTTTAAGTGTGGATTCTTCTGCTTCTACGTTTGGTTTTCCTCATCTGTTTAAAAATAAAAAGCATAACAGTATCTCCCTAGGCCCAGAGAAAGTACCCTGTACCTAACCTCTATTTATAATATAGTATTAACAGACTCAAACTCCTTTTTAAAAGATACTGAAAGCCATGTAGTTTAATATATATAATTATATATAATATTAATATTTCAACATAAACTTAGAATGAAAGGGAGAGACCTTTCTTCAGTATGATTTATATACTGAGTGAACTATCAGTTGTTTCTTGTTCTTAGGATTTTCTATTTGCCATTGTTTTTTTCTAGTCATGTTCCCAAGTATTAAAAGTCCACCGTTTCAGTTTGCTTAAAAGTGATGGGTGTTTCATTTTCTGTGTAGCATAACATAGTTTTAAGATGAACTCTTGTTTTATTACTCTTTTGGTTATAACCTCACCACAGATTGCACCAGGATTCTGAGGGAAGAAACTACAGTTTTCCTTTCGGATGCCAGTTTCTGGTCGCTAGATGTTTTACCCTTTCTTGTACTGCAGAAGGGATTTGCGTCCTGTCTGGAAAGAGCAGAGATGGCCTGGTTTCCCACTGCCTTTCCCAGGACATTCAGTCGTTCCCTCCCTCCTGCCGCAGCCCCACCTCCTCCACACCCGGTGAGCTTCGGCCGTTGCTCCTCCGAGGCCCCGCCCCCTGCGTCTGCGCTCTGGCGAAGAGGCGGGGCGGTGGCGCGCTGACACCTGGCGGCCGCGGGGGGCGGGCCGAAGGCAAGCGTGGGCTGGGATTGGCTGGGGCAGTGCGGGGAGGGCGGGGGGAAGGAAGGGAGACGGTTGTAGGGCTCCTGCTTGTGCCCGAGCCTGTGCGGCCTGAGGGGCGCGGAGACTCAGGGGGAGGGAGACGGTAGCAGCATGGCGGCCGGGTATGAGCCGCCCAACCCTCCTCTTCCCCGCTGTCGCCGCCGTCGCCGCCGGAATCGCTGGGACCCTTTAGTCTGCGTGTTTTAGTTGTAAGCCCGCTGCCCGCCCGTCAGTCCTCCGGTCCACCCGCCCTCCCTCCTTTTTCTGCCACTGGCAGCCCGAGGGTCGGGCGGGCCGGATAACTCCCACTCCCACTCCCACTCCACCCACAAGCCCCGGGGCCGGGACCATGGAGGACGTGAAGCTGGAGTTTCCCTCGCTCCCGCAGTGCAAAGACGACGCCGAGGTGAGTTTGTCCGGTGACTGCCACGCACAGGCCTCCCCGTGTGGCTCCTCGGCCGCGGGGCGACCCCAGGCCCCAACCGTCGAAGTCTCCAGCTCCACCGGAGCCCTGTTGCCTCCTGATACGGTCCTGGGACCCCGGAGAGGAGCGTCGCGCTCTGGGGCGGCGTGCTTTGACCCTCATTCACTGAGTACCTTTTCCCCTCCTGAGACCCTGCGGAGGGGCTGCTGGGTCTGGTCGACTTAATTAAATGGGAAGGGCAAGAGCAGCCTTTTCTCTCCCAGGCTCGGCGTCTAGGACTTACTTTGAGTAAGGTTCCCCATTTTATTGCCAAGGCAGTACGAGGGTAATGTTTTAAATCTCAATTTGAGGTATATTTTTGGTGTCATCGAGTCGCTTGTGGGACACATGACCCCACATGTGAAATAGATCTGCGGCCTGAACTTTCGAAGTGCACCTTCAAAAAGTTTTCCAAAGTAGTTGTTTCGTTTTGTTTTTTTGAGGCAAAGCCTTGACCCGCAGAATAAAATGTCACAAAGCTAGCACATTTGAATCTAAAAATTTGCCCTTTGGAGGGAAGTTGATACGGAGAATGAAATTCTTTATAACCTGTTCTCCTGATTTCTAATTCGGGATTCTTTGTACTCCACCTTACTTCTTCCTTGCCTAAAGCTTGTATTGAGTTCCCCCCACATCTATTGCTAGTTTAAAATAAAATGGTGTTACACTCTACTAAATTAGAATTTTCTGAAGACTAAATTAGTAACAAGACAAGGATACTCAGTTATGCTCTAGTAGGATCAAGAAAGATTAAAATTTCTGGTTCTAAATATCTTAAAAATAATTGGAAAATAAGGCTATATTTTTAAGAAACCATTCAGTTTATACCAAATATTCTTTTGAATATCTTCTTTTGGGGTTCTAATTTTTTATTTGGAGGGATCCTTTGTAGTAGTAGTCTTTCAGAATTTCATATTTTAAGAGTAGGCTGTTAAATAGGAAAAAAAGTTGAATTTTGGTTATTTTAAAAAAATAAATTTACACTTTTTTCTTTGTTTAATATGGAATGATGTGAATGAGGAATATGCTTTTTTCCTTAAAACGATCCAGTGATTTCAGTCTGAAAGCAACCTTAAGAAGTAGTGTAGAGCATTGTCTCTTTTCAGGTGAAGAAATTGTAGCTTACTAAGAATAAATGATACGCCAAGGTAACAGTAGTGTAAGACACAGTTGAGGACCTTGGTCTCTTGATTCCTAAAACATAGTTTTTAATGTATCTCAATTCTTCCCTTCTCTGATCTTTTTTATAATGTTTACAGACTTGCATTTAATCTTTTATTATGTGTGTGTCTTATTCCTGTAAAAATTATAAAATCTTACTGGGAATATAGCTTTCCTCTGCAAGGACAGAAGTAGTGCTTAAAGCCTAGTAGATAATGATGCAAATATTATTTACTGAAAGCCAGTTCATGCCTTTTTTCATAGCACTGGATGTTTGTTTTCTTTTTGGTTGCAAGTGACAAAAACCAACTCAGACTAGCTTAAACAAAAGGAGAAGTAAATCCAGAAAGGTAGGGGTGCAGCTGGTCTCAGGGACTTGACTAGACCGTATTATAATGCATCAGAACTGCCTCTGCCTCTCTACTTTCTCTCAGGGTGTCTGCTTGTACTCTGGCTTCTCCACAGATAAGGAGTTTGTGAGTTCCTTCAAGGTCACACCCTTACAGAGCTTACACACTGAGGAGAATATCTCTCTAAGCTTCAGTATTTAAAATCTAGAGGATTGGTTTAACCTAGCTCATGTGCCATTCTTTGGATCAGTCCCTATAGCCATAAAGGGGCGAATACAATGAGGAGCCCAAACTCACTTCTGTGGCCAGGGGAGTGAAGTTCGTCATTGGTAGCCCTCCTGCCAAAACCATAGGAGCATTTCCACAGAAGATGGGGGTTGCTTTCTGGGCAATAAATAACCATTAAATAGGGCATATAGTTATTCATGATAAACTAATAAAACAGAATGTTAATTTTCTAATATCCCATGAGATTTAATGGTCTTAACGTAGTTATGGTGACCAGCCAATAAAGTGTTCTTCCATCTAGGAAGCATTTCATAGAAAACTAAATTACAATCCAAATCTTGTTTTAGTAAAAATGGAATTCAAGTAGAGAAATTTTAATGCATGCTCTTAATGATTGATGTGATCAATCTATGACAGCTTGATGATCCTGTCACCTCTACAAGAATATTACTTCCACATTTCTTGAATACTAGTCAGGGCATTCTTTTAGGACAGTCCTGGCAAAAATTTAGCTGTGTTCAGATCGGTTTGCAAAAAGATTGTCACTCCTTTGTTTAAAACTTAGCTGTGATTTCCCATTGTTTTAAGGATGAAGTTCAAACCCTTAACATCTGCAAGGTTGTGTGTGATCTGCCATCTGCTTGCCTTTCTAACCTCATTATGAGCTACTCTTCCCCTTGCTCCCTTCTTTTCCCTAGCCATGTTCATCTTCTCTCAGTTCCTGGAATGCTTTGGTTCCTTCCACCCTCCCACCCCCAACCAGGACTTTTGCGTTTGCCATTTTCCTCTCTGTGGCTGCCAGCACTACCCTTGCCGTCACCCAATTAACTATTTGCTCTTGGTAAGTTAGCTCTCACTCTAGGTATCATTTCTTGAGAAAAGTGTTCCCTGATTTTGCCAACTCCTCCTGCTCCCCTCTCCCACCCTCTCACCCCCCACCCCAGAATAGTTTAATCCTCCAGGTTTATAAGTCTCTGTAGCACTTGGTACTCTTGTACCTACCTTATAAAAGGTATCATACTGGTAGTTTTGGTCAATGTCTATTTTCCATGATAGATTGAAATTTTCATAAGGGAGTTTATTCACCAGTATGTTCCTGTCTTATTCCCCACTGTTTCTTGCACTTAACACACTGTCTGGTATATACCATAAGTTTAACAAATGTTTGTTGAGTTAATGAAAGAATCTTGATTGGTTTTGGTAGTAGAGTCTTGTGACAGGATTACAGTAGTTTCTTTTTAGATGTGAAGAAAAGAGCAGCTTACACTGTCAATTTTTAAATAAGTTGCATAGTTAGGGCTGTTGGTTTTATAATTCAGAAATTAATGTTTTCAGATGGAAAGTGTAATGTAATTTATTTCAGTTGCAGTTTGGCAACTTAAATGTTATTCTGTTTTTCTTTCTCTTTTGATTCCCATAGTACAGAATAAAAAATAGGAATTGCTTAATAGTTCTGATTGAGGATCCTTTAAATTTAGAATGGTGCTTTTTAAACCTGACTGTAGAGTAGAATCACCCAGGGGGCTTTTTAAAAAATAACCATTCCTGGACCCTACCATCACCTATTCTGATTTAACTGGTCTGAGATGGAGTCAGATAATTCTAACTGCAGCCAGGTTTATGAGTAACTGACTTAAAAGGATCTTACTTGAATGCCCTTCTGTCTCTTGTTTTTAGAGTGAAAAACTCCTTTGTCCTTTGATTGAAGCAAAACTTGAAATAGGGATGAGAATTAAAGGAAAGGGCTTATTATGAAGAGGGCTGTTTTTTTTAGAGAAACTCTAGTACTGATTTTTCTATTTTATGAAATGTCCCAGCTCTAGTATAGTATTCTGATGATTTATTTTTTCTCTGAACTGCTCCTCCCATCAACTAAAATTCATAATCTGTTTTGGTATTTCTAAACCTTATGTTTCATCCAGCCTGATCCATCTGATAATAAGAATTAAGTTTTTATTTTATTTTATTTTTTAAAGATTTTATTTATTTATTTGACTGAGAGATAAGAGAGCACAAGCAGGCAGAGAGGCAGGCAGAGGGAGAGGGAAAAGCAAGCTCCCCGCCAAGCAGGGAGCCCAATGTTGGGACTCAATCCCAGGATCCTGAGATCATGACCTGAGCCGAAGGCAGCCGCTTAACCGACTGAGCCGCCGAGGCACCCCAATAATTAAGCTTTTAATTTATCTAATGGTTACAGCCTATGTTCTTTGCTGTGTTTATTTACTGATCTTTGAACATTTTTCTATCCCCTAAGTGTAGTTTTATAGCTCGTGTAATTACATTTGTATGAGAGAAAGAGAACATGAAAGATGTTTTAATATGCCATACCTTCTAGCTCATATTGATGATTGAAGGATTTTCACTTGTGAATTAATTTTCATCAGAAGCGTAGTGTTTTGGGGCGCCTGGGTGGCTCATTCGTTAAGCGTCTGCCTTCCGCTCAGGTCATGATCCCAGGCTCCTGGGATTGGGCCTTGCATCGGGCTCCCTGCTCAGTGGGAAGCCTGCTTCTCCCTTTCCCACTCCCCCTGCTTGTGTTCCCTCTCTCACTGTGTCTCTGTCAAATAAATAAAATCTTTAAAAAAAAAAAAAACGTAGTGTTTTACAGTTAGGGGTATTTTGGTTTAGCTGGCTTGCTTTGGTTTGAAAAATATAGTTGGACTGCTTGGCTAATCATCTAAGTTTGGGAAACTGATTCTACTAATTAAGTACAGTAGTAATTCACAATAGATCATTGGGAATCTGCCCCATTACCACTACCATTCCTAAAGTGATGGATTTTAGCGGCAGTGTGGGCAGGCTGAGATTAAGATTGAGTGTGATATGGGCAAGACTTGGTTGTTAGAGACATGTTCAGACAGATGGCCATCTGGTAGAGCAAGACTGTGAGCATGAATGACTTAAAATCTTGATCTAGTATGCTAAAAACATGAGCAGAATTGATAGACAAGACGAGATTAAGATTTGTTTTGTAGGGTGGGTATCAGGGCTAGGTAAACAAAGAGGGTGGAAGCTTGAGATCAAAATCTAATTCTAGCACTAGGAATCTTCTGTGAGAGAAAGCCTTTTAGATTTCAAAGGATCCACGCCTATTACAGCAAGTCTGATGCTCACAAAGTAGGCTGCTTTTTTGTCCAGTGAATAGGAATAATTTTTCATTCTCTCCTGCAATACAACTTGCTTTTTACTTCTATAATATTTTCCTTAAATAAATACAGCATACACGTTCTACTGTATACAATCTTTCGGAAGCTCAAAATTTCTTTGAAGCCTCTTATTTCACTTAAAACTTCAGGTAAGTTTTGCATTCTATCCCATATGGTCACGTTTGTTTTAAAATAAATAAAAATAAAAATCAGTGGCCAGCCAGTGAAAACACTTACCCCCCCAAAAAAAAATCTTTTGCTAAAATTGATATTCCAGAGGAAGCACATTTATCCTGTGTCTTTGAGTGCCTTCTAGCATATATGGTGCCAGATATTCCCTGGAATATATATATACACCATTTTACTATATACGTCCTCCTGTTTTTCTTTTTTCATGCACAGTTTAGAAATTTTACTTTAGGTAAACTCAGAAGTACACATTTCTTTAATCGCTTTTCTTCTTTCTCACAACTCTGATAAGTTTCTTCAGGAAGATAAAGCAATTAGACTAATCAAGAATCTTTATAAAAAAGGGGGGGGAAAGGATCTAGCACCATATATCTCCGTAATGTACATCTGTCATGTGCTTATTTTGTGGCAGGCACTATGCTCGATGTTAGGGGTACCATGATGAAAATGACAGTCTTTGGTTTAAGTTCTTTAAAAACTTTTTAATATAAAAAGTTTATAATATATTGATAAATTAAATGCACATTCATTTTGTACAGATAGATTACATTTCCCCCTCTACTGGCTTGGAAATTACATACTTTATTTCTGTTAATCCCTGTAGGTTAATCACCATCATTTTATGCAGTCAGTATTTGTTTAAATACAACTATGTCTGCCATATAGTTCCTTCTTACATTGAGAGGCTGTATAGTGCCAGTGTTCCTGAAGTCAACTGCTTAGACTTCAAAGTTAAGTTACTTAGGCTCTCTGTGCCTAAAGTAGAAATGTAAGGGAAAACAATAACCTTTTCTTTTGGGGAGGTGCAGAGAGAGGGGGATAATATTAAGCAGGCTCCAAATAGGCAATGAATATTTTTCTGTAACCATAGTTCAGTTTTATCTGTTCCTGAACTTCATATAAATGGAATCATGTAAAATGGACTCTTTTGTTTATGTCTTTTTAAAAAGATTTATTTGAGTGTGCTTGGGGGAGGGGCAGAGGGAATCTGCAAGCTGACTCCCCCGCTGAGTGTGGAGCCCAACACAGGACTCGATCCCACCACTCATGAGACCACAACCCGTGAAACCAAGAGTCAGTTGCTTAACGTCATGACTGAGCCACCCAGGCATCCGTTTATGGCTTTTTTCATTAAACATAATATCTGTGAAATTCACCTATATTATGCTTATGAGTAGTAGTAGATTCTTTTTTATTGCTGAGTACTATTTCATTGTATGATATTGTCATGATCTCGGGATCCTGAGATGGAGCCCTGCGTGGAGTTCCTTGCTCAGCAGGAAGTCTGCTTGGGGCTTCTCTCTCCCTCTCCCTCTACCCTTCCCTCTGCTCATGTGCTTGCATTCTCTCTCTCTCCCCCCCTTAAATAAATTTTTAAAGATTTTATTTGAGAGGAAGAAAGAGAGAGAAAGGGAGTGAGTGAGAGCACAAGAACGGGGAGGGAGAAGCAGGCTCCCTGCTTAGCAGGGAGCCTGATGCAGGGCTCAATCCCAGGATGCTGGGATCATGACCTGAGCTGAAGGCAGACTAAACCACCCAGGCTCCCCTTAAATGAATTTTTTAAAAATATCTTTTGTGCCCTTTTAAAGATACTTGCTTTTTCCAGGGTTGTAAAGATATTCCATGTTTTCTTTTAGAAGTTTTGTCATTTTTTGCACTTGTGTTTATACATACACACTTTTTTTTCCATTTATTCATCAAGTATGTATTGAGTGCCTGTTATGTGCCAGGCACTGTCATCAAGTGTTGGAAATAGATGCAATAGTGACGACAGGCAAGATCTTTGTGTGTGGGGAGGGTTGAGGGGGGTGAGAGGTCAGGATCAGAATTCATTTTATTTTCTAGACATTTATCTAATTGTTCTGGTACCAGTTGTTGAAGGATGTTTTTTTGGTCCTCCATTGAATTGCCTTGTTGTCTTTCAGGAAATTAATTGGCTGCATATGTGGACGTCTTTTGGACTCTTCTTTTCCATTCCTCTGTTTGCTTTTAGTCTAGAAAAAAAAATTCTCCTCTTTGTTTGGTATACTGCTATTTACTGTGTATTTCTTTCCCCTTAATCTTGCTTGGGATTTAGTGGGTTGCTTAAGTGGTGTCTTTAACCAGTTTTGGAAAATTTTCAGTAACATCTTATGTAATATTATCTCTCCTTTATTTTCTCTATCCTTCTTCTGGAACTTAGATTTATGGATGTTAGACTTTTAAATTCTATCTTATATGTCTGTTAACTGATCATATTTTCCAAACTCTGAATTTAGGTCATTTCTTCAGTTCTATTTTCCAGTTCACAAATTCTCTCTTTAACTCCGTCTCTTTCTTCTGTTTAGCCTATCCACCGATTTTTAATTTCATTTGTATTTTTTTCATTTCTACATATTCCTTTTGGTTCTCTTAATAAATTTCTTAATCCTTGGTCATACTTTTGATGCTCTCATACTTTTGATGCTCTAAATGTATTATATTTTTCCATTGTCCTAATATCTGCAGGCTTTGTGAATGTGATTTAGTTGTATCTGTTTTTTATGGTGGTTCATTTCCTCCTCTTTTTTTTTTTTTTTTTTTAATTGTGAGCTCCCATTGAAACTTATCTCTGAATTATTTCTGATCTAGGTTTAGGGTATGCTTCTCCAGAGAGAAAATGCATTTGCTTCTCCCAAGAACCAATGGACACTATCTACCGAGGACCACTTAACACTGAATTTTCACTTGGCCTCACAAAAATAATTGAATTTTAATGCCAGACATGAGCGAAGGCCAGATTGTGGTTAGGAAGACCCCATCCCACCACTACCACCATATTCTACTCAGACCTAAAGCTAAGAAAGGCAAGAGTACTCATTTCTGTGGGGAATGAAGTGAGTTCTCCCTCCCTCCCCAATCTCCCCAGTTTATCATTCACTGAGTGTTGCCTTTTGGGATCTCAGCTTTTTGGTGTTGATCTGACTTCCCTCTTTGATCAGGTCCTATGCTTTGTCTTATGTCTCACATGTACAGTATCATTTTAAATAAGGCCATGGTGAGGATATGGAACAGCTAGAACTCCCATACATTGCTGATAGAAGTGTAAGTTCGTTTTGGAAAACTTTTGGCAGTGTCTAATAAAGCCAAATATGGGCCTACCCAGTGACTTAGTAATTCCATTGCCTTCTTTTTTAATTAACATATAATGTTATTATAGGGACACCTGGGTGGCTTAGTTGGTTGAGTGTCTGCCTTTGGCTCAGGTCGTGAGCTCAGGGTCCTGGGATTGAACCCCACATCGGGCTCCCTGCTCAGCAGAGAGTCTGCTTCTCCCTCTCTGACTCTCCTCCCCACTTGTGCACTCTCTCTCTCTCTCTCACTCAAATAAATTAAAAAAAAACCCAACATATAATGTATTATTTGTTTCAGGGGTACAGGTCTGTGATTCATCAGTCTTATATAATACCCAGTGCTCATTACAACACACACCCTCCCTAGTGTCCATCACCCTGTTACCCCATCCCCCCCACTTTCTTTTTTTAAGATTTTATTTTTTTAAGTAATCTCTACACCCAATGTGGAGTTTCAGCTCACAACCCCAAGATTAAGAGTCACATGCTCTTCCAGCTGAGCCAGCCATGCGACAACATGGGTGAATCTCACAGACATTAGGTTGAGTGAAAGAAGCCAGGCATAAAATAGTACTGTTGTGATTCCATTTATATTAAGTTCAAGAACAGGCAAAACTAATTTATAGTGATAGAAGTCAGTGGTCACCTCTGAAGAGAGGACATTGACTGAGAAGAGAATGAGGGAACTTTCTGGGATGATGAAAATCTTGATCTGGGTGGTGATTACATGGATGTATTGCCTGTGAAAGTTCATTAAGCTCTACATTCAGATTTGGGCATTTTAACACTTCATTGTGTGTTCTTTTATACCCCCATTTTAAAAGAACAAAGAAATATAAGGCCATGAAAGACCAGCAGATCCTCTCGATATGGCTTCTTAGGGTTTATAGCCTACTAATATCACATTGCCAAGATCCATTTTCAACATACAAGACAAAAAAATACTTTGTTTCTTTATTAAAAAAGAAAAATTGCTGACTGTATTGCAGTTCCATTCCGTCTTTTCTGTAGCCAAATTCAAGAGGTGCATTAAATTGAACACAACCCAAGGAAGTATTGGAAGCAAAGAGTTTTGGGGCACCTGGGCAGCACAGTTAAGTGTCTTGACTCTTGATTTAGGCTTAGGTTATGTATGATCTCAGGGTTGTGGAGCCTGCTTGAGAGTTTTTCTCTCTCCCTCTCCCTCTGCTCTCTCTCTTAAAAAAAAAAAAGGAAAAGAAAAAAAGCGAAGAATTTTTATTACTTGTCACAAGGAGACAGGGAAATGGCTCTCAAAGTACTGTCTGTCTCCTCTTGGGGTTCATGCATGAAACTTTCATTCTGTGTGCTAGGGAACAGGGCCAGGGAGCTTGATACATTAAGGAATTTACACATTTTGTTACCTAGGTACTTGGTTTCAACTGCTCATGCTTAGTATGTCAACATACTAGTGCATACATTGTATGTTCAAAAACATGGTTGGAAAATCTCGCCCTTGGGAGGAGATCTTTGTATTATAATGAGCTAGAGGTAACTTTAGGGCAACTCACGGGGCTTCTGTGCAGGTCCTCAGCTCCAAACTGGCTCAAACTGGCTCAAACTGGCTCACGGAAGAGGGTATCTGATGGAACACCTAGCCATAGCTTCTTGTTCTGCAAAACAGACACATTCTTTCCTGCATTCCCTGCTTTTCCCCCTTGCCCCTCCTCCCTTCTGCTGATAGCTTGAAGCTCTCTGATACGAGTAATTCTCCATTGCATCCTAAGATTTCTGTTACAGATGTGTAACATTTCTACCTTATGTGTTAAAAATACTTTTCTGACTTGGAAAATCTAGGTGAAGGGTAAAGGGAATTCCTTGCACTATTTTTAACTTTTCTGTAATCCTAAAATTATTTAAAAATGAAAAAGGGTTGGTTTGTTTGATATTTTGGATAGGTGGAAGGGGCTGAGGGAGAGAGAGAGAGGCAATCTCCACTGAGCGCAGAGCCTGATACAGGGCTTGATCATGACCTGAGCCAAACAAGAGTCTGACACTTAACTGAGCCACCCAGGCACCCGTTGTTTGTTTGTTTGTTAATTTTTTAAATTTAAATTCAGTTTAGATCAGAACAAATAGCAAATGTACTTCTTTTTTTTTTTTTAGAGAGAGATTTTGAGAGTGAGAGAGTGAGAGCACGAGCACACACGAGGAGGGGGAGGGAGAAGCCGACTCCCAGTTGAGAAGGGAGCTCCACATGGGCCTTAATCCTGGGACAGTGGGATCATCAGCTGAAGGCAGACACTTAACCAGCTGAGCCACCCAGGTGCCCCCACAAATGTACTTCTAAGCATGTCACTATATACGGTTGTAGAAATTGTCTGCATGCAGCATTCACTGGATATTGGCTTAACAAGGCACATATTTTCTGTAAATTATTTCAGTCACAAAGTATTTAAAATAAAATAACATTTTTGGGTTAAAAAAATAAATTCAATTTAGTTAACATAGAGTTTATTACTAGTTTCAGGGGTAGAATTTAGTTGATTCATCAGTTGCATATAACACCCAGTACGCATTACATCAAGTGCTCTCCTTAATGCCCATCACCCAATTACCCCATTCCCCCACCCAGCAACCCTCAGTTTGTTTCCCGTAGTTAAGAGTCTCTTATGGTTTGCCTCCCTCTCTGTTTTTATCTTATTTTTCCTTCCCTTTCCCTATGTTCATCTGTTTTGTTTCTTAAGTTCCACATATGAGTGAAATCATTTGGTAGTTGTCTTTCTCGGAGTTATTTTGCTTAGCAGAATACATTCTAGTTCCATCCACATCATTGCAAATAGCAAGATTTCATTCTTTTTGATGGCTGAGTAATATTCCATTGTGTATACATACCACTTCTTTATCCATTCATCTGTCCATGGACATCTGGGCTCTTTCCATATTTTGGCTATTGTGGGCATTTCCACTATAAACATTAGGGTGCATGTGCGCCTTCGAATCTCTATTTTTGTATCCTTTGGATAAATACATAGTAGCATTGCGGCATCTGGGTGGCCCAGTTGGTTAAGCATCTGCCTTTGGCTCAGGTCATGATCCCAGGGTCCTGGGATGGAGCCCCATGTTGGGTTCCCCACTTGGCGGGGAGCCTGCTTCTTCCTCTACCTGCTGCTCTGCCTACTTTTGCTCTCTGTCTCTCTGTCAAATAAATAAATAAAATCTTTAAAAAAAATAAATACATAGTAGTGTAATTGCTGGGTTGTAGGGTATTGACGTATAATGTTATATTAGTTTCAGGTATGTTACATAGTGATTGGACAGTTCTGTACACTGCCTAATGCTCACCGTAAGTGTAGTTAACTTCTGTCACCATACACAGTTATTCCAAATTATTGGCTATGTTCCCGAACTGGAAGTTTGTACCCCTTAATTCCTTTCACCTGAAAATAAAGTATTTTTAAAAAGCTTTAACTTTAGAAACCTTATTTCTGTTTATAATTCTGAATTTTAAGCAACCAAGTTAGAAACTTTTGGAATGCAGTACATTTACAAATGAGGACTGTCTGTACTCTGTTTGATTCTTCATATCAATTCACTGTAGCTCCTTTTTTCTTTTCCCAATTTTTCTTTTTTTTTTTTTTAAAGATTATTTATTTTGGGAAGGGTGGGGCAAAAAGAGAGGGGGAGAATCTCCAGCAGACTCCCTGCCTCTCAAGGAGCCCAATGCAGGGCTTGATCCCAGGACCCTGAGGCCATGACCTGAGCTGAAATCAAGAGTCAGGTGCTCGACCGACTGAGTCACCAAGGTGCTCCTCTTTTCCCAACCTTTTTTTTTTTAAACATTTATTTATTTTAGAGAGAGAGAGCATGTGCGCACACACAAGCGGGAGGAGCAGAGGGAGAGGGAGAGAAAATTTCAAGCAGATTTCTGCTGAGTGCAGAGGCGTTGGGGCTGATCTCTTGACCATGAGATCGTGTGAGCTGAAACCAAGAGGCACTTAACCGATTGTGCCACCCAGGTGCCCCTTTACCCAGCTTTTAAAATGTTTTCTATCTTTTGCCATTGGCATTTTGCATTATTTTCCAATTTATTTTGGTCTGCATTCCAAAGACAGAATGAACTCTTATTTTCGTGAAGTGTATCTTTAAAGGGAATCAAACTAAAAGAATCTCAAGCCCAAGTAAAATATGAACAAGGCTGATAAGCATTTGGAGGTTTAGATCAGGGATGGCAAATACCTATCACCTAACATTCTTTCATCCATTATGTATACTGCTCATTGATCACAGTACTTAAGTCTTTCCTCACACAGTGTTTTAGCTATCTGCTGCCAGTTGGTTAGAGTTGACATGAATCACAAAAAGACTATTTGACATTTCTGATTTGGAGGATCAGTTTTGGGGAGAAATTTCTGGAATATCTGTTCTTTTAATAAAGAACTATTCCATCCACTGTATGAAGTAACATAATCATAATTTTGGAAGCGCAATTACCTAAGGAATACCTTAATCATTGTTTCTTTTTTTTTTTTAAGGTTTTATTTATTTATTTCAGAGAGAGAGTACACAAGCCGGGGGCGGGGGGGAGACAGGCTGAGGGAAAGGGAGAAGCAGACTCCCCACTGAGCAGGGAGCCCAATGTAGGGCTTAATTTCAGGACCCTGAGATAATGACCTAACCCGAAGGCAGATGCTTAACTGACTAAGCCACTCATATGCTCCTTAATCATTGTTTCTTGTCACTTAAATTTTTCAGGTGTTTGCAAAGCCAATTCAATCTATAGAATATTCTTAAAGTACAACGTATTTTTTAAAAAATCCATACACTTTTATGTCACATCTTTAACTTTTAATTGGGTAACATTTTTTACATTTACTTTTATTCTTGTGTTTTCTTTCCATCTTTAAGGAATGGACCTACCCTATGAGACGAGAGATGCAGGTAAGATAACCTTTTTGTTTATTCAAACCAACCCATATTATTATTATCATTATTAAATAACCTCATTTCACAAAGGATTTGAGACCTGCTGGCTCATGATCTGTAAGTTCATTGAGTATTTTAAAAATCAGCATATTTGAGGTTAATCATGGATATTAAAAAGATGGGAAATGAATTGTTGCCTTTCTTAGATTAGAATCATGGACATAGTAATATATGTATGTGCTTAATAAATCACTTTGTTTTTCCTTATCTGAAAAATTGGGTACAATATTTTTATTCCTTTTGAAAACAGTTTGTTTTCTGTGTCTGGCTAGTTTAGATAAGTCCAAAAGAGTTGACTATAAAGCAAATCACTCTTGAATAATTGCTCCTTTTGTGTCTGATTTACCGTCAACTTCCATAATGAAGCCCTCCAGAAGACTGAGTTGAATACTCCCAATATGGAATGATAGAATGATAGTTAACCCTCATAGCAGTTTGTTTCTCTTTTCCATTTCTTACCATTTACGTCACTCTGCTAGCCCCAGAATCAAGCAGTGTCTCCTGTTCCTGGGAATACCTTGACTTACAAAAATGTTTCTTTTCTCTGTTAGTGAAAATTCTCTTTTTAAAAGTATCTGAGTACCTGTGAGGCATTTTACTTGGTGCTATGGGGAATGCAGAGATGAGTAAAATGTAATTTCTGCCCACAAGAACCTGGTAGGAGACATCAGACCTATACACAAATAATTACAATTTTTCATAGAACTGAACTGCAAAATTGCACTATATTAGTATCTAGGATATGATACAGCCCAACTAAAATCTTTCTATATTGAATTTACATAGAATAAATTTTAATCTAGCATTTGGAAGGTATTTATTTAAAATTGTTGAAACTCTGTCAGTAGGCAAACATTTGATATTGGTCTTTTTTAAACTTTGCAATAATACTTTTATTAACTATAGGTAACAACAGATTTGGCTGAATAAGGTTTTGTGTAATTCCAAAGAGGTAATTTTCTTTATGCCTAATTTGTATCTTTTTTGTTTTAAGACTTTATTTATTTATTTAACACAGAGAGACACAATGAGAGAGGGAACACAAGCAGGGGGAGTGGGAGAGGGAGAAGCAGGCTTCCCACTGAGCAGGGAGCCCAATGTGGGGCTCGATCCCAGGACCCTGGGATCATGACCTGAGCCGAAGGCAGACGCTTAACCGACTGAGCCACCCAGGTGCCCCATGCCTAATTTATTTTTAGACTATAGCAGAGAATATAAGTAAAATTAGAGATGTTTCATTAATATAGGGGCACCTGTATGGCTCAGTTGGTTAAGTGTTGGACTCTTGATTTTGGCTCAGGTCATGATCTCTCAGGGTCAGGAGACTGAGCCTCTCCTCAGGCTCGGTGCTGGGCATGGAGCCTGCTTGAGATTCTCTCTCTCCTCCCTCTGCCTCTCTACCCTTCTCTCTTTTTAAAAAAAAAAGACAGGCATATAATATGCTAATTTTACCCAAAGTGCTTCTAAAAAGTACTGTGGAAGTTCAGATATCTGACTTTTCAGAACTATATTTAAACTTTAAATATCTCATTTGATAATATAAAGCACATCAGCATTTCTCCTCCCAATCATGTGCTCAATGTGGCTAGGAAATGTTCCCTAAATTACAAACTTTTTAGCAAATTATTATAACAATTATGAAAATACTCCACAAATCCACCTTATATGGTACATAGTTTGTATAAATTTAAATTGTTAATGGTAAATATCTCAATTTTTTTTTCCCTAGGAAATTTTACCTGGATTGTTTTTAGGTCCATATTCTTCTGCTATGAAAAGCAAGGTATGAACTTTAGATTAGGTTCATCAAGAGACTATTAACCAGATTTTTTGGAATAAATTTTTTTAGTAGTAAGAGTTTTATTTGAGGGAAGGTCCACAAATACTGCATGTTACTCTGGAGTACCTACCTCTTTTTAAATTTTACTGGACTAGTGATTGTCAAGTGTGTCACCACAAATCACAAATAGTATATTTAACATTTTAGTTAATCATTCCTTATCAAGGGTAAATGTGTGTGTGTGCATGTGTTTGCACGTTTTAATTGATAAAATCTGATTTCTGTTTTTCCAAGCTTCAGAGACCTGGATGCTCCAGGCTGTAAAGTGTTATACCATATATATCTGTCTCCTGTATAGTCAAACTGAAATGGATTTCTTTAGTTAACACAGTTAACAGGGTAAATCTCATTTTAATATATGAAGCAATTTTGTTGCCACTTCCTACAGGATTCAGTCCTATGAATTAGGACAGTACTACTAATTCACTTTGAATTATAATGTGAAACATACCACATGCTTTCCCCAGTACCCTATTTAGAAGTCAGTATTCTTGTGTATAATATCTACCTACAGTAAGTTCTGTAAAAAAAAAAAAAAACGGAATTTTTAACTTTAATGTTTTAATTTAATGTATTTATGAGTTTTAGATGAATAGGGAGTTTTTTTAAAATTAGAGTCATTTCTTTGAAACTGGAAGGCTTTTTGACTATTGAGGCATATATAAGACTAAACCTAGTTTTGATGGCCTACAGCTAGGTCGGAAGGGGTGGGTTGTTGGTAAAAAAAGAAAAAAAAGGTACTAAGGAAAAGATAGATAACTATAGACTTAACTGTGACTGACTTAAGATAAACTAAAGTACAAATACTGTAGTATTCACAAAATGCTGGCCTTCAAAATGGTTTTAGATTATTTGCTTTTTGTATTCCTACAGCATTTTATAAATATACCTATTATAGTATTTGTCA
The DNA here is from genome assembly GCF_003265705.2 of Callorhinus ursinus. Classification (NCBI taxonomy): domain Eukaryota; kingdom Metazoa; phylum Chordata; class Mammalia; order Carnivora; family Otariidae; genus Callorhinus; species Callorhinus ursinus. The sequence continues at coordinate 27,677,294 of NW_027397070.1, forward strand.
CATTAAATCACAAGTATTTCTTTATAGATCTGCTCAAAACCTCTTCCCCCTCAATTTCACCTGAGCAAGAGTTTCTTAGACAAAATTTGATTATTTCCCATTCTGAATCACCATAGTACAGCTAATATTCTTTTCGTACCATCATCCAAAAAATATATAACAACAAATAATAATAAAAATAAAGAAGCTTAGGGAATAAACGCCTTTTCTAATACTCATTTAGTTAAGCCTACCTTTTATTGCATTCAAATACATTTAAACTGTTTCTTTGTGTATAATTTTTCTGCAGTTTGTAGGTATGAGATTAGGTCATAATTTGGCTCATACAAAATGAAAATCCATTGAAAAGAAAAAAATATTCTGTGTGCTATTACATTTGGGTCCTATTTTGTTAAGGTTTGTTTTTTACTCAGTAATAGTCTAATATGCCTTCAGAGCTTGTTAAAGCAGGTTTTTATCCATAGTTATGTATATCTTCTATGGTTTCTCACACTAATAAAGTAGATATGAAAACTTCTTTATCACAGATCAAATATAAACCAAAGAATAGATGTTGAATACATTTGGAGGTTTAATAAATATGAATATGGAACATTGATTAAATATTAATTCTACCAAAGCTTACCTCCCTTCTGACTCAGGATGCACTCAGGAAATAGAAAGGTAGTTAAACTCTATCTAATCTATGCCAGACATAGGAAAATTTGCTGCAAAAAATAACATTTAAAACTTGAAAACCACATTTTCTTAGCTTGGGCTGCTGTAATAAAATACAGAGACCAATGGCTTCAACAACAGACATTTATTTCTCACAGTTGTAGAGCCTGGGAAATCTGAGGTCATGGTGCCCACATGGTTAGATTTTGGTGAGGGCCCTCTTCCTGACTTGGAGATAGCTGTGTTCTTGCTGTATCTTTCCATGGCAGAAAGAGGAAGCTCAGATAGTTCTTCCTCTTACCAGGGCACTAATTCCATCATGGGGCTTCACCCCCATGACCTCATCTAAATCTATGTCTAATTAACTCCTAAAGGCCCCCATCTCCTAATACCACCATCACCTTGGGGATTAGGGCTTCAACATAGGAATTTTAGAGAGGCACAAATATTCAGTCCATAACAAATATAAATTATTCTTTTATTTCTCATGGATTATTAGTATTATTGTTACAGACTAATGCAGAAAGTGGGAATTAAATATATAGGAGTATAAACTGAAAGTATCATAGGAAACGCAAGATTATGAATTCTGATTCCTCTTGCCAGGATGATTTTGGTCATTCATTTATCGAACAGATAATTAATGAACAGTTAATGTGTTCAGGGTACTGTTACACATACTTAATATGAATCAGTGAACAAAATCCTTGTTCTCATGGAATTTACATTCTAACTATTCAAATAGCATGTCATGTTACATATATATCATATCATATATATTACATGTATATAACATGTAATGTACATTATCAAACACATCATTATATTCACTGAAACCTATAATCACTTGCAAATAAAAACTTAATTGATAATATCTAGGATTGTCATATTAAATTGCTTTAAATGTAGAGCCAAAAAAACACCACAGAATATATCATTTGGAGTTGCCAGTTTTAACTTTAGAAGAATTTTTAAACTGAATGTTACTAGTCTGTGAACTGTATAAATTAATTCTGGCTTGTAGTAGAAGTAGTATACTGGGAGAGGCATGGTGTAGTTCAGAGATCTGGGCCCTGGTACTGCTATTAACTGTGTCAGTGATGTTCAGTAACTGTATATGCCTTAGTAGTCCCTTCTAAAAAATAAAGGCTTTAGTCAGTGTACGTGACTACCACTTACTGAACACTTGCCATGTGCCCCAGGCATTGTGCCAAACACCTGACAGGGGTAATTTGTCCAACCACTCGGTGAAAAGGTTAGTATTTCCCCCATTTTCCCATGGGAAAACTGAGCCACAGAGCTCACATCATTAGCAGAGCTGGAATATAGAGCTTGGGCTCTCATGACTCCAAAGCCCATGCCTTTAAATTAACCACTTTCTAGTATTGTTTCCGAAATAAATTGTCTTTAAGGTCTCAACGAGCTCTAAAATTATGTAAAATAATCCTGTTAGCCTTTTGAGGATATGTAGTATATATTAATCTTGAATTACTGAAATATCTTGCTGGTCACTTCAGGTATTTTATTATGAAATTAGCTTTAATTCCCTGTACTTAAAGTTCAGATATGGTTATGTTAATTCTAGTGTTCGCCCTATATATTTTCAAACATCTGGTGTTACAATAAGATGATGTTTTGTATTTTAAACTATTTCTTTCCCTGTCCCTCTTTTTTTTATAGCTACCTATACTACAGAAATATGGAATAACCCATATAATATGCATAAGACAAAATATTGAAGCAAACTTTGTTAAACCAAACTTTCAACAATTATTTAGGTAAGAATTACTGCTGTGATTAATGAAAATGTTATGGGCAGCAAACATGTAATGTAGTTTATATTTCAAGTTGATTTTATTATAGCAGTCTTCTGTACATATCTGTTTTTGTGGGTGTGTGTGGTTTTGTTTTTTTGTTTTTTTTCTTTTTGTTTTTTTTTTTTTTTTTTTGGTGGGCAGTAAAGCAAAGTTTATGTGATAAGTAAAGTGATGGTACAAAGCTCCTGAAGAGGGAGGGACCCAAGAAGGTTGCCCTGTACATATCTGTTTTATAAGGATGGTCATATAGTATATTACATAAAAAATAAGTTTCCTTTAAATTTTAAATAAGTAATGCATATAATGCAGAATTTTAAAGATTCAAAAGCATGTACAGTATGTATACTGAAGAGGTTCCCTATTTCTATGCCTTAGATACTCAGTTCCCTCTCTAGAGGCATCCACTCTTACTTTTTGAATGTCCTCCCAGGGTTATATGTACATATATACAAGCATATTCCTATAGGTAAATTTTTTTTTTTACACTGGCTTTAAAAATGTTAATATGTTTTAGAGATTGCTTCATATCATTACTTAGATGCATTGGTTTTTTAAACTTGTATAGTAATCTGTTGTATGGCTATACTAAAATTTATTCAACCTGTCACCTATTGGGCATTTTAGATTGTTTCCAGTCTTTTGCTAATATAGTGGGTATCCCTAAATATGTCATTTAATTCATGTGTGAATATATTAATTGGATAAATTTGTAGAAGTGGAACTGCTGGATCAAAGAATGTGAGCATTTAAAATTTTAATGGATGTTGCAGATTGCCCTCCAGTGATTTGTATCAGTTTACATTCCCACTCTGAAGTGAATGAGACTCAATTTCCTAGAGTAAAAATGATGTCTCGTATAGTTCTAATTTGCCTTTCTCATTATGAGTGTGGTTGAGCATTTAATGGTTTTTAATGTTATTTTAGCTTTTTTTTTAAAAATTAAGAATTATGTATTACACATGGTACAAGAAAAGGGTAGAAAAAAGGTATATAAATAAAGTAAGTCTCTTTCCTCCTCTAAACCCAGCCATCTAGCTTCCTTCCTGGGAGGCAGCTACTATTAATCCTTAAATATCATTCTAGAGATAGTCTGTGTGTATATAAAAGCATGTATGTTAAAAATACTTTAATGTGCTGCTTTATTTGTAAAAATGAAAGCAACCTGAGTGTCCATCAGTATAAGACACTCTCAAGTATATTGTGAAAATGTATAATAGGATACTGTAACTATGAAAAAGAATGAAATATTTCTAAGTGTGTTGATTGGGAATAATCACTAAGATTGATTAAATTAAAAAAGCAAGGTGTACAACCAAGTATATACTCTCAGTGTGTTTAAAAATATATACAATGTATTAGGCATATATTCTTGTACATGCATAGAAAATTTCTAGGCTAAAAAACCAGAAATCTGACAGTGGTTGCTTCTGAGAAGGAAATTCAGGGTCAGGGATGCTAGAGGGGCCTATTTTTTATTGCAAATATTTTTATACTGTTAGAATTTTTTACCATGTGTACACATTTTTCAGTTAATAAACACTTGTTTTAAAAAAGGAATGTCTACGGGGCACCTGGGTGGCTCAGTCGTTGGGCGTCTGCCTTCGGCTCAGGTGATGATCCCAGGGTCCTGGGATCGAGCCCTGCATCGGGCTCCCTGCTCAGCGGGAAGCCTGCTTCTCCCTCTCCCACTCCCCCTGCTTGTGTTCCCTGTCTCGCTGTCTCTCTCTCTGTCAAAACCAATAAATAAAACCTTAAAAAAATAAATTAAAAAGGAATGTCTATATTCTGAAATAAAATAGATTGAATTTTTTTTCTAATTGTAAAAGAAATCCTTGGTTTTGGGGTGCCTGGGTGGCTCAGTCAGTTAAGCATTTGCCTTGGGCTCATGTCATGATTCCAGGGTCCTAGGATCAAGCCCTGCGTTGGGCTCCCTGCTCAGCAGGGAGTCTCCTCCCTTTCCCTCTGCCCTTCCCCACTGCTCCTTCTCTCTCTTTCTCAGGTGCCCAAAAATCCTTGTTCTTTATAGATACTTTGGAAAATAAAGAATGATGCCAGGAGGGGTGCCTGGGTGGCTCAGTCGTTGAGTGTCTGCCTTTGGCTCAGGTCATGATCCCAGGGTCCTGGGATCGAGCCCCGCATCGGGCTCTCTCTGCTCAGCGGGAAGCCTGCTTCTCCCTTTCCCTCTCCCCCTGCTTGTGTTCCCTCTCTTGCTGTCTCTCTCTGTCAAATAAATAAAAGGCGTTAAAAAAAAAAAGAATGATTCCAAGAAGAATATAAAATCATAATTCCACAACCTAGAAGAAACACTTTAGTTAACATTTTGGCATATTCCTCTAAATCTTAACTCTATTATACATATGTGTATTATGTCTACACACATATAGACTTACATATATTATAGAAAATGCCACGATATTTTAAAATGCCATACTATACATTTCTGATTTGTCTAGAGTTTTTGTTTTTAATACCAAAATGTCTTGGGTACAGCTTCTTTATCCTAATGGAAGAACCCTTTCTCCCTAGATTTGGAATATTGGAGTATAGATTGATAGTTCTGCTAATAGTTTTGTTTCTGTTTTTGTTTTTGTTTTTTAAAAATTTTATTTTTAAGTAATCTCTACACCCAGTGTGGGGCTCAAACTTACAACCCTGAGATCAAGAGCTGCAACTCTATGGATTGAGCCAGCCAGGTGCCCCTCTGCTAATAGTTTTTTGTTTTGGGGGGTTTTTCTTTTTGTTTTTTTGTTTTTTTGTTTTTAAAAGTAGCCTCTACACCCAGCATGGAGCCCAACTCGGCTTGAAATCACAATGTGAGATCGAGATCTGAGCTGAGATCAAGATTTGTATGCTTAACCGACTGAGCCACTCAGGCACCCTGACTGCTAATAGTTTTTAACATTCAAAATGAAATGCAGTAAAATATTTTAGATTGACTGTGAATTAACTTTTTTTTCTTGAAGCAGTGTTTTATGTAATAGTTCAGTCTACACAATCACTTTAGGATACAGTCATTGAATCCTTTTGGTTTTTACATTGGATTATCCTTGGATACTGAGTTTTAGCTTCTCTCTGTTAAACTCTGAATTTATTGAAGTTGTTACCACCTAAATGATCGCTTTACTAACTACTTAAATGATACTAAAGGACTGTCATTTTTAAGGCCATATTGACTTTAAAAATTAATTTTGTAACTTAATTACTATAGTTGTCACCATACAGTACCTCATTAGTTTTTGATGTACTGTTCCATGATTCATTGTTTGCGTATAACACCTATAACACCCAGTGCTCCGTGCAATACATGCCCTCCTTATGGTGACAACATAACATAATAAAAAAATAAATAATTAAGGAAAAAAAATAATTACTATAGTTGTACTAATAAACAGGTGCTCTAGGATAGGTTAGAAAGGTTTTCACAAAATAAAATAAGCCTAGCATATTAATAAGGTCTTAGTATTTTCCAAAGTGCAAAATTATAGGACAGGTAGTCTCTTGGTTGATTTTTACTCTACTGAAGGTTAGTTCAAGCAACGAATGTTTGACTCATTGCTCCGTTAAACTTCTATTTTGATTACCTTCTTCTCTTTCAGACTTTGGGCTTCCTCTGAATTGTCCTCTGTAGCATTGTGAGGAGGGATCAGAGGGCCACTCAAAGAAGAATCTTCTAGTCCATGGGGAAGTTAGTAGAAATAGAAGAATAACAGTAAAGAATACAGACACTTTTTCTCTTTATATTATAGGTCCACTCTGATCTAGAGGAAAGTTTTCTTCCTTCATGTGATTTTTCAATTTTAACCAGATAATTTTTTTATACAAAAGTATCAGAAATGTTAACTTATTATTTAAGAAGGCTTTAAATGCTGTGCATTTAAACAATATAAAATCTACGACCCAGTTCTTGGGACTATGATACTTTGAAAATTGTTTTGCATTATTTTCATGGTTGTCAAGAAATTCTGAAGTTTTTTATACACAGTTTTATCTGAAAGTGTGCTTATCACGAAATATTCTATTTTCAGATATTTAGTCTTGGATATTGCAGATAATCCAGTTGAAAATATAATACGTTATTTTCCCATGGTAAGTATCATGCTTTAATATCATTTAAATTTTATGATTTGACTTCTTAATTATGGTCTAAAACTTAATAATGAAACTAATTCCTTCCTATGCTGCTTTTACTTTGTTATGACTGAAAATTGTGGGATTATATTTTAAAGAATATTTATTTTTAAAACCTTTTTATGATCTCCAAATATCTGAGAAATCACACTTTGAATTTATTAAATTCAAATTAAATTTTAGATCCTGTATAATTTCTAAAATTTGTAATAGGTGCATTTGTAGCATTTTGGAAATTATTGAATGAAGGCAGTTTTTATTATTATAAATAAAGAAATTTTTTCAGTATATTTTGCTTTACCATATGTATATTTTATGCTTGTATTAATCCACATGTTTTATTGAAACACTGTTTTTTGTCTTCAGACTAAAGAATTTATTGATGGAAGCTTACAAACTGGAGGTAAATAATATTTTCTTTACTTGCTCAATATTCAGTTTTAGGGGACTCTGTGTTACAGTTAATGTTTTTGTTTTTTGTTTTTTTTAAAGATTTCATTTATTTGAGAGAGAGAGAATGAGAGAGCGAGCACACGAGATGGGGGAGGGTCAGAGGGAGAAGCAGACTCCCTGCCGAGCAGGGAGCCCGATGCTGGACTTGATCCAGGGACTCCAGGATCATGACCTGAGCCGAAGGCAGTCGCTCAACCAACTGAGCCACCCAGGCGCCTGCAGTTAATGTTTTAGTTAACATTTGTCTTAAATGCAGGCTATGGAAGTTGCAATTGTATGTAATAGACTATTCCCAAATTTGGTTTTTCCCAACTCCTTGCTTCATTTGGATAGGCTTTCTTAAATATTCCTATATAACTATTTTCCAGTTTTGGGTCACCTTTAAATCCCTTTAATTTCAAAGTATAAATTGTAAAGATTGAAAGTTAATAAATATCTAAGTGTGGTATGTATAAAATATAAAATGTTTAAGAAAAGATTTATCATACTGTGATATGGTACATGGTTTCAATATATTTTAGTTGCTGAATTAGATGTTTTTTTGTCAGAATAACTATTTCTTGTTTTTCAGGAAAAGTTCTTGTCCATGGAAATGCAGGAATCTCCAGGAGGTATGAAGTTAGGAGATTATCTTTCTTTCTCTAGCATTTAATTAATGAGCTGTGTTTTCTATTTTTTTTCTAAAATTTTTTCCCCCTCTTCAGTGCTGCCTTTGTTATTGCATACATTATGGAAACATTTGGAATGAAGTACAGGTAAGAAAGTACTCTGAAACCTAGCCACAATTTAAATTCTCAGTAAAATGTAGCTTTATTAAAGGAAACAGTTTTGGATTTTAAAGTTGATATCCTGATTTTGTCATCTGTTCATGTATATTAGGCAGGCTCTTTATCCCATGATTAGTCTCTTAAACTTTATGGCCTATCTACCTTGTATAGGTCTACTTGGCTAATATTTTGTGGTTTTAGGGAGCTAGTGCTAAATGTTGTTAAGAAGCCAAGGTAGTTATAGTTGGGAATAATTATGGAAAACTGTTTACTGCTAGAGAATTGTTTAGTCCAATTTTAAAAACTCTTAGACACAGATGTTATTGCTTCCCTTGCTTAAAAGGCTAATTTATTATGTTTTCCTTTAACAGTAGTTGGATGAAAAATTAACCTAGAAATTGTTTCAGCTTCTATTCACAGTTCAGTGTAGTTTTCTTAACCAGAATCAACTTTTTCAAGTATACTGCCTAGATAAAAAAGAGAGAGCCCCAAAACAAAAACCTCGCCAGTGTACAGTGTTTCTTTTTTTTAGTGTGTCTTGCTAGAAGCCTAGTAATCATTGACAACTCCTTGTCTTTCACTCCCTATCTCCCAAACTTAACCCATTACCAAATCCTGTCTTTTTTATGTTCTAAAATATACCTTGAATCTATCTCTTTATCTTTCTCTTCATCACCATTTAATCCCCTAATCCAAGCTCCAGTCATGTCTTTTTTGGACTCTTTTTTTTTTTTTTAAAGATTTTATTTATTTATTCATGAAAGAGAGAGAGAGAGAGAGCCAGAGGGAGAAGCAGGCTCGCAAGGAGAAGGGAGCCCAATGCGGGACTCAGTCCCAGGAACCTGGGATCATGACCTGAGCCAAAGGCAGACGCTTAACCATCTGAGCCACCCAGGCGCCCTCTTTCTTGAACTCTTAACAGTGGTAGCCTTCTTAGTGGTTTCATGTATTCTTTACTTCTCCAGTCTGTTTCTTTTCCTCACACTACAGTTGAAATGATCTTTTCAAAAGATAAATCTGATCAAATAATCACCTTACCCCAAAAAGGTCTCAGAGGTTTCTGATCCTTAATAATTCTTAATCATGGTCAGTAAAACTTTGATATGCCTGTATCAACCTGTCCATCAATATACCATGTTCCATGTTAACTCTCTTCATTTGAGCTGCGTTCAGCATTGGATCCACATTCCTGACACACAGTAGACATTCAAAATCTTTAGTTTGTTTGGTATCCTTTAAGTTTAAATTTTGATGGAAAGGTTGCTTAAAAGTATCAGTTAATATTATTTGAATACAAATGCTTTGTTTATTTAATTGGTAGACTTTTATATATTCTCTTTATTATTTGGTGTCTTGACAGTAATAATATTAATAGTGAATCTAGGTGCTCTTCTAGACTCTTTATCTCATTTAAGACTCACAACAACACAAGAAGGTAGATATACTTCTTGTTTAAACAATGATCAAATTTTGAGCACACACTTTGTAATAGATGCTACACAAGGTGCTTTATATTTACTATCACACATCTTCATAATTGCCCTCCAAAATAGGAACTATTATAAACTCCAGTTTACATGTAAGAAAAATAAAGCTTAGAAAGTTGAGCAGCTTCCCTTAGAACACAAGCTGGTAAACAGAGGGGTGGTGATCTTTCATCTGCCCATGCTGTTGATTTTTCCACTATAGCTTGCTACCTCTCTGTAGCACAAGTTTTATGATTATGATTTCCTGTTCAGGTAAATTTTTGGTTAAGTTCCTATTTTAGGTAAATACTAAAAAAATTGAGATTAATTCATGAAATAATACCATCACCTTAGTTTTCTTTTTTTTTGTTTTTCAGAGATGCATTTGCTTATGTTCAAGAAAGAAGATTTTGTATTAATCCTAATGCTGGATTTGTTCATCAACTTCAGGTAACCACTCTTCCTCGTCTTTAAAGTAGTCAGAAAGGAGGATAATTAAAATCTTATGTCTATATAATTTAAGTGTAGAATTTATTTTTTTATTTTTTAAGTTTTATTTAAAGATTTTATTTATTTGAGAGAGGGAGATAGCAAGAGAGAGCATGAGTGGGGGATGGGGAGAGGGAGAGAAGCAGGCTCCCTGCATCATGGGGCTCAATCTCAGGAACCTGAGATCATGACCTCAGCTGAAGGCAGATGCTTAACTGACTGAGCCACCCAGACGCTCTAGAATTTATTTTAAATACTTAAAAATTTCCATAATCTAATTTGATTGATTTCATTATTATTATTTTTTTAAGTTTATTTTAAGTAATCTCTGCACCCAACATGGGGCTCAAATTCACTGAGATCAAGAGTTGCATGCTCCTCCAACTGAGCCAGCCAAGTACCTCCTAATTTGATTTTTCTATTCAAATTTACATTTCTAGTTAAAGGTATTTTCCTTTTTGTTTTTTAAGTCTTTTCTTTAAAGCTGCCATTATTTTCTCCCTCTGACCCTCCCCTCTCTCATGTGCTCTCTCTCATTCTCTAATAAATAAAATCTTAAAAAAAAAATAAAATAAAGCTGCCATTACTGTGAAAAAAGGGCTAAAGGCACATTGTTAAATGTAAGATAAAATAATTAATGTTAGAGGAGTCCAGGATGGCAGAGGAGTAGGGGACCCTAGTTTAATCTGGTCCCAGGAATTCAGCTAGATAGCTATCAGATCATTCTGAACACCTGTGAACTCAACAGGAGATCTAAGAAAAGAATAAAAGAATAGATGCAACTTAAATAAATAAAAAATCTTCAAAAGGAGGGGCGGCGCATGGGTGACTCAGTTGGTTAAGCAACTGCCTTCGGCTCAGGTCATGATCCTGGAGTCCCGGGATCGAGTCCCGCATCAGGCTCCCTGCTCAGCAGGAAGTCTGCTTCTCCCTCTGACCCTCCCCCCTCTCATGTGCTCTCTCTTTCTCTCTCTCTCTCATTCTCTCTCTTTCAAATATATAAATTAAAAAATCTTAAAAAAAAAAAAAAAGCTGCAACTCCGCAAATAGAAAAGCGGGCACTTTCTGCAAGGTTGGAGGTGCAGAGAAGTGAATTCAAGACGATGTATGGGAAAATAAACTGTGGGGGGAGGGAGCCTCTCTAAGCCGGCTACAAGAAAGTGATATAGCAGCAAAGTGCAAATTCAGGACTTTTAGAAGTCTGCTTCAATGGTGGGTAGGGGACATCCCAGCCTTAAAGGCACTCAAGGTGGCTAAGCGGGGGTGGGACAGTGTGGTCTCAGAATCACAGGAAGACCAGGGGTGCCTGAGTGTGGCAGAGTTCCCAGGCATTGGGGCGGGGAAGCCGGCTACAGTGAGCCCAGGAGTGGACTCTGAGCTGGGGTGTTGCCATAAACCACAAACTGCAGCACAGTTGGGCAACTGCTTTCTGAGCAGGGGCCCAGCAAGTGGCAGAACCGGCAAGACACCCCTTCCTCCCCCGGGAGGAGTGGCACAATAGCGCACCACAGGAGTCTGCAGGGTTTAGATGCTGGAAACGGGTCGTGGTCTGAGATAGAAATGCTCAGTCACAGGCTGGTTGAACACGGAGTGTAGATGGAGACCAGGGAGACAGGAGTGACTGATGCATTTCTCTGAGGGCTCATTGAAGAGTGGGGCCCCGAGCTTTCGGTTCTGGGGCCGGAAGTTTGGGAGGATCCCAAAAAACTCCACCCCAAAATTGCTAGAACTCATACAGGAATTCAGCGAAGTGGCAGGATATAAAATCAATGCACAGAAATCAGTTGTATTCCTGTACACTAACAATGAAACAGAAGAAAGAAATTAAGGAGTTGATTCCATTTACAATTGCCCCCAAAACCATGAGAGAGATACCTAGAAATAAACCTGACCAAAGAGGCAAAGAATCTGTACTCAGAAAACTGTTGAACACTTGTGAAAGAAATTGAGGAAGACACAAAGAAATGGAAAAACATTCCATGCTCATAGATTGGAAGAACAGATACTGTTAAAAACTATGCAACCTAGAGCAGTCTGCACATTCAGTGTAATCCCTATCAAAATACCATCAACCTTTTTCACAGAGCTAGAACAAATAAACCTAAAATTTGTATGGAACCAGAAAAGACCCTAAATAGCCAAAAAAATGTTGAAAAAGAAAACCAAAGCTGGTGGCATCACAATTCTAGACTTGAAGCTCTATTACAAAGCTGTAGTCATCATGACAGTATGGTACTGGCAGAAAAACAGACACATAGATCAGTGGAACAGACTAGAGAACCCAGAAATGGCCCCTCAACTATATTGTCAACTAATCTTAAAGCAGGAAAGAATATCCAATGGAAAAAAGTCTGTTCAACAATTGGTTTTGGGAAAATTGGACAGCCACATGCAGAAGAACAAAACTGGACCATTTCCTTACACCATACACAAAAATAGACTCAAAATGGATGAAAGACCTCAGTGTGAGGCAGGAATTCATCCAAATCCTAGAGCAGAACACAGGCAGCAACCTCTTTGACCTTGGCCACAGTAACTTCTTGCTCGACACATCTCCAAAGGCAAGGGAAACAAGCAAAAATGAACTATTGGGACTTCATCAAGACAAAAAATTTGCACAGCAAAGGAAACAGTTCACAAACCAAAGACAACTGACAGAATGGGAGAAGGTATTTGCAAATGACTTACCAAATAAAGGGCTAGTATCCAAAATCTATAAAAAACAAACTCAACAAAGAACAAATAATCCAATCAAGAAATGGGCAGAAGACACAGACATTTCTGCAAAGAAGACATCCAAATGGCCAACAGACATACAAAAAAATGCTCAATATCACTCAGCATCAGAGAAATACAAATCAAAACCACAATGAGATACTAACTCACACTAGTCAGAATGGCTAAAATCAACAAGTCAGGAAATGACAGATGTTGGCGAGGTTGCGGAGAAAGGGGAGCCCTCCTGCACTGTTGGTGGGAATGCAAGCTGGTGCAGCCACTCTGAAAAACAGTATGGAGGTTCCTCAGAAAGTTGAAAGTAGAGCTACCCTATGACCCAGCAATTGCACGCACTACTGGGTATTTACCCAAAGATACAAATGTAGTGATCTGAAGGGGCACCTGCACCCCAGTGTTTATAACAGCAGTGTCCACAGTTGCCAAACTATGGAAAGAGCCCAGATGTCCATCGACAGATGAATGGATAAAGAAGATGTGGTGTGTATTTTATATACAATGGAATATTACGCAGCCATCAAAAATTGAAATCTTTACATTTGCAACAATGTGGCTGGAACTAGAGGGTATTATGCTAAGCGAAATAAGTCCATCAGAGAAAGACAGTAATCATGATCTCACTGATAGGTGGAATTTAAGAAACAAAACAGGATCATAGGGGAAGAGAGGGAAAAATAAAATGAAATCAGAGAGACAAACCATAAGAGACTCATAATCATAGGAAACAAACAGGTTTGCTGGGGTGGGGTGGAGGGAATGGGGTAACTGGGCGATGGATATTAAGGAGGGCATGTGCTATAATTAGCACTGGGTATTTTATATAAGACTGATGAATCATTAACGTCTACGTCTTAAACCAGTAATACATTATATGTTAATTGAATTTAAATTTAAAAAATTTTTTTAAATTAAATGAAAATAAAAAGTAAATAATTGATAGAAATTTCTTCTATTTGATTAAACTAGTATCTGATTAAACTAGTTCATTTTTTTCTAAGAAGGAATATCAGTCCTCTGGTTGATTCTATCCAGTTATGCAGGAATAAATCTCACATTGAGACATTGAGGGCATTACAAAATGGATTGTCTCAGGGGTATCTGGGTGGCTCAGTTGGTTAAGCATCTGCCTTTGACTCAGGTCATGATCTTGGGATCCTGTGATTGAGCCCCACATCAGGCTCCCTGCTCAGCGGGGAGTCTGCTTCTCCTTTTCCCTCTCTGCACCCCTCTCCCCCCACCGGCTACTCATGCTCTCTCTCTCTCTCAAAATCTTTAAAAAAATTAACAAAATGGATTGTCTCAGTTACCAAACTTTAAATTTTACTTTTTTTTCCATTCATTTAAAACAAACTGGTATTTTACTCTAGCATGTTTATGTAAAATGTTTCTTTTTATTTTTTTATAAAATACAAAACTGTAAGTTTCTTAGCCTTTTAATTCTGTTGTGTAAAAACATTCTTTTAGAATTTCATTTTGTATTTGTAAAAGTAATATACACATGTTAAAATTCAGCAATATATATACAAGTCTAACTGCATAATGTTTCTATATGCATATGTACAGATGTATATATGCATCACAACTTGGTATGATTTCTTATACATAAACGTTTTGGGTTGTTTCTAGCCTTTCATGATTATAAACAATATTGGGAGAAGTATACTGGTAGGTACATCTTTGTTTACATCTGAAATATACCTGTATGATATATACATATATATATAAATATGTGTATATATATATATATATATATATATATATGGAATTGCTGGGTCAGAGGGATTTGAAATTTGATGTTACCATATAATCTTTAAAAAGGCTGAAATAATGTAAACCACCAAGAAACAAGGAGTACCTGTTTCCTAGTAGTTCCTGTTCAATGCCAAGAGCCAAAAGTATTTTATTAGATTTTCTGATCATTGCCATCTTGGTGGTAAAAGTGGCGACTCCTGTGGTTTGCCCATTCTTCTATCAGATTGTTGGTCTTTTTCCTCTTTGTTTTATAAGAGCTCTTTGTATATTATTAAGTAATCTGTCTTTAGCCAACTGATTTAAAATACCATTTTTATTATATACCAAACTCTGATCTATACATGGGTCTATTTCTGGGCTTTGTATTCTGTTCCATTGCTCTGCTTAATGCTGCAACTGTATAAGTTTTAAATACTAGGTTATTATGTAAATAACTTATGGCATAGCTCAAGATTTCCTCATTAATGTTCTTTCTAGAATTTTCCTGGAAACTTCTTAACATTTACTTTTTGGTGTGAACTTTGCTGGAAAGAGCCCTATATTTTTTAAGTTACTGCTAAGTTCAGAGTTCAAAAAGAATTGACACCTTTACATTTTTAGTCTTCCTAAGAATATATTCCATTTATTCACATCAATTTCTATTTCCTTTAGTGTTTTAAAGTTTTCTTTGTGTAGAACATATGTATTTCTTATGAAATTTACAGTATCCTGTATTCAACACAGTATACTCAGCACCATAGGCCGAATTTTACAAGAAGTTAATTCCTCCTCCACTTAAAAGCCAGAGGCCTTATTTATTATAATGGCTTATAAATCCCTACATGTGTAGTCCCTTACCTCTCAAGTTCTAATCTACAATCCCATTTGCTTACTGTGTATGTTCTAGTCACACTGACCTCATAATTCCTTGAAAATACTATGCATGTTCTCATCTCAAGGCACTTGCTCTTATCTCCCCACACCTAGAATGCTTTTCCCCAAATATCTGCATGGCTTGTTTCCTTAATTTTCTTTTGACTACATTATTGCAGTTGCTTTCTAACAAGTATACTTGCTTCTGCCCTTATCCCAAATCACTACAAGTCAAAAGAAGATGTTAGTTTGGACCAAAATGGTAGTAGGGGAAGAAGTGAGAAGAGATCACATTTTGGATTTATTTGACTGTATAGCTGACAGGATTTGCTGATGGATTGGATGTGAAGAGAGGAGATTAGGATGGATCTAAGCCTTTATGGAAGAAACTGCATGAAAAGGTTTGAAGGGAGTAAAATCGAGTTCAGTTTTGGTCATCTTAAGGTTGAGAGGGCTGTTGGACAATAGGCAGTTATATAAAGTCCAGAGTTCATGGGAAAGAACCATGTATCTAAGGAGTATCAGTATATAGGTGATATTGAAAGCCCTGAGACGAGGTGAGATCACTAGGGGAGTGCAGATAGAGAAGAATTTCCAAAACAGATCCTAATGTACTCCAACATGTAGAGGGTGGGGAGATGAGGAATTAGTAGAAGAGATCGAAAAGAATGGCCACTGACATAGGAAGAAAATCAGGGTGGCTTGTTGTTTGGAAAGTCAAGTGAAGAAAGTGTTTGAAGAAGTAGGGAATGGGGTCACCTGGGTGGCTTATTTGGTTAAGCGCCCAGCTCTTGATTTCAGCTCAGGTCATGATCTCATGGGTCATGAGATTGAGCCCTACACTCAGTGGGGAGTCTGCTTGAGATTCTCTCCCTCTCCCCGCCCTCTTCTCTCTCTCTCTCAAAATAAATACATCTAAATCTTAAAAAAGTGGGGAATGATTCACTGTATCAAAAGCTGCTAATAGGTTAAATAAGATAAGGGCTGAGAATTGACATTAGGTTAGGAACATGAGGTCATTGGTCGCCTTGACAAACAGGTTCTGTGGATGGGGGAGGATAAACATAATTGCTCAGAGTTCAAGAGAAAATGGGAAGAAAGGAATGTAAGTAGCAAGAATAGATAATTTTAGGAATTACACTTTGAAGGAGAAAACAACAGTAGCTAGAGGGGAAACTAGGGTTATTAAGGAAGATTTTGTTTTCTAAAATGATAGGAAGTGTAGCATATTTGCGGTTTGAAACAATCGAGGAGAAAAGAGAAAATTGGTGTTACGCCAGAATTGGATAGTATGGTCTATTCTCTTTGTTGATTCTGTTATATTCATTCATTCATTATTTCTGTGGTTTTATTTTTTTCTCTCCCATTGAGCTCTAATAGTTCGTATGTCATCTGTTTCATTGTTATATTTCTTCCATGAGTCCTTTTATTTCTTCTTTGGACTCAGTTTCAGAAATGCCATACTCATTGGGCACCTGCCTAGCTCAGTCAGTTAAGTGTCTTGTCTGCCTTTGGCTCAGGTCATGATCCCAGGATCCTGGGATCCCCACATCAGGCTCCCTGCTCAGTGGGGGAATCAGCTTCTCTCTCTACCCCTCTCCCCTGCTCGTGCTTTCTCTCTCACTCTCTCAAATAAAACCTTAAAAGAAATGCCATACTCGTTGATTTCATGGAGAATAATCATTTTCATCTGCTTCATGGTGCAATCTTGACACTGTTCTTAATGTGACTTTTGGTTATAAAGTTGCTTTTTCCCCCCTTCTGACATCTTTACGCTAAAACCTACAATGGTTCCTTTATGATTATTGGTCATCTTTGAACTGGAAGTATTCTTAGAACAGCTATTTGCCCCAACAATAAAATTGTGGGAGAGGAACCTGGATAGTGGTTGGGGAAGGCAGACAGCTTAAATTTTCCTACTTGTTTTGGAAGTTTTTCTCACCAGCACTTTTCTCTGGTGGTTTAACTCGATGAGTAAGCAGCAGAGCCTCTTATGTCACAGGTTTTTCTTGTTTGTATTGATAAACATAGCATGCACATTAAAACCACCCAGGGGAACCTAACCTAAACCAATTAAATGACAATCACTGGGGGTGAGACTTGAGCATATATGTATTTTAAAACTCCTCAGGTGATCCTCAGGTATAGCCAGGCTTGAGAATTACTGGTTTCGTTTTTATTTTTAGCTAAGATCAGATACTTGGCTAAATACACGTACCCTGCTTCTTGCAAAAACGGCATGTGTGGGCATTCACATTTTCCTTAATATGCCCTACCTCATCCCCACAGCCCACTCGTATTTCCTATAATACTGTGCAAGGGCTTGTTAGATTTATCTTAGATCCACCATCTTTTTTTGGAGCACTTTGAAATATACTCATTCTGCCTAATTTCTGCAATCAGGCATCTTGTATGCCTACCTTGGTCTGGTTCCATTTAAAAATAAATTTTGAAATACACATACAGAAAAGGCATAAAATGTAAATAAACATCCATGTAACCACCATCAGGTCAAGAAATTGAACATATGCCAGGATCCCAAAAGCCCTTGTGTTACCCCTTCCTAACCACAAACACTCTTTCTCCTTTTGTAAAGGTAACCACTATTCTGACCAATTTGTAATCAGTTCTTTACTTTTCATTCTTCTTTTATTCAGGGTTATGGATGTTTCCTACTTTCATCAAATAAGGAATTCTCTATTTTTTGTTTTCAGAAAGGAGAGGGGGTAGGAATGCCTTTATTCTTCCATCTTTGGAAGTAGAGGACTATTAATTTTTTTTTTAAGATTTTATTTATTTATTTGACAGAGACACAGCAAGAGAGGGAACCCAAGCAGGGGGAGTGGGAGAGGCAGAAGCAGGCTTCCGTGGAGCAGGGACCCCGATGCAGGGCTCGATCCCAGGACCCCGAGATCATGACCTGAGGGGAAGGCAGATGCTTAACAACTGAGCCACCCAGGCACCCCGAAGACTACTAATTTTAAGGAATTAGAAAACCAAATATATATTTGAATCCATTAAATGCTTTATATTACTCTCATTTTTAAAATATTTTCAACTGTATAGCATTTTATCTTCACTGAATTTTATTTCATTTTATTCTTAAAATTATTTTATGAGCATTTTCGGGTTTTGGGGATGTGTGTGTGTGTGTTTTAACAGAGGAAATTAAAGATGATATAGCTAACACCCCATCGGCAGAGAACAGATAACTGCCTAACTAGCAGTTCAGTGTACGATACCCTAGTGCAAGCTGTTAAAGTGACTTGATTTATAGTCTTTTCAGTAAATGTGAAAGTATGAGATAGTAATTTTATTTTACTTTTTTTAAGAGATAGGAATTTTTAACTTGCATTTCTCCTTTTTTAAAATATTTATTTGAGAGAGAAAGGAGAGAGTCAGGAGAGTGGCAGAGGGGGAAGGAGAGGGACAGGCAGACTCTGTATGGACGCCAGGCTCCATCCCACAACCCTGAGATCATGACCTGAACTGAAACTAAGAGTCAGCCGCTTAACGGAATGAGCCACCCAACCCAGGTGCCCCTACACTTGCATTTCTCTTACAACAGTATGGCACCAGATATTTCAGTATAAACTAAGAATACCGATAATATACGCATTAATCACTCTTTTGGGTACCCAAGAATCTAAATGTCTGTTCATGTTAATCAAATATTTTTTAGGAATATGAAGCCATCTACCTAGCAAAATTAACAATACAGATGATGTCACCACTCCAGATAGAAAGGTCATTATCTGTTCATTCTGGACCCACAGGTAAGGGTTTTTTGTCATCTTGGAGAAGGTTGGGGACAAAGTTGATGGTATGAAAGGTAGAAAGCATCTTTTGCTCTTTACAAGTTATACTGAACAATTTAAATTGTTTAGAAAACTTTGGGTAGGCTATTGAATTTCACACAAGATAACTGCAAGTTAATTTTATAAAGAATACATGTATATTATATTGAGTTTCTGCTGTGTGTACACCACTGTACCTGGTTAATAGAATATATTAGCTCGAAGATCAAACTTCTGCTTGGTTTAGTTTAGGTCTTTAAGTAGTATAACTGCTGTAAAATAAGGGATCTGGAGAAGGGGCTCTAAGTATATTCAGGCGATCTTAATAAAAATAAAAGGTGGTTAATAAATAAAAGCATGTTTCAAATTAAGTAGGGTGACTAATGTGAGCCACCCATTTTTCTCTTGTCATCAGTATTTCAATCCCTTCTCCCTTTCTTCCTTATATCAGAGTACTCCCTCCCTTATTTTCAAAGTTAATGATCCAAGCATGCTCTCAAAATCTTTTAACTTCTATCTTCCTTTTCTAAGACCTTGCTACCCTTGTTTGTCTCTTTTCTTTTTTACTGAGTCTCATTCTATTTCAGGTCCATATTGGCCTCCTATCCAAACTCTTACTTGGTCTGTTCTAAACAATTGTGGCCAGATCTATTTTCACAAAAGATAGTTCTGATGTATTTTTTCCTGTACAGAATCCTTCATTGGTTTAATTCCTACAGAAGACCTAGAGCGTCATAGTATAAGTAAGGTGTTTCTGATCTTGGTATTTCACAGTGCTCCTCTTTATATAGGCACTCCAGAAAACTGAACTAATGGTTTCATTTGTGTCTTTTCTCCACCAAGAATGCATAACATTCAGTGTCTCTACCCTTAAAAACTTAAGTTTACATGTTATGGTTCAAGAGAAATGATTAACTTAATCTTCCTCCAATCCCTAGTTATTTGAAACTCCTATAGAACTTTATTTGTACCTCCTCACTTTCTGCTTTGCATTAGTTATTTATGTCTCAAACCTCTTAGGTACAGCACTTAATATGAAATTCAGCTATAGCCTGTATTTAGCTTTATGGCTAGCATATTTTCTGCTTTATTCCACTGTCTTGATACTATATTTATATCCTTATTAATCTTACAGTGAAACGTTAGTTTCATGTTAGAATCCACTCTCTAAATTAACATTATTACCATGATTTAGCACAACCTTTTGGGCATAACTTAAAGCCTCTGCCATTGTTAGGCAGATAACACAGCAGACCCTTTACCAGTGTAATTGTTCCCCTAAAGTTTTCCTCCACTGAGACTCAAATTTTTTGATTATAACTTTTCGTCATGTAGTGATAGCTTTGATTCAGTGTGAGAAATTTCTGTACTAGCAGACTCTGATGTAAAGAGTAGATAAAATAAAATCTCTTCCTTATCTGTTGCATACCATCTTTTCTCCCAGCTCTAGACTTCTTGGTAATAAAACCACAGCTTCAGTGGAAAAATATTTTTGGCATTGTCTATGAAAGCAAAAAGATAATTATATCTACAAAATAAAATTGCACAAATATAAAATTAATCTCTTAAATTTTATGTTCTAAGTCATCGGTTTATGGTAGCTAAAGAACAAACTTGGTAACCAAACATTTATACCATAATCTCTTTAACAATTCTGTTTTCAAACTGTTTCAAAAGTGATTGTTATTTGTAATACCTAAGACATAGTTAATTCTCGAGGGGAAATGTATCTTGTTATGAAGATAAAAGTTTGGTTTATAACAAAAGAATTAGTAACATTTTACTAAAAATTCAGTCATGGAATTCTCATAATGCATATACATAAGTAACGCTTTATGAAAATGAAGTTTTACTAGCTCTAACACTCTAACAAATGAGTTTAAGTTCCCATTATATGTTATATTTGTGCAATAATTTTTAGGCAGTTTGAAGAGAACACATGAAGAAGAAGATGATTTTGGAAACATGCAAGTGGCGACTGCACAGAATGGCTGACTCAAACAACATTAGAGAGGATGTGAATTTCTATTTGGGAAGGAGAAAATACTAGAGACAATAATAATGTATAAAATGGTAAAAACACAAGTTGTATTTTTTTTTTTAAATTATATGTTGCTTCCAGGCGTGTTTCTCTGCAACTTGTTGAGCAACATTTTAAGAAGATGTTGGACTTCTGCAATAGATGGCACTGATGGTTTTACTCCTTTCTTCTTTTTTTTCTTTTCTTTTTTTCTTTATATTTTACAGTTTTATTATAAACCAAGAATTTTGGACTTGCAAAGAGGTATTATTGCAATAATGCACTTTTCATACTTGAAATTTATTTGTATGATATAAAGTTATTACTTTAAATAAAATGCAAGTTAGGGGGGATTTGTTTATAAAATCTGGGTAATTTATAACGAGAATTTCCTAAAGTTTGCTAAAAATTCATTTTGTGTTCTATATATTACATTTTAAAAATAATTTTACAGTTCACTTTTATGATGGAACCTCTTATGGAAACATTAACAAATGCAGGAATCTGCCACATTTCTGTTTTAGTGTAATTCAGTAGCTTTATTACCCTTTTACTTTTTTAAACTTAATACCTTATTAATCTTTGAATCATGACATTAGCTAACTCTTCTTACTTTAACATGATCCAAGTATTGCTTCCAATCCTGTTACCTTCCTAATTTGTTTATTCTATAGAAAAAAAAGTTTAATGAACAAAAGGAAGATGTTTTGCTTGGTAATACCAGATACTAAAAACAAGGAGTTTTAGACTTTTTGAGCCACTTTCCTTTTTTCTTGAAAAGCCAAATGTTGTGTTTGTTCTTTTTAGAGTTGTTTAGCCCATTTTTTCTTTGTCCAAAATAGTTCTAAGTAGAATAACCAGTGTAGCACTATTTTTTTCTAAATGAAGCCCAAAAAAGAAAAGTGCCTTGCATCAATAAAAAAATTAAAAATCTCACGACCTTTAAATTAGTATATGTCGAACAGTACAAAGTTTTAAACATTTTTCTGTAATTTCTTTTTCTTTTTAACTATAAATTAGTTAAAACAGTCTGAGGTTTAAAGAAACCTTAGTAAATAATTTGGAATATGGAACATTTACTCCTTCATTTTATGTTGTCTTAATGATTCTGTGAGGTTGTTCTGGCTCAGCAGCTTTTCTTTGAAGATGCATTTATTGGGGAAAGTGGTTTGTGGGAAACTTCATTGTATTTAAAATTAGTGTTTTAATTCTTTACACTGAATTAATCCAAATTTCCCCCATAATTTGCATTAGCAAAGTCACTTTATGGATCCTTAATTCTCCATATTTTTATTTATAAAGATTATTCTAAGAAAAACATTTTTGCTATTTTAAGTATGCCACGAGGAAGGAGAGGAGTGTTTTTAACTTTTTATAGTTGATTTAGGGTAGCACAAACAAAACTCGTGTCTCTCTCACTTTTCTCAGTCCTCTCTTGAGGTGCTTTACTGATGGGAATGATTTCCATACGTTCCCTTGGTACCAGTAGGTACTATGCAGGATAACCCATTACACCAAGTTACTTCTTGCTTTCTTGCCTGCGATGTAAGATAATACAGTTTAAGTGCTTTTTTTTTATCCAGCATAACAGGAGAGTGGAAATTAAAAATTGATTTATTAATTTGAGTTAATTCCTGTTGACCCAGATGGTATTCCTCTTCTGATTCCCTTCACCTACTTACTACCCTGAAAACAGCCTATTAATCCCATTGTGGTCTTGTATTCTGTTGTGTGATTAGGTCATTTGGTGTGGTAGTCTCTAGCAGAGTCAAGATTTGCATTGTGTTCAGAAATTCCACTTGGCAGATAACACAGCTTTCCTGTATTTGGATCACTACATAGGTCAGCAGAGCTCTCTCTTGCAATCTAATAATCTATGATGCTTCTTCGTTTGGCAGAAACTCTGCTTAAAAGAATCTTCATTATAGTACATTTAGGTTTTAAAATGAGGGAGTTAAGATTTTTAAAATTAGTTTCTTAAATACACATATCCTCTCTAGTAGTTAGGCCAAAAATACAGATTTGGTCATTTACTAATTTAAAGCTGGTAATTTTCCACTTTTTCTAACCACTGTAATTTTTATGTTGTCACTAAAGTGCCTGCCCAGCACTGTATATTAAAGACTGTCTCTTGAACACTAGGAAGAGGGACTATCATCTTCTTGAGTACAGTACTAATAGGGACAAAACAAGAAGTTTATTCTTTATTTCATGTACAAACACCCCAAGTTTGTTTTACCTTGGATCCATTCTTCGACCTAATATTCAACCAGTTCTGGTAGTTCTTCTAGTCTTTCTTCTCTTTGGTTCCATTTTTGGAATTCCTTTATTTCTACGGGTGTTTTGTGATAGTTACCTATAATACATTTAACCAATCATGATTTATTTTCTGAATTTGAATAATGTATGCGTGATATAGCATCCAGTTTTAAATAGTAATCTGGGCAAGGATTTAAACTGAAATTGCAGCAAAACAGTAAAACTGCTTTACTGTCCCACTTTAAAAGTATGAAACAAATATTGAAAATATTCAAACTGGAATGGCAGTATTCTTACCTTCTAATTTTAGTTAATTAGTTCATGTTACTTTCTTATCCATTGGGTGCTTAAACAGCGGTTAAACCTTTATTTGTCTCTGTGGTGGAAATGTTAAATCGGGATAGCTTCTGCTACCAACTCTCAACTGTTTTTAACTTTTAAAGCAGAATATTTGTTTTGTGGGGGGAGTTTGTGCTTCATCTGAGTTTAGAAGTAATGTCAGAAAATGTTAAGCATGTCCTTTTTAAGAAAATATAAGGTTTCTAATTGTCTTATTACCATGGTAATTCAAGTGAATCAGAAGTATTTAACTGCAATCTTGAATTATAAAGTTGGGATTCATATATATATATATTCATATATATATCGTGTGTGTGTGTGTGTGTGTGTGTGTGTGTATATACACACACAGACACATCGGGATCTCAACTTGATGTAAAGTAAATGAGCAGTTACCTGGCGGATTTTTTTTTTTAATAACTGGCTTAATCCATAATTCCATAACAAACTTAGCTTCACTTCAGTATTTACTTTATCTTTGTCCATTCAACAATGCTCCAATATGGAAATGATAGGAAATAGCTGAGAATTACTAAAGGATTTTATTTTTATTGATTAGAAAGTTTCTAGGATCTTTGAATGCTGGATTTTTTTTTGTCTTACCCATCCATGGCAGCTAAAAAAAAAAAAAAATCAAAATATTCAGGTTTACATGTTAGCTCTCTCATAGGGAGTTGCCATACCTCACAGTTCAAAGTGTATTCTATAGATCAGTAACATTATACTGACATGTAATTGCAATTTACTATGCAGCAAAATGATTCAAGAAAAATAACCTACAATGTCTATTTACCTTTGTATAGGCAATTGCTTAAGTTACTCTGCTTTTAACATTTGTACTTGGATAAAATGCTCATGTATGTATAGGAATGTCACAGTGCAAGATGCTGCTAGCCCAGGCACAAAGTATTAAAATTATTTTGTGAAGACTGGTGGTTGTATTAAAACTGTTGTGCCATTATACCTCAAAAAGATTGAAATGCTCATTTATACTGCTTATGCCTCAGAACTTTACTTTGGATTACTGTCTTTCAGATAAAAGTAACCCAGTTTTACTACCTCAGATTAAGAAGGATGAATGAACATTGGATGTTGAGAAGCACTAAGAGTATCTTCCAAAACTTTGTGGACACACACACACACACACACACACACACACACACACACACACTATGATCAGTCGTCCAGGCAAGACCTGAATTTTAGCTCAAGAATATTTCTGAGGATTAGTTGAACAGATTTGGAGTTGGAAGTGAGGGAATTCATGTCTGAAGGAAAGGGTATATAGGTCACCTACAGAGCAGCTTCTAAGAAGCCCATTAAAAAAAAATACTTCTTGCTTTCACAGTACCATCTTCCCTGTCAGCCTACCTACGTACTATTTTTCATCAAATCCAAGATGCTATCACTGCACTGTTATTTTACATACCACTAAAAGGCAAAATATTGTTGAATAAACTGGCAAGCCACTGATCATAAAATGCACCCTGATTTCTAAAATGTTAGTGTAAAAATATGTGCATCTTAGTCTGGGAAATATAAATATACAAAATATGTGAGGCATGATAAAAATCACAGCTGTCACTTCATTCTACCTTTTCAAAAACAATGCTTTAAAATGTGAATATATAGTTTATATATTATGAAATGTTTTATGCAGCTTTTTCTGTACTCAAGTTTACTCAATATGGCTTAGAAAATTTCTGGCTAAAGCTAAATATAGATCACCATTTTGCTCAATGACACAATTTTTATTACTGTACTTTGTAACTCTATTTCCTGTAGGAAGGATTTAAGAGAAGACCTTAAGGACACTAAAGGGATTTATTGAAATACTAACCTTGTAGACAGTTTTACTTCAAATTGTTCAGAAATGAGAAAGATAAAGCATTTAATTTTGCTTTCTGTTACGCTTATTCTTTTTATCATGGGTTTTAATCACTAGAATGTATCTAATAAAGCTACTGTCATGCTAAGGTTGTAGGACTCCTGAAATGGCAAAACTGGCTGAAAAGGCCAAAAGCAGTTTGTTGCTTTCACTAGAGACAGATCACTTCATATGCATAGGTCGTTAGCCGGTTAAGTAGTGCACCCTCTACTGGTGAAGGCTTTTTGTTGTTTTAGAAAGCCAACTTTAGCTTACGGGAAGGAGAGAAATCCTAACTAAATCCAGTTGAGGTAGGTGTGAATCAGAGGGATAAAAAGTGGTTGTCTTTATCTTTCCAGTTAATTTTACAAAGCGTACACAAAACTGAAATGTTATGAACAAGGATGTGATCTAATAGTTCAGTTGAGAACTCAAGAAAACCAAAGACATTAGAATGCTAACAAAAGACTTCATCGTATTAACAGGTTTAATGTAACATGGAATGCAAAAGATTAGAACGATTAATAAAATATTGAATTCTTCAACTTAAAAAATAATTAAAATAAATAAAATCAAAACAAGATAGTGACCAGAATAATAGTACCATGACAATCACAGTAAATAGAAAAGCTTCCATCAGCATTTTAAGGATGTAACAAATGCAGTATGATACATATTTAAATATTCCACTCAGTTTTGTCATTTTTCATAAAAATGTTAGAAGAAAGGCTTCAGACATCGATGATGAGAAATCAGAAATACGTAATGTACCAAGATTTGTTAATTCACTGTTAAAAAGTACCTTATATTTGCTCTTAGGTATTTTAAACAAATGAATATATTTCACATATAAGGTGGTACCTTATCTGCATAAGAATTATATAAACTTCTGGATGTGCACTTAGATTGCTTTACTTTGAATCTCGTCACATTTTATAATTTTCATTTCTACTTTAAAAGGCTGACCAGGTTATTTACCAATATAAAATTAGGATCAACAAATGTTGGACTGGACTACATTTAGTTACATCTTATCCAATTTCACATGATATGTGGAAAAAGGATACACTCATAAGTGGTTTTTGGTGTTTCTTTGAAACAAAATATTCATTTTATGAATGTGATAACAGCCTTATTCATGGTATGTTTTTTTTTTTTTTACCACGCAGTACAGATAGCAGACACGTAACTCCTCACTACCTATACTCTAAATACAAAGAAATGAAGCCAAACTTTAGAAAAATACGATGCAAGAAAAGATTCAAGTTAAAAATATATTCCTTTGGTTAAAAATCATCCCCTTTATAATACTCATTTGTAATCTAAACTCACAGCATGTCCCACCAGCCCAAAGTAATCTTCTAAATGTCATTATATTTATTGTATTACAATTTTTTTTTCAATCCAGTATTTATGGAGGTCACTGGGTTGCAGCAACAAAGTATTTTAACTCTAGGAAGAGTATCGCCTTGTTGCATTAGCTCTTTTGACAAATGTCTTTCTTAAAATATTTTTACTTTAGAAACCTCCGACACATGTAGTTTTCTTCAGATACTGTATATCCAAACTTTTTATAGAAACCAACATTTTGTGGTAGACATTCAAGGGTAATCTTATAACAGTTCAGTTTCTTGCTTAGCAAAGTAAGGGTTGATAATAACCTGAAATTCAGAAGGGGGGGGAGCATAGAGCATTTGTTAATAAAAATGCATTTGAGTAACTTAATATGAATGAATCAAAATTACATAAATAACATCAAATTTATATTAGGAACAGGTTTAGAACATGACCTTTCTCACTGTATTCATTTAAATATTCAAATTGTGAGTGGAAAAGCATTTAATTCACCCAGAGCATTTTACTGTTTAGAAATATACTTTATCTAGTAATCACTAGTGCATTAATAAATAGGACAATACTAAATTCACCCTAAATCCTCTTTAAAAATAGGTTTAATATTAATGTTAACATTAAAGAGTGTCAATCTTTTAAAAAATATGGCCAAACTTTTAAATTTTTTTCCTAAATCTATTCAAACTACTTAGGAACAGTCAGCATTCCCACATGAAATGAGTAAATAATAGCTTTGTTCTTTATCATTTTAAAGCTAATATTTGTGAAAGCATATATCAGATTAACTCTGGATTGCTCTAATTAATATGAAATAGAAACAAAGTAAAAAAGGATACATTTTTCAAATCCTTAAAGAATCCAAACCCAGTATAAGAATGTGATTCTAGGGGCGCTTGGGTGGCTCAGTGTGGTAAGCGTCTGCCTTCAGCACAGGTCATGATCTCAGGGTCCTGGGATGGAGTCCCGCTTTGGGTTCCCTGCTCAGCGGGGAGTCTCCTCCTCCTTCTGCCCCTCCTGCTCTCTCTCAAATAAATAAAATCTTAAAAAAAAAAAATGTGGGGCGCCTGGGTGGCTCAGTTGGTTAAGCGACTGCCTTCAGCTCAGGTCATGATCCTGGAGTCCCAGGATCGAGTCCCGCATGGGGCTCCCTGCTCAGCGGGGAGTCTGCTTCTCCCTCTGACCCTCTTCCCTCTCTTGTGCTCTCTCTCTCTCATTCTCTCTCAAATAAATAAATAAAATCTTTTAAAAAAAATGTGATTCTAACTGCCTTAAGGAGAAAAAAAACTAGAAAAAAATCTATAAAAATTTGCCCAGAGGGTTTTCTCATGTTTGCATAGACTGAAAGTTGGATCATTTTGAAGACAGAACATCTTGGCTGAAGTTATTAAATTATAAAAGATATGACAAAATTAAGTGAACTAGAATACTAAAAGCTGGTCTGTTTTGTTCACTGATGTATCCCAAATACCTTGAATAATATCTGGCACAGAGCAGGTACTTAATATTTGAGTGAATTCCTTAAAACTCAGAAGAGATGGTATTAAGAAGCAAGTTCTAGCTTATAAATGCATAGAGGATTATACAGGAAAAGCTATTTTAGTGTATGTTTCAAAAACTTAAAAGAACATTTCCTTTGTTTTTAAATATGACTGGGAAACGGGTTAATCACTTGACTTAGCCAAAGTTTGTTTCCTACTAGTAGGAGAATACTGTTATTAAAAGTGAAAGTTAATAAAAATGTTACAGTCTATAAAACCGTATACTTCCAATTTCTAAACCTCATGATAAAACATATAAAACAATGTGTTTCTTCATTGAATTTAGTTTCAGCTACAGAGTCAGCCTAATTAATGACACCCAAAAAGAACTTCAAACAGGAAAACATCTTTTAACAAATATCTCAGGAAGAAACTATTACGCGAAACAGGAAAAGTATCTAACCAGGGATACCTTGTTTCTGCCTACTTACAGTTTGCCAAGCTGCTTCCCTCTGCATTCATCACTAACAACAACATCTTCTACTCTTCCTCTCTGAAAATATTTACAATGTTTAAAGAACTAGGCATGTAGTTTCGTTTTTAGCTAAATCAACAAGTGACATAATTCACTGATAAATGTTTTGTAAACGAACTTCAAAAACCAAAATGCAAGCCTTTTTTACTTACTGTGGAGGAAATAATATAATGAATCAACTTATGACCTAATCGTGTTTTGTCTATATCCTAAATCTTCGCACCCCACTGTTTTAAAGCAGATTTCAGAACCCACATCACCAAAATGTAATCTTGGCATATTCATACTACATCACCTTACTCCTTGCTTAATAGCAATTTCAAACATCCAAATACAATTTATTAATTTCTAGTAAAGAAACCCCACCAAAATTCATACTTCACAGAATACATTCCAAGTGTTCCTATCTTATTTTCACTGGATTACCTATGTTCTCATGTGAGTCACGAGTAGTGAACGGGCATTAAAATGTCACAATTAGAGAATACAGTTGACCCTCGAACAACATGGGTTTGAACTGCACAGGTCCACTTTATGCAGATATTTTTGATAAATATAATACTGTAAGTATATTTTCCTTAGGTTTTATAACATTTTCTCTAGCTTTATTATAAAAATGCCATATACAATATACATAACATACAAAATATGTGTTAATCAACTGTTTATGTTGTTGGTAACACTTCCAGTAAACAGTAGGCTATTAGTAGTATCGGGAGTCAAGTTACATGCAGATTTTTGACTGTAGGAAGTGGGGGGGGGGGTGTCTGTCCTTAACTCCCAGGTTGTTCAAGGTCAATTATATTCTGAACCCTTTAACTCCTTGGAAATTGATGAGAATTTGTGTTGATCTATATACAAAGTATTGTTTAAAAAAAAAATAGCATCAGGTATTCTAATCATTACTGCCAAATTTTATGATCTGACTTGGTTTCTCTAGGACTATACCAAATCTGACACCTTAACAGAAAAATTTTTAGCGAACAGTTCAGATTATTAATACATTTTCTTCCTCCTAACTTCCAGAAAACAATGGGAAAATGTTACTAATGATTTCTAAGAACTCTTTTCAGGGCAATACAGCTCTCATTTTACAATAAAATGCAGTGAGAAAATAGATTTGTCTAATGGAAACTCAAAGTCGGTTTTGCTAGAAAACACCTATTTTACTCATAAGCATTAATGTGAACACATACCTTAGCACAGGAATGGATGAATTTATGTTCTATTATCAGAGTTGCCGTGGCAACAATTTGTCCTAAGGTCACATCTTCCACAACTGTAACATAATAGTCTCCAGATTTCTTCATGTGCTCAAAAGATTCTGTGTATTAATTGGAAAAGTGTTATGTGGTAGACATTAAACTTTAGTAGGTGCCATAAAAATACTAGGATTAGCTTATTTCATTATTGAATATTTAAAGCTATTTCATCATGGTGATTTAAGAAAAAAATCATTAAATATTAATATTAAATGTAAAATATTAATATCATTAATATTAATGACCAAGTGATTAAAACATCACCAATCATTATCAACGGAAATATGGTCTATACATTTTAAAAGTCTGCTAGCAAAGTACAAAAGCTATTACAGATGAACAGCACTTATAATACAAATTGTAGATGTTGCCACTTCTGTGACTAATGAATTTTAATATCTTCATTAAAGTCAATTTCTTTAACATTTACACTTGATATTTGAATAGAACAAAACTGCAGATTTTAGTAAGAATGTTTACATGGCTCCATTCTGTAATTTTTAATCTTCTGGCTTCAAAATATTTTGACAAAGTTTTCAGTTTTCCCTTTGTGACCTGAAGTGTTTAATGACTCCATGACTTGCTTTTTAAGAAACAGAGTCCTCAGTTTTGCCTGTTTTGAAAGCACCTTGTGAAGTAGGTGAAAAATGTCCCCATTTCTAAGTAATCATCCCAAAGTCACATAGAATAGGAGCAAAGATGGAATACTTTCCTCTCAAATTGATTTTTAGTACTTAAATTGCCAAAATAATGGGTTTCTCATCTAATCTGATATGCATGCAAACAGGAATTCAGGAATAAAACTGAGCCTAATTTTCTCACATATTGTTTATTTCCATAGTCTTGTTCTAGATAGGGTTCTGGAGGGGAAAGAAAAATTCAATGAAGGAAAACAATGAGAATCAGAAAATGGTGATCTTCATCTTGGGGGAGGGTCAGATAGAGTACAAAACAAAATTACCTAGTGAAGGAAATGAAGAAATTATAGAAAACAGGAGGATAGTGTTAGAGCACTGGATGGAATCAGGAAGGTTCTAGTCTTTTCCTTACTAATAACTACTTGTGATCTTAAGTCATTTGACCTCTCTGGACTTCCATTCTCTCATATGTATAAAAAAGGGGGGGGTGAACTATAAATTCGAAGATACCGTTGATCTTAAAATTCAGTATAAACAAATTTAGAACATAATTTCTTACCCTTTTTTATTTGGTGATGAAATTTCCATGAATAACCTAACCAAATGAAAAATACTACAATATAAAACAATCTAGAACTGCCACCTAGCTACAGTAATTATCTGAAAGTCAGGTATTTTGTAAAACATGATAATTACTACACTTGGATTTTAGAAGACGTTAGCCACGTTAAACATTTAAATAATAGCTAATTGTATGAATAATTTCCAGCTATTTGAACAAAAAACACAAGTAGACACTGAACATAGCTCCAAATGAAAAATCTGTTTCCCTTTATTTTTCATTCAGGAAAAGAGGTTGTAGTACTTACTCATAAATTGTTCAGGGTTGACAACTCCAGTCTCTGTCAGTTGACCTAGTACCTTAAAAAAACCTAGTTTTGAAAAACAGATTTCAAATTATGAGAAGACCAAATAAAAGATCTATCAAAAAAGCAATGTGTGAAGCTGGTGGGGTTATGGACACTTGTTTTCAAAAACTTTCTGTAATCATTTTAAAATTAATTTTATTATTTAAAAAGATTAAACTGAAACCTGTTCTTTCTATAATCACTACATAAAACAATAGGTTCTACCAATGTTTTTGCCTACATGAGATTTTTGGAATAGTGTAGATCTTAATGATTCAAGATTTATAAAACCAGCAGGTATGTAACTTGCATTCAGTTTGATGCAGGGAATGCCAAGTTTTCCCAAATACATGCTTTGGTGCAAGATTATTATGGCCAAATATGGTAATTTTTAAAAAATATATATAATATTGTTGAGACTAATTTTTAAAGATTCCTGATTAATTTCATTAATGTTAAATTAATGTGAACATTTTAGAACTTTAAGAATCTTAATTCTTACACACTGAATAGTTTGGCCTAAATTAGTTTCTTTAGATTTCCTACCAAAAAGAAAATGAAAAAGGTATTTTTTTTATTACAAAAATGAAAAAGCTGATTTTGTATTAAATCATCTGGAGAATTTAGACATTAAAAAAAGAAATATGTAAACAAAACCTTTGCAACTTATCCAAGGCATAATATCTCTACCCTCATTCCCCATCCAGCTTCTTAGAGAAGATTTTTCCTTATGTGCCGTTATAGATGATAATTTTACCCTTATGAAAAGTCTTTTTGGATTCTTAATTAGGAAGGAGTACTGTTGTACTTAAGTCATTTGAAATATTTCACAGTAATACCTGGTCTTAGCCATGATGGGGGTGTGTGTGTGTGTGTGTGTGTGTGTGTGTGTATTAGAATTGTCTCAGTCACTTTAAAAATTAAGTACAAAGGGGCACCTGGCTAGCTCAGTTGGTGGAGCATGCGACTTGACATCGGGGTCATGAGTTCGAGCTCCATATTGGGTATAGAGCTTACTTCAAAATAAATAAAATCTTTTAAAATAATTAAGTACAAAAAATAATTCAAAAGTCAAACATTATTTTTTAAAATTATCAGCACCATCATGTTTCTGGAGAAAACAGAATGCCAATTACAGTTGACCCTTGAATAACACAGGATTGAACTATATGGGTCCACTTTTTTTTTCAATAAATACATTACAGTACTGTTAATAAAGGTTCTCTTCCTTATGATTTTAGTAACATTCTCTTTTCTCTAGCTTACTTTAAGAATACAGTATATAACACATACAACATGTTAATCAACTATTTCTGTTATTGGTAAGGCTTCCAGTCAACAGTAAGCTATCAAGTGTTTGGCGAATCAAAGTTTATACACAGATTTTCAAATGCACAGGGGTCAGTCAGTGCCCCTAACCCCCATGTTGTCAAGGACCAACTGTGTAATTCTAACCAGGATTTGTAAACTGAGTCCCTACCTCTATTTAAGTCAGCAGTACAAAGGGGCCTCAAAACCAAACCTTCTCCAGGATGTGTTGGGGAAATGGCTGGAGAAAAGGTAGCTGTGTTCTGGCTCCAGTCCACTTCTTTGAGTAGACTTGGGTCAAACATAGGAGTTTCATCAGGTTTCATCTTTGCAGTAAGGTCTAAAATACAATTTTAAATGGTAAGGCATTTTAATATGGAATTAGGATCAGCGAGAAATTTTATTACTTAATAAAAATTAACACATATGCAAGATAATTCATTCTATCCTGAATCTAACATAAATGCCACAACCACAGATAAATAGAAAACTCACAGTGAACATCAGATAGTAAACAAGTGACTGACTTTGTAAGTTTTAAACTAAAAACCATATTTCCAGCAAGTATTTTAGAAACATTTTTCTTGGGGCACCTGGGTGGCTTAGTGGTTGAGCGACCAACTCTTGGCTTCTGCTTGGGTCATGATCTCAAGGGTCGTGAGATCGAGCTAGTGCTGGGCTCTGTGCCGGGCGGAATCTGCTGGAGATTCTGTCTCTCAGACCGTCCCCACACGGACGTGCGTGCTCCAAAATAAATAAATAAATGAATAAAATCTTAAAAGTAAAACATTTTTCCTATGGGTTGGTGCTAGCATAGCACTGTGAATAGCTGACTTAACATGAGCTTTTACTTTTTTTTTCATTATTGGATTTTATTATTGGGCTCCAAAATTATTTGTTGGTGGTCTTACCACTAAGACTTACTGGGTATGTTACTTGTTTATATGAACCATGAACAGAAGATAATTGATTAACTGGCTTAGATTACTTACTCTCCACGTTCATTGTAATATTTGGTCTTAGCTATGACAGATTTGTATTAAAGGTATCTGTTGGATTTTATTTCCACACCAGATTTTCTAAAAATCTATAATGTAAGTTTCTCAGCTGCATTTAGGCAGCTTAAGAATAGCCAGTGTTTTTCATACTATAATAAAAGGGTCATTTATGGTACTGTCCTCTTTTTTGAACATTCAGAAATGGGCAGATTCTTACTTACTAGGTGTAGTCTAATAAAACAGACTAAATAACAAATGTAAGGATAGAATAAAGCATAAAAATGGGAGCAGCGGCATGTCTGTGGAACAGACTTGCTAGAACAGGGTCTTCCTAACTAACAACTGTTAGGAGACTGTAAAGCAACCCCCCCTAACATCCATTTCTATCTCTTTACCCAGTTAAAGAAACTATTCTATTTGATACTTGCTTCTAGCGCTTCTTTGAAACAAAGAATTTAAAGATATATATCCATAACATTACCATAAAATAATGAAACAAGTAGGAAAAATTAAAGTCCATTTAATGACAACGGTTTTCCCTATAACCCCACCCCCATTATGTTCCCTATTTCCTAAGTCACAATATGCTTAAGGGCAATCCTTAACGTTTCCTTAAAGGTCAATTCAACTCCTGCCTGTGGAACCCGACACAACCCTATAGGACACAACCCTATAGGTAATGCTGCACTGTAGTAGAGGCTTTGGGACGGTAGCGTGATGTAATAACAGAAGTTAAAATTTGTTTAGCACTTATGATGGATCAGGCATTGTTCAAAGAACCTTACACATTACTAATTCATTTACTTCAACAATCTCATAGGATAGGGATGATTATTAGCTCTATTTTAAGAGATGAGGAAATGCAGGCAACACATGGTAAGTAACCTGCCCAAGATCACAAAATTAGTGGAGCCAGGATTTAAACCTAAGACAGAAAAGAGCATGAGCTCTGGAGTCAAAGCTGGTGTTCAAATGTCAAATGTGATTGTGGCTAATGTCAACTCTGACAATCTGTTTCCTCATTTGTAAAATGGAGATGAAATTATTAGAAGGATGAAATGAATTATTATATACAGCACTTAACAGTGCCTGGCACACTGCCAAGTGCTCATTTTAGTTAGCAACTAATTAAAAATTCATGTTTATAAATTTTTGTTAATATTTTTCATCATTAAATTAATTCATGAGTCAGGCACTGTGCTGGGTACAGGGGCCGCAAAAAGGATGACAAGTTATCTATATCTTTATGTTAAACTGAAACTTTCTTGGATAGGAAAGAAAAAATTAAAAAAAATCATAGTTTATTATGTAGAATACCAAAGGGCTTTTCTTTCCCCCCTCAAAAAGGACTCAAATATGTTATGCCATAAACACTATCCCTGGTTCTAAGACTAATAAGGAAATAAATTGTAATGATTAACAATCATATCAAATTTAACCAGCTTACAGTCCACTTGAAACAGATTTTTTTATAGGTTAATTTTAATGCATGCATTTTACTGTCTGTCCCTGATAACTGGATCCCTGAGACTTTTGGGTTTACACTCATCTCAAAGATGAGACGAGTAACATCATTATAACAACACTGTTTTTTGGATATGCAAACAAACAGGCTAAATATTTATTAACAAAGTAAAACGTATATATTAAATACAGAAGCCAGAGAGTTAAAAATTTAGTTCCTCAGGGCAACACACTATTTAAACAGTTTGATGATCATTTTATTTAACATACAGCTGTAACCATGAAATTTAAAGAAAGCTCAAAAGGGAATTTAGATGAACATTAGAACAATTTAAAGTTAACTAGATTACTTTTTCCTATAAAGACACCCAAGTTTACAACAGAATATAGCCTAGAGAACACAAAATACAGTTAATAATTTCCAAGAGAGAAAGGGGAGAGGAGGTACACAGGAGAATTAGGATTATGAAGCCTTTAACTAATGAATTTTCAAGAGTAAATACTACTATTTTCCTATGCTTTTCTTTAATCAGATGGTCCTATTCCATGAATGATCAAAAAAATAATAGTGGCTAAAATTTATGGAGTGCTTTGTATTTGTTAACTCATAAAAATACAATGAAAGGTCTGTCATTATTATCCCCATTTTACAGACCAGGAAGCAGGCACAGTAATTTGCTCAAGGTAACAGAGCCAGCCAATAAGGAAGAGTTAGGATTCAAAACCAGGCAAGAGAGCCAGCTTCAAGGGCACTGGACCTGTGCAGTTGCCCAAGGCCCCGCACTTGGTTCTACTTTCTGCTGCCACTGTTCTGAAATTCTTAATTTTTCAACATAGAGCCCTCCATTTGCGTTTTGCACGGGTTACCACATTATGCAGTCATTCTCCTGCGTGGCTACAGATTCTATCCTCTTAGTACTGAAGATGCACTAGTGAAGATGAATTCCCTACTTCATTATACAAGTTAAAAATTTAGATAAAAGCAACACTTATAAACTGTATTTGGAAAATAAAGAGTATGAGATATGTCAAAATACAGAAAACAAAGCATTCTGAATAGAAATAATCCATTAACCAGGCAATCAGAAATTAAAATCAAAATGTTTTTATGACCTATTTTACAAAACAAAGCCATACCTAAAGTTACTTTCCTTTATCTTACTCCATCCCCATTAAGTAAAATTCTGCTGGTGCCCAATATGCTGAGAAAGTTAAAATAGGATGTGATTTGATACCAAATTTCAAAAGATTTTAGAAAGGAATGAAATAAATTTGGTTTACAAAAGAATATTTTAGCATCTTAAGGTGCCCACGGTACTGCAAAACCAGGAAATTTCAGTAAATAGAATTGCAGTTGTTTGAGGCTAAGTATCATTATCACTGGGGTGACTGATTTTAAAAAGTAAACCCTAGGGTCACCTGGCTCAGGTCATGATACCAGGGTCCTGGGATCAAGCCCTGCAAGGAGCCCTGCTCAGGTGGGAGTCTGCTTCTCCCTCTCCCGTTCCCCCTGCTTCTGCTCTGTCAAATAAATAAAATCTTTAAAAAAAATAAAAAATAAACCCTAACCCTCCCTAAATATTTCTCCAGAACTTTTCAATTTAACTGCCAAGTTGGCACGCATTTACAAGGCCCATACATGCCTTACAGCCCAAAGAGTGCCTAGTGAATGAATAACAAATGGTATAAGACTTACTTGAAGGTCACATTTCAGAAAATCCAAAAGAAGAAAGATTCCCAAATTGCCACAAGTGATATCACAAAAACCATACACCAAACTCATTTTTACTAGGATGATCAGGTTTTCATTCAGTTGACTACTCTTTGGACACAATTTCAACAATTTGGTTTCCCAGCTTCTACAGCACACTAAAATACAAATAGGGAGGAGGTGCTGCCAGAAGCAAGCAACTGAGAGCAACAAGTAATAATAGACACTGGGAATGAAAATTTTAAAAAGCATAATCCAAGGCCAAGACTAAACTGCTTAACATACGTTGAGAGTCACTGGGCCATCACTACATTACTTCAGTACATGATGAACGGGGGAAAGTTTGCTGTTTGAGACTTTAGGGTTTGTCTACATACATTTCATGACAATTTGAGTAATTGACAAAATTTTTAATCTAAAGAACACTTTATTCGCGGATTTAACAGGCCTGGCCATATTTATTAAACTAGGCAATTATACTTGAGAATTTTAAAAAGTATTTTCTGATCGTTTATTTGATCCGTATAATCTGGCATTATTCCCAGACTACCGATTAGGAAACTGGAGCATATGGAGCCCCAAGGTAACACAGCAAATGAGTGAATTGGGACTAGAATCCTATCTTGCTTTCCCATCTTGAGCTCTAAAGTACCACACTCAATGGACACCAATCTTTACATCATCGCACCAGACAGGTAGCTCTGATTCTAAAAAATGTCAGCGAATTCTGCCTAAATAGAACTGATCTAAATGATTTCCTTGAGATCCATTCTAAGATTGGTTCATGAGTGTATAACCTAACAAAACTAATTCCATAATCGCCCATTTCACTTTTGTACGAAATTTTAAGAGTTCGGCTTACATAAACATCAGCTCCTCTTATAAAGGAAATCATAGTGTCTAGGGGTACAAGCCCCGGGAAAAGAGACAAAGGATGTCCCTCCTTCCTGCAGTGAAAGCCCCAATTAGTCAGTGCAGGATGTGATCTTCGGAGCAGGAGCATGTCCTCATGCGGCTCCCGACCGCCGTGGGGTGCACCTCGGAAAGGAACGGGTAAAAGGGGGGTCGGGGCATTTGTGCCTGTTCCAAACCGATGGCAGCAGAGACTGAGCAACTGCCTCGATCCTCCACGCTAAAGCCTGCTGAGCGAAGAGTTAGTTTCGACCCCAGTCTCTGCTCCCGCAGCCCTGTACGACTGGACCACTGGCCCCATCCCCAACCTCTCTCTGCTCCAGGCGCGTATCCGCTCAACTTGCTCGGAACCGCGCTCTACAACCACATGTGCACCCACCTGGCCAAGCTAAATGCGCGGCTCCCGGAACAGAGACCTCCCACCCGGGCCTAGCCCGCCTCGCCCGGGGGCAGCAGTCACAGTCACACCTGTTTGATAAACGTGCAGGCAGGACCGCGACGGCCCCCAGGACACCCGGCGCGCCCCGCTCTCGCTCCCCGGCCCCCAGCCTCCCTCACCCGTGGAGGCCTCGCGGTCGACGTTCCTCTCCAGGCCCGTCGGACTCTCACCCACCCCGGTACACAGTACCAGATCCGGATCCGGCTTCAGCGCCAGCCCCACCTCCTCCGCTACCTCCCGAGCCACGGTTGCCGTCGCGGCCGCCGCTACGCGAGCCGCGACCAGGACGTGGCAGCGCCAACGCCTCCGCCCCACCCCGGGCCGCTTACGCAGGGCCGCGCGCAGGCGGGCGGAGGCGCTCCGGGGGCGGGGGGCGAGGGGCGGGCCGGGGCGGGGCCTGCGGCGGGTTCCCGCACGTGGGGCGCGGCGAGGACCGCCCCCGCGGGGACTCCGCCTCCCGGCGGGGCGAGGCCGCACCCGGGCTGGCTCCCTGCGGCGTTGCCCACCGCGTCCGGCTCTCCGCTTCTCTGGAAATTACACAGCTTAGGAGTCAGCGAAGCAGTGCAAGTGCTGATAGTGTGGGCCTCTTTCATTTTCGGAAGCCGGACGTTCGGCCTCTTACCCTCTTCGGTTGCCCCTTGTGGCCCTCTTTTAATATTCCATATAATTAGGACTTCGGCGGCTCACTGGCAGCTGGAAGCTCCTCTTCCCCAGTTTTCTGAGTCACCTCCATGAAGCGGGGCCACTACACTCCTTTCAAATCCTTTTTGGATGAACCATCGGGTTGAGGCACTGGTTCTCAGCTGTGGCGGGTTTGCCTCCCAGGGGACAGCTGGCAATGTCTGGAGCTTTTTCAGCCTCATGTCTGTGGGAAAGGTGTCACTGGCGTCTCTCCAGATTGACAGAGGGTAGAGGTGGGGAGAGACCAGGTACGCTGTTAAACATCTTGAAACACACAGGACAGGGCCCCACAACAACGTTTCAGTCTGGTCCGAAATGTCAGTGCTGCTGAGGTGGAGAAACCCTGGGTTAGGACAAGAAAAAATGACTTTTCTCTGAGCTACCATTTCCAAAACACATGTCCTCATTTTACAGATTAGGAAACCGAGGTTCAGAGACGTTAAGTAATTTACCGAAGTCACAGAGCTCATAGCTCCCATTCTTTGCCTTATGCCATAAATTTCAACTTACTGAAATTGCAAAGTATTTTATTCTTAATACTGTTCAATGAACACCGTATATAGTCTGCCAGGAATTATATTTTCTGCTTATCTGTGAGATTTAAATTCCAGTTAACACTTTTACTGGTTCATGCGTTCTCACACCTTCAAACAGCAGGGAGGCTGATGGCATCCACATTTCTGTAACCATCCTTCCTTTTACCCTTTTGCGTAGGAAGGTTTGTATAAGACATAAAAAGAAATAAACACCACAAATACTAAGAAACATACAGCTTTGTTTCCTTATCACAGTGTGGCCCTATGTTTTCAATGAGTTTCTTCTGAGCAACAGAATCCTGTAAATTTTATAATTTAGCAAAAAGTGAAGCAATCATTTATAAAATTTATCATAGAACACAGTTCTAAAAGGTACCCCAAAAGATCTCGTGTATTTCCGACATATTCCTCCTTTTCCCTTTTGTACCAAAGGAACACAATTTCTCCTTAATAGTCACTCTAGCCAGTGCAGTGCCCTCCTTTCCCTGCTGGTTTACATGCAGTGAGGAACCCAAGGTGGCCAGGCGACAATCTCAACGTCTAGTTTAATGGAATCGTTGATGTGTTTTCTAGTCATTTTTATTTTATTTTGGTTTTTTTATTGACATATAAATCACATATAACATTGTATTAGTTTTAGAGGTATAACATAATGATTTGATATATACTGCAAAATGATTATTTCAATAAGTTTAGTTAACATCCCTCACCACATGTAGTTACAAATTTGTTTTTTCTTATGATGAGAACTTTTAACATTAACTCTCTTCCCAACTTTCAAGTATAAAATACAGTATTGTTACCTGTACTCAAGCCGTGCCTGCATTACATCCCCAGGACTAATTTAACTTATAACTAGAAATTTGTGCCTTTTGACCCCTTCACTGATTTTGCTCCCTACCCCCCAACTCTGGCAACTACTAACTTGCTGTCTATATCTATGAATTTGTTTGTTTGTTTGTTTGTTTTTAGATTCAACATAGAAGTGAGATCATAGAGTATTTGTCTTTCTCTGACTTACTTCACTTACTGTAATGTATTAAAACTCCATCCAAGTTGTAAATGACAGGATTTCCTTTTTAATGGCTGAATTATATTCCACTGTGTGTGTGTGTACACAAACTTCTTTATCCACTCATCTAACAGTGGGCACTTAAGTTGTTTCCATGTCTTACCTATTGTTAGTAATGCTGCTATGAACATGTGGGAGTATGTATCTTTTCTGGATAGTGGTTAAATTTTTTTTGGATAAATATGCAGACATGGAATTGCAGACCATATGATAGTTTCTCTTTTAAAATTTTTGAGGAACATGTTTTTGTTTTTGTTTTGGGTTGTTTAGAACGGTTTTTTTTAAAGTTTTAATTTTAATTCCAGTTACTTAAGATACAGTGTTATATTAGTGTAAGGTGTACAATATAGTGATTCAGTAATTCTGTACATTGCTCAGTGCTCATCATAATAAGTCTACTCTTAATCCCCTTCACCTATTTCACCCATCCCCCTACCCACCTCCCCTCTGGTAACCATCAGTTTGTTCTCTAGAGTTAAGAGTCTGTTTTTTGGTTTGTCTCTCTTTTCTCCCCCCTTTGCTTGTTTGTTTTGTTTCTTAAATTCCATATATAAGGGAAATCATATGGTATTGTCTTTCTCTGACTGACTTATTTCACTTAGCATTATGTTGTCTAGCTCCATCCATGTTGTTGCAAATGGTTAAGATTTCACTCTTTTTTAATGGCTGAATAATATTCCATTGTATATATGCACCACATCTTCTTTATCCATTCATCTATGGATGGACACTTGGGCTGCTTCCATGTCTTAGCTATTGTAAACAATGTTGCAATGAACATGTGGGTGTATATATCTTTTTAAATTAGTGTTTTTGTATTCTTTTGGTAAGTACCCAGTAGTGTGATTGCTGAATTGTAGGGGAGTTGTATTTTTAATTCTTCGAGGAACCTCCATACTGTTTTCCACAGTGGCTGCACCAGTTTGCATTCCCACCAACAGTACAAAAGGTTTCCTTTTTCTCCACATCCTTGCCAACACCTGTTGTTTTGTGTTACTGATTTTTGCCATTTTGACATGTGAGGTGATATCTCTTGTAGTTTTGATTTGTGTTTCCCTGATGGTTAAGTGATGATGAGCATCTTTTCATGTGAAAGTTGGCCAGCTGTATGTTTTCTTTGGGAAAATGTCTGTTCATGTCTTCTGCCCATTTTTTAATTAGATTGTTTTTTGGGTGTTGAATTGTGTAAGTTCTTTATAAATTTTGGATTCTAGTCCTTTATCAGATATGTCATTTGCAGATATCTTCTCCCATTCAGTAGGTTGCCTTTTAGTTTTTGTTGATTGTTTCCCACAGTGCAGAAGCTTTTTATTTTAATGTACTCCCAATGGTTTATTTTTGCTTTTGTTTCCCTTGCCTCAGGGAACCTATCTAGAAAAAAGTTGGTACAGCCAGTGTCAAAGATATTACTGCCTGTGTTCTCTTCCAGAATTTTTATGGTTTCAGGTCTCACATTTAGGTCTTTAATCCATTTGGAATTTATTTTTGTATATGGTGTAAGAAAGTGGTCTAGTTTCTTTCTTTTGCATGTTGCTGTCTAGTTTTCCCAACATCATTTGTTGAAGAGACTCTCTTGTTCCTATTTGATATTCTTTCCTGCTTTGTCAGAGATTAATTAACCATATAATTGTAGGTTTATTGGGGCACCTGTGTGGTTCAGTCGGTTGAGTGGTTGCCTTCAGCTCAGGTCATGATCCTGGGGTCCTGGGATTGAACCCCGCTTCAGGATCCCTGCTCAGCTGGGAGCCTGCTTCTCCCTCTCCCTCTGTCTGTTCCCATGCTTGTGCTCGCTCTCTCTTTCTCTCTCTCAAATAAATAAATAAAATTTATTTTATTTATTTAAATAAAAAAAGCACACACACACACACAAAATAACTGTGGGTTCATTTCTGGGCTTTCTGTTCTGTTCCATTGATCTATATGTCTATTTTTCTACCAGTACTATACTA
The DNA here is from genome assembly GCF_003265705.2 of Callorhinus ursinus. Lineage (NCBI taxonomy): Eukaryota > Metazoa > Chordata > Mammalia > Carnivora > Otariidae > Callorhinus > Callorhinus ursinus. The sequence continues at coordinate 27,719,937 of NW_027397070.1, forward strand.
TTTTGATTACTACACCTTTGTAACAATTTGAAGTCTAGAATTGTGATGCCTCCAGCTTTGTTTTCTTTCTCAAGATTGCTTTGGCTATTCAGGGTCTTTTGTGGTTCCATACAAACTTTAGGATTGTTATAGTTCTGTGAAAAATGCTGTTAGTATTTTGATAGAGATTGCATTAAATGTGTAGATTGCTTTGGGTACTGTGGACATTATAACAATATTTGTTCTTCAGATCCATAAGCTTGGAACGGCTTTCCATTGCTTTGTGTTGTCTTCCATTTCTTTCATCAGTGTTTTATAGTTTTCAGAGTACAGGTCTTTCACCTCTTTGGTTAAGTTTATTCCTTTATATCTTACTATTTTTGGTGCAATTATAAATGGGATTATTTTCATAATTTCACTTTCTGCTGGTTCATTATTGCTATATAGGAAAACAACAGATTTCTGTACATTGATTTTGTATCCTGCAACTTTACTGAATTCATTTATTAGTTCTAGCAGTTTTTTGGTGGAGTAGTTTGGGTTTTCTATATATAGCATTATGTCATCTGCAAATAGTGAAAGTTTTACTTCTTCCTTACCAATTTGGATGCCTTTTATTTCTTTTTGTTGTGTTATTGCTGTGGTTAGGATTTCCAGTCCTATATTGAATAAAAGTGGTGAGAGTGGACATCCCTGTCTTGCTCCCAATCTTAGGGGAAAAGCTCTCAGTTCTTCCCCATTGATGATGATGTCAGCTGTGATTTTTCATAAATGGCCTTTATTGGGGACTTGGGTGGCTGCACAGTCAGTTAAGCATCTGCCTCTGGCTCAGGTCATGATCCCAAGGTCCTGGGATCAAGCCCCACATTGGGCTGCCTGCTCAGTGGGGACCCTGCTTCTTCCAATCTCTCTGCCTCTCCCCCTGCTTGTGTGCGCATTCTCTCTCTCTCTCTCTCTGTCAAATAAATAAATAAAATCCTTTTTATTTTTATTTTATTTTTTTTTAAAGATTTTATTTACTTATTTGAGAGACAGAGAATGAGAGATAGAGAGCACGAGAGGGAAGAGGGTCAGAGGGAGAAGCAGACTCCCCGCCGAGCAGGGAACCCGATGTGGGACTCGATCCCGGGACTCCAGGATCATGACGTGAGCCGAAGCAGTTGCCTAACCAACTGAGCCACCCAGGCGCCCCAATAAAATCCTTTTTAAAAATGGCCTTTATTATATTGGAAGTATGTTTTCTCTAAACCTCCTTTGTTGAGGGTTTTTATCATGAATGGATGTTGTACTTAATCAGAAGCTTTTTCTGCATCTATTGAAATGATCATATGGTTTTTATCCTTTCTCTTATTGATGTAATAATGTATCACATTGATTGATGTGCAAATATTGAACTATCCTTGCATCCTAGGAATAAATCTCACTTGATTGCAGTGAAAGATTTTTTGAATGTATTGTTGGATTTGGTTTGATAGTATTTTGTTAAGCATTTTTGCATCTATGTTCAATGAAGATATTGTCCTGTAGTTCTCTCTCTCTCTCTTTTTTTTTTGGTGGTGTCTTTTTCTGGTTTTGGAATCAGGGTAATGCTGGCCTCATGGAATGAATTTGGAACTTTTCCTTCCTTTTCTATTTTTTGGAGTAGTTTGAGAAGAATAGGTATTAACTCTTCTTTAAATGTTTGGTAGAATTCACTCGTGAATCCATCTGTTCCTGGACTTTTGTTTGTTTGGAGTTTTTTGGTTACTGATTCAGTTTCGTTGCTGATAATTGGTCTGTTCAAATTTTCTATTTCTTCCTGATTCTGTTTTGGGAAGTTATATGTTTCTAGGAATTTATTCATTTCTTCTAGGTTGTCCAATTTATTGGCATATAGTTTTCCATAATATTTTCTTATAATTGTTTTTATTTCTGTGGTGGTGTTATTTCTTCTCTCTCATTTGTGATTTCATTTATTTCAGTCCTTCGTCTTTTTTTCTTGATAGGTCTGGGTAGAGGTTTATCAATCTTATTGATTTTTTTTAAAAAGTTATTTATTTTAGAGAAAGAGAGAAAGCATGAGTGGATGGGGCAGAGGGAGAGGGAGAGAGAAGCTCAAGCAGACTCTGCGCTGAGTGTGGAGCCTGACACAGGGCTTGATCCCACGACCCCAAGATCACTACCTGAGCTGAAACCGAGAGTCAGACAGATGCCTGGCAAACTGCACCACCTAGGTGCCCCTTTATTGATTTTTTAAAAATTTGTCCTATTGTTTTTTAGTTTCTATATCATTTATTTCTGTTCTAGTCCTTATTGTTTCCTTCCTTCTGCTGGTTTTAGGTTTTATTTGTTGTTCTTTTTAGCTCTTTATGTGTAAAGTTGGTTGTTTATTTGGGATTTTTCCTGCTTCTTGAGGTAGGATGGTATTGCTATAAGCTTTTATCTTAGAACTGCTTTGCTGCATCCCAAGGTTTTTGATTTTCATTTTTCATTTTTATTTGTTTGTATTTTCATTTTTATTTGTTTCCGTGTACTTTTAAATTTCTTCTTTTATTTCTGGTTGACCGATTCATTGTTTAGTAGCATATTATTTAGCCTCCATGTATTTGTGGTCTTCCAGATATTTTCTTGCAGTTGACTTCTAGCCATTGTGGTCAGAAAAGATGCATGATATGACTTCAGTCTTTTTGAATTTGTTGAGGCTTGTTTTGTGAGCTAATATGGGACCTATTCTGGAGAGTGTTCCATGTGGACTTGAAAAGAATGTGTATTCTGATTCAGGTTGGAATGTTCTGTGTACATCTGGTAAGTCTGTCTGGTCCAGTGTGTCATTCAAAGCCATTGTTTCCTTGTTGATTTTCTATTTAGATGATCTGTTCATTGATGTGAGTGGGGTGTTAAAGTCCCCTACTATTATTATATTATTATTGATTAGTTCCTTTATGTTAGTATTAACCATTTTGTGTATTTGGGTATTCCTATTTTGGGTGTATAAATATTTATAATTGTTATATCTTCCTGTTGGATTGTCATCTTTATTATTATATAGTGTCCTTCTCTGTCTCCTGTTACAGTGTTTGTTTTAAAGTTTAGTTTGTTCAATATAAGTATTGCTACACTGGCTTTCTTTTGACATCCATTTGCATGATAGACGTTTCTCCATTCTGTCACTTTCAATCTGCATGTGTCTTTAGGTCTAAAATAAGTCTTTTGTAGGCAGCATATAGATGGGTCTTGTTTTATCCATTTGTTACCCTATGTCTTTTGATTGGAGCATTTAGTCCATTTATATTCAAAGTAATTATTGATAGATATGTATTTATTGCCATTTTATTACTTGTTTTGTGGTTGTTTCTGAAGATATTCTCTGATCCTTTCTTATCTTTCTCTCTTCCATGGTTTTCTGGTTTTCTTTAGTGATATATTTGGATTTCTTTCTCTTTATTCTTTGCATATTTATTAGTGGGTTTTGATATATGGTTACCATTAGGTTTGTATATAACCTCTTCTCCATATAGCAGTCTATATTAGTATATAATATATATAATAATATTAAGTTGAAGGTCATTTAAGTTTGAGCCCATTCTTTACTCCTCCCCACAATTTAGGTATATCATATCATATTTTACATCCTTTTATTTTATGAGTTCCTTGATTGATATTTTACAAAAATACTCGTTTTTTACTGCTTTTGTGTTACCTTCATACTGTTACTTTTGGTCTTTTCTTTCCACTCAAAGAGTCCCCTTTAATATTTCTTGCAGGCTGGTTTAGTGGTCACGAACACTTTTAGTTTTTGTTTTTCTAGGGAACTCTTTATCCTTCTGTTCTGAATGATAGCCTTGCTGGATATGGTATTTTTGGCTGCAGATTTTTTTCCAGCACTTTGAGTATATCATTGCCACTCTCTTGTGGCTTGGAAAGTGTCTGCTGAAAAATCTCCTGATAGCCTTATGGGATTTCCCTTGTATGTAACTGTTTTCTTTTGTCTTTCTGCTTTAATGTTTTTTTCTTTATCACTGTATTTTCCATTTTAATTATAACATGTCTTGGGGTGGATCTGCTTTTGTTGATTTTGTTGAGGGTTCTCTGTGCCTCTTGGATCTGGATATTTATTTCCTCTCCCAGATTAGGGCAGTTTTCAGTGATTATTTATTCAAATAAATTTTCTGCCCCCTTTTCTCTCTCTCTCTCCTTCTTCTGGGACTCCTATAATGTGAATGTTATTATGTTTGATAGAGTCACTGAGTTCCCTAAGTCTATTCTCGTTTTGCATCACTCTTTTTTCTTTCTTTTATTCAGCCTGATGACTTTCCATTACTGTTTTCTAGGTCATTAATTCATTCTTCTGCTTCTTTCATCCTATCAAGCATGTTTCTCATTTTGTTTATTGAGCCCTTATCTCTGCTTTGTTATTCCTTATCCTATGTTAAGGGTCTTAGTCATGTCTTCCATCCTTTTCTCAAGTCCAGTGACTGTGTTATGATCATTGCTTTAAATTCTCCATCAGACATGTTATTTATATCTGTTTCACTTAGATCTCTGGGTGTGGCCTTTTCCTGTTCTTTCATTTGGGACAGATTCCTCTGTCTTCTTATTTTGTCTAAGTCTCTGCTTGTTTCTGTGTGTTAGGAAAGTCAGGTACTTCTCCAATTCTTTTTTTTTTTTTTTAAGATTTTATTTATCGAGAGAGAGAGAGCGTGCGCACGTGTGCATGCACATGGTTGGGGAGGGATAAAGGGAGAGGGAGAAGCCAATTCCCTGCTGAGCAGGGAGCCTGACACGGGGCTTGATCCCAAAACCCTGAGATCATGACCTGAACTGAAGGCAGATCCCCAACTGACTGAGCCACCCAGACGCCCCAATACTTCTCCTATTCTTAAGGATAACAGCCTTATGAAAAACTGGTTGTGTAGTGCCCTGCCATGTGGTGTCCCCTGTTCCCCAGGGACTGGTGCTTCTGAGAGTGTCTCCAGTGTGTGCTGTGTAGGCTCTGCTATTGTGTCCTGGCCATTTTTTCTTTAAGGCTAGTCATCAGCAGAGGCTGTCTGCCTCTTGTGGGCAGTGATTGGTCCCTGGCCTGAATGTGGCAAGTTATAACTGGGTGTGCTCTTGTCTCCTTGTGAATTGAGACCAGCTGCCAGAACTGAGGCCCTGGAAAACCAGGGTTGGAAGATTGGGTGTAGGCAGGGGTTTGGGCCAGTCTTCTGGGCAAGGGGGCCTGCCTTGCTGTGACTGAGGTAAGCGTGGGTGGGAAAGACAATTCCACCAGAGCCTGGAGGGGACTGGGCTTGGTGTAGCAAATTAGGTAGCAAGTGTTGGCGCTCTGCTGGTTCCCACAGATGGCCCTGTGCTTATGCTGAGTGGTGAGGGAGGGAAATGGCACCTGCTAGGTCCTTTGTTCCGGGAGGGGTCTCTCTATAACTGCTGCCTCGCTGGCACACATTCCAAGAAGAGCAAATAACCTCGCCATTATGTGCCCTAGGCACTCTTCAGCTTGCTGTTTCCATGTTGTATGTCACAGGCTATTTTCCCTGCCTTCTCCCCAAGAGCAGCCCCAATACCTTGGGGCTTGCCCAGAGCCAAGTATGCTGACCTTTATTTTTTTATTTTATTATTTTTTTTAAAACAACTCTTTTTTTTTTTTAAGATTTTATTTATTTATTTGACAGAGAGAGAGAGAGATCACAAGTAGACAGGCAGGGAGGCAGAGGGAGAGGGAGAAGCAGGCTCCCTGCTGAGCACAGAGCCCGATGCGGGGCTCGATCCAAGGACCCTGGGATCATGACCTGAGCTGAAGGCAGACGCTTAACCGACTGAGCCACCCAGGCAGCCCGTATGCTGACCTTTAAAACTCTAGGCTTTAACCACCATTAGTTGCACAAAATTCAGGCCCTCTCACTTTCCAAACCAATTGCTATGGGGAACCATCTCCCCCATGCACTTGCCTGTGCACTAGTCTGTTTCTGGCCCTTCTCAACCGTGGCTCCCAACCCTATCACAGAAGCCATGATCCATTTTTTCCCAAACTGTGTCCCTGCACTTCCTACCTTCTTCAGTGTGGCCTCTTCTCTACCTTTAGTTGTGGAGTTTGTTCTGCCAGTCTTCAGGTTGATTTCTGGGGTATTTAGGATGATTTGATAGTTATCGAGTTGTATTTGTGGAAAGGTGGCTGCACCAATTTACATATTCATTCCATAGTGGCTGCATCAATTTACATACTCATCAACAGTGCACAAGGGTTCCCATTTCTCCACATTCTCACCAACACTTATCTCTTGTCTTTTTGATAATAGCCATTCTAACACATGTGAGAGGATAGCTCATTGTGGTTTTGATTTGTATTCCCCTGGTGATTAGTGATGTTGAGCACATTTTCATGTGTCTGTTGCCATCTGTTTGTCTTTTTTGGCAAAGTGTCTATTCCTCTGATCATTTTTTAATCAGATTTTTTTTTTTTTTGCTATCAAGTTGTATGAATTCTTTTTTTAAACAAAAGATTTTATTTATTTATTTGAGAGAGAGAAAGAAAGAGAGATCATGACCAAGGGGGAAGGGTAGAGGGAGAAGCAGACTCCCTGCCGAGCAGGGAGCCCAATGTAGGTAGGACTCGATCCCAGGACCCTGGGATCATGACCTGAGCCAAAGGTAGATGCTTAACCAACTGAGCCACCCAGGTGCCCAAGTTGTATGAATTCTTTATTTATTTTGGAGATTAGCCCTTTAGTAGATATATGATTTGCAAATATCTTCCCTCATTAAGGAGGTTACCCTTTTATTTTGTTGATAGTTTTTTTTGCTGTGCAAAAGCTTTTTAGTTTGATGTAGTCCCAATTGTTTATTTTTGCTTTTGGTATCAAATAAAAAAAAATATTTGCAAAGACTGATGTCAAGGAGCTTACCCTTTATATTTTATTCTACAACTTTTATGGTTTCAGATCTTACATTCAAGTCTTTAATCCATTTTGAGTGGATTTTTTTGAATGGTAAAAATAGTGGTCCAGTTTCATTCTTTTGCATGGGGTTACCCAGTTTTTCCAGCACCATTTTTGAAGAGACTATCTTTTTCCCACTGAATATTCTTGGATCCTTTCCCATAAGTTGGCTGTATATGCATGGGTTTATTTCTGGGCTCTTTGTTCTGTTCCATTGACCTATGTGTTTGTTTTAATGCTAATACCATACTGTTTTGATTATTATAGCTTTGTAATATAGTTTGAAATCAGGAATTGTGATGCCTGCAGCTTTGTTCTCTTTCTCAAGATTGCTTTGGTTATTTGGGATCTTTTGTGGCTCTATAACAAATTTTAGAATTGTTTGCTTCATTTCTGTGAAAAATGCCATTGGAATTTTGATAGGAATTGCATTGAATCTATAGATTACTTTGGGTAGAATAGACATTCTAACAATATTAATTCTTCCAGTCTGTGAGCATGGGGTAACTTTCCATTTATTTGTGACTTCAGTTTATTTCATCAATGTCTTATAGTTTCCATTGTATGGGTCTCTTACCTTCTTAGTTAAATATATTCCTAGGCATTTTATTCTTTTGAAGCAATTGTAAGTGGAACTGTATTTTTAATTTCACTTTCAGGTAGTTTGTTATTAGTGTATAGAAACACAATTGATTTTTGTATATTGATTTTGTATCCTGCAACTTTACTGAATTTGTTTATTCTAACAGTTTTTTGGTGAAGTTTTTAGGGTTTTCTATATATAGTATGTCATCTGCATATAGAGACAGTTTACTTCTTCCTTTCTGATTTGGATGCCCTTTATTACTTTGTCTTGCCTAATTCCTCTAGCTAGGACTCCTGGTACTATTTTTTTTTAAGATTTTATTTATTTATTTATTTATTTATTTATTTATTTGAGAGAGAGAGGTGAGCAAGAACAGGGGAGGAGCAGAGGAAGAGGGAGTCAGGGCTGAGCCCAAGGCGGGACTCAATTCCATGACCCAGGGATCAGTGACCCAGCCAAAACCAATAGTTGGATGCTCAACTGACTGAGCCACTCAGACGCCCCCTCCCAGTACTATTTTATTATTTTTATTTTTACTTATTTATTTTTAAAGACTTTATTTATTTGAGAGAGAGAGAGTATGAGCAGGGGGAGGGTTGGAGGGAGAAGTGGACTCTCAGCTGAGCAGGGAGCCCAACACAGGGCTCGATCCTAGGACCTGGGATCATGACCTGAGCTGAAGGCAGACGCTTAACCAACTGATCCACCCAGGTGTCCCTCTAGTACTATTTTAAATGAAAGTGATGAGAATAGACATCCTTGTCTTGTTTCTGATCTTAGAGGAAAAGCTTTCAGTTTTTTATAATTGAGTATGATGTTAAACATGGGTTCATTGTATATTGCCTTTATTATGTTGAGATATGTTCCCTCTATACCCTCTCTGTTGAGAGTTTTTATAAAGAATGGATGTTTATTTTGTCAAATGCTTTTTCTGTAATCTATTAAGATGATTATATGATTTTTATTCCTAATTTTGTATATGTTCTGTATCATCTTGATTGTTATTGATGGTGAACCATCCTCGCATCCCAGGAATAAATCCCACTTTGTAGTGTATGAACCTTTTAATGTATTGTTGAATTCAGTTTGCTAATATTTTGTTGAGGAGCTTTGTGTCTATGTTCATAAGGATATTGGCCTGTGATTTCCTTTTCTTGTAATGCCTTTATCTGGTTTTGATATTTAATGCTGGCCTCATAAAATAAGTTTGGAAGTGTTCCCTCCTCTTCACTTTTTTGGAAGTGTTTGAGAAGCATTGGTATTAATTCTTCAAACATTTTGTTGAATTCACCAGGGAAGCCATCTGGACTTTTGTTTGTTGGTTTACTGATTCAGTCTCCTTACTAGTAATTAGTCTGTTCAGATTTTCTATTAACTTCATGATTCAGTTTTTGTAGGTTGTATGTTTGTAGGAATGTATCAGTTTTTTCTACATTATCCAGTTTGTTGGCATATAATTGTTCATAGTAGTGTCCTATGATTCTTTGTATTTCTCTTGTATCTGTTGTAATGTCTCTTTCTGATTTTATTTGTATTTTCTCTCTTTTTTTCCCTTGGTGACTCTAACTAAATGTTTATCTTTTCAAAAACCAGCTCTTGGTTTCATTGATCTTTTCTATTATCCTTTTAGTCTTTGCTTCATTTATTTCTGCTCTGATATTTGTTATTTCCTTCCTTCTACTAACTTTGGTCTTAGTTTGTTCTGTTTCTAGTTTCTTTAGGTGTAAAGTTAGGTTGTTTATTTGAGGTTTTTCTTATTTCTTTTTTCATTGTTGTTGTTTCTTTGTTTTGTTTTGTTTTTGATTGGTTGCACAAAAAAAACTTTATTTGCAGCAAATAAGGAGACCACAGGGAATGGCTTCTAAAGCCATGATTTGAGGTCTTTCTTATTCTTAATGTAGGTGTTTATCACTATGAACTTCCCTCTAAGAACTATTTTTGCTGGTATGTTATATTCCCATTTTCATTTGTCTCAAAATTTGAGTTCTATTTTTATTTCTTTTACCTGTTCGTTGTAGCATGTTGTTTAATCTCCACATATTTGTCAATTTTCCAGTTTTCTTCTTGTAATTCTTTTTTAGTTTCATACCCTTGTGGTTGGAAAAAAATGCTTGATATGATTTCAATCCTCTTTAAAATTTTTTTGAGAGAGAGAGAGTGCATGTGTGTGTAGGGGCAGAGGGAGAGAATCTTAAGCAGTGCTGAGCATGGAGCCTGACACAGGGCTCAATCTCACAACCCTGAGATCATGACCTGAGCCAAAATCATGAGTCAGACGCTTAACTGACTGAATCACCCAGGCGCCCTTCAGTCTTCTTAAATTTATTGAGGCTTATTTTGTGGCCTAACATATGATCTATTCTGGAGATTGTTCCATGTGTGCTTGAGAAAAATATGTATTCTGCTGCTTTTGGATGGAATGTTCTGTAAATTTCTGTTAAGTCCACCTGGTTTAACACGTTAAGTCCAATATTTCTTTATTGATTTTCTGTCTGGATGATCTACCCAATGATGACAATGAGGTATTGAAGTCCCCTACTATTATTGTATTGCTGTCTATTTCTCCCTTTAGGTCAATTAATATTTGCTTTGTATATTTAGGTGCTTCTAGGTTGGGTACCTGTAAATTTACAAATGTTATATAATCTTATTGGATTGACCCCTTTATCATTATATAATGAACTTCTTTGTCTCTTGTTACAGGTTTGTCTTAAAGTCTGTTTTTTCTTATTTAAGTATAGCTACTTCAGCTTTCATTTGCTTTCCATTTGCACGAACCATCTTTTCCCATTCCTTCTCTTTAGTCTGTGTGTGTCCTTACAGTTGAAGTGAGTCCCTTATAGGCAGCATATAGTTGGGTCATACACTTTTTTTTTAAATCTATTCAGCTACCTCTGTCTTTTGTTTGGAGAATTTAGTCCATTTATATTTTTTAAAGATTTATTTATTAGAGAAAGAGAGAGCATGGAGGGAGGAGGGGCAGAGGGAGAGGGAGAGAGAGAATCTCAAGCAGGCTCCCCGCTGAGCACAGAGCCCAACGCAGGGCTCAATCTCATGACCCCGAGATCATGACCTGAGCCAAAGCCAAGAGTCATGCACTTTTTTTTTTTAAGATTTTATTTATTTATTTGACAGAGAGAGACACAGTGAGAGAGAGAACACAAGCAGGGAAAGTGGGAGAGGGAGAAGCAGGCTTCCCACTGAGCAGGGAGCCTGATGTGGGACTCCATCACAGGACCCTGGGATCATGACCTGAGCCGAAGGCAGACACTTACCGACTGAGTCACCCAGCTGCCCCGAGGTCGGACACTTAACCAACTGAGCCACTCAGGCACCCCTAGTCCATTTACATTTAAAGTAATTATTGATAGGTATGGGCTTACTGCCATTTTGTTCATCATTTTCTAATTCTTTGTTCCTTCCTTTTTCTTTTGCTCTCTTCCTTTGTGATTGGGTAATTTTCTATAGTGGTGTACTTAGATTCCTTTATCTTTGTCTTTTGTGTATGTAGTATAGGTTTTACTTTGTGGTTACAATAGGCTTACATAAAACATCTTATATTTGTAACAGTCTATTTTAAGTTGTTAACAACTTAAGTCCAGACTCATTCTAAAGTTCTGCATTTTTACTGCCCCCATTTTATGTTTTTGATTTAACAATTTACATCTTTTTATCTGTGTATCCATTAACAAATTATTGTAGTCATAGCTATTTTTACTACTTTTGTCTTTTAATCTTCATACTAGATTTATAAGTGATTAACCTACCAACATTAGATTATTCTGAGTTTAACTATATATTTACCTTTACCAGTGAAATTTATACTATCATATGTTTTCCTATTACTAATTAGTCTCCTTTCATTTCAGCTTAAAGAAATTCCTTTAACATGTCTTGTAAACTCAGTGTCATGGTGCTAAACTCCAGTTTTTTCTTGTCTGGAAAACTCCTTTTTTAAAGATTATTTATTTATTTACTTAGTTGAGAGAGAGAAAGAGAATGTATATTATGATACTCCTTTCTGACCCACAAGGTTTTTGTTGAAAAAATTTGATAGTCTTTTTTTTTTTTAAGATTTATTTATTTTAGAGAGAGAGCATGAGGGAGAGGGGTAGATGGAGAGAGAGAGAGAATCTCAAGCAGAGTCCACACTGAGCACAGAACCTGACTCGGGGCTTGATTTCACAACCCTGAGATCATGACCTGGACTGAAACCAAGAGTCAGACACTTAACTGACTACCACCCAGGTGCCACTTGTTCATAGTTTTATGGGGGTTTCCTTATACATAACAAGTTGTCTTTCTCTTGCTGTTTGTATTCTCTCCTTGTCTTTAACTTTTAATAACTTAAATTATAGTTTGTCTTAGTGTGGGTCTCTTTGGATTCATCTTCTTTGGAACTTCCTGGATCTGGATGTCTGTTTCTTTCCTAGGTTAGGGACATTTTCAGCCATTATTTCTTTAAAAAAATTTCTGCCCCTTTTTCTCTTTCTTCTCCTTCTGGGACCCCTAAAATGTGAATATTGGGCCTCTTGATGTTGTCCTATTAATCCCTTAAGCTGTCTTTATTCTTTTTCTTTTTTTTCTTTTTGCTTCTCTTTTTGGATGAATGCTACTGCCCTGTCTTAAGAGTTGCTGATTTTTCTTCCACTTCATCTGCTATTAAAAACACCTATTGAGTTTTTCAGCTCAATTATTGAATCCTTCAGCTCTGTGATTTCTGTTTGGTTATTTTCTTATATTTTCTGTCTCTGATGAAATTCTCACTTTGTTCATGCATTGTTTTCCTGACCTCAGCAAGCATCTTTATGACCATTTTTTTGAACTTTTTGTCAGGCAAATCACTTATCTCTCTCTCATTAAGGTCTTTTTCTGAGGTTTTTTTCTTGTTCTTAACATGTTCCTCCATTCAGTTTTCTTGACTTTGTTGATTTGCATTAGATAAAACAACGACCTTTCTCATTCTTGAAGGAGTGGTCTCATTTAGATGATGAACCTTATTATTCAATCCTGAGCTCCTTGTGCTTTTTTCTCAAAGCTTTGTGATTGTCCAAGTGATCTTTTTTTTTTGAAAGATTTTATTTATTTATTTGACAGAGAGAGACACAGCGAGAGAAGGAACATGAGCAGCAGGGGTGGGAGAAGGAGAAGCAGGCTTCCGCCAACCAGGGAGCCCGATGAGGGGTTCAATCCCAGGATCCTGGGATCATGACCTGAGCCAAAGGCAGACGCTTATCGACTGAGCCACCCAGGCGCTCCTGTCCAAGTGATCTTTTATGTTCTTAGTGGCTCCCAGTACTTAAGGATGTGCCAATATTTGTCAATGTCCCAAAGGGGAGGCTCTCAGTCAGCACTAAATGCAGACTAATTAGAAGCCAGACCCTCAGGGAACATCTTTTTTTTTCCCTTTCTTTCTTTTTAAAAATATTTCATTCTGATCTCAGATCAAGTGTAGAAACCCTCATAATTATAAAAGTCTGTAGTAAAACTTTTAATCATTGATCAGAACTGATTAGTTTTTCATACACACACATCACCCCCTGCCATATCTCATTCATCCATCAACAAGTTCTCAGTTATTCATGGTCACCTTTATAAACACACACACACACACACACACACACACACACACACACACATGCACGCATATGCACACACATTCCTAATTCTAGACATAAGCCCTTATTGTTTTAAATTACTTTTGCTTCTCAGAACTACAAAGATCATGCATCAGGTAGACTGGAAGGCCTCTGATGCTCATATTTGGATATTTTCATCATTGATCCACTTCCTTTTAATGCAGGTAAATATACTTCCTTCAGGGGCAGACGAGGAGATGTGTATTTCTGTCTGCTGCCGCTGCACATCAAGCCCTGGGGGGGTTAGGTAGTTAAGAACTGTTTGTTTGGGCACCTGGGTGGCTCAGTCGGTTAAGCATCTGCCTTCGGCTCAGGTTATGATCCCAGGGTCCTGGGATCGAGTCCTGCATCAGGCTCTCTGCTCCTTGGGGAGCCTGCTTCTCCCTCTCCCTCTGCTTGTGTTCTCTCTTTCTCTCCCCCTGACCCTCTGACAAATAAATAAATTTAAAACCTTAAAAAAAATAAAATAAAACTGTTTATTTGCTACCATCCCACTGGATCCATGAACACAAGCCCCACTGGCCACCAGTGCCAAGTTCTCAAGAGATGTGTCCTCTGGGTGGCAGCCACAAAAACCGGGGTGGCAGACATGTGTATAAGCTCCTTTCTCAAAGACACTAGCAATCTGGAGCAGGGCAAAGGGAAAGCACAAAGATGGTGCCTGCTGGCCTTCCTGGTTTCTGGACAGGATGGCAGTTTGCCCCTCAGGCCACGGCTATTAAAATAAGCTAATAGACCTCATCATGTTTCAATCTGCTGCCTCTGTGCTGTGCAGTGGAGGGATACCTAGTTAAGAACTGTTTTTCTATTTGTTACAGTCCTATGGTACTCACAAATGTAAGCCCCATTTAGGGGCTTCCTCTGGGCAGCAGCTACAAAAACTGGGGCATCAGACATGTGGACAAGCTCCTTTCTGGGAGATACTGATGACCTGGAGTGAGGCAAAGGGAGAACAGGAAGATAGATGCACCTACCAGCCTCCAATTTCTGGACTGTATTAAATTAGAAGGCTGCTCCTCAAGCCAAAGCTTTTAAGGTAAGCAAATAGCTTCTTTCATGGAAAGAATGGGCTTGTTTCAGTCTGCTGACTCTGTGCTGGGCCCTGTGGGTAAGCCATGGTGAGTCCCCAGAAATCTTTTAAGAACTATTAGTTCACCAAAGACTGTGGATCTTGTAAGTCCCGTTGGCTTTCAAATGTAGATGCTTTGGGAGTCCATTTCTCAGGTGGAAGTCTTAAGAGTTGTGGTACCAGCCATGGGGTCCAAACCCTTCACTCCTCAGAGAGAAGCTGTGAGTTGTGAGTTCCCTCCCAGTTGTGTGTCGCTGTGCCAGGGTTGAGGTTTATGGTGAGATTGTGTGTGAGGTTTTCCTACTCATTTCCGTGTGGGTTTTTTCTCATTTTCCTGATACGTAAGAGTCACTCAGCTAGTTTCTGGATGTCTTTCAGAGGGAATTGTCCTTTACGTAGCTGAACATTCACTGTGTCTGTGAAGGAGGTGAGTTCAGGATTCTCTTATGTCACCATCTTGAACCAGAAAACATTTTGTAGATTCTTATCAGAAATTCTGTGTCAACAGTGCTTTTGATGGCACAGATAATACTATTATGTGGGAAAACGTGTCTATCAATGATTGAGTTGAGAAATGATTTGGGAATGTTGGATTCAATGAAGAGTTTTAAGAATACCTTAACCAATTTATTTCATTCATATTTTCCTCATAATGTTTGCACAAGAATTATATTTAACAGTCTATATCTAATTGAGTATAAATGGCTGTTTTGCTAAGTATGAAATTGAGTTTCTAAGTGATTAGAAAGTGTGTGTTATAGTTTTTAATTGGCCTTCTTGTTTCTTTTTTTGTGGTACGTAAACTAATGGCATGTCTTACAGTGGATGTATCTTAAGATTTGATGAAATATGGTGCATACCTTAAACGTGTTCATAAATTATTTCATTTGATCCTTATATTAATACTGGGAGATAAGATGGGCATTATTATTTCCATAAGGCAAGTGAAACTCAGGTAATTTCATTTTCTTATAGGTGAGGCTGTGTTAATGTTTTATAGACTTTTGAACTTAACCTAATAATATGGTTCCGTAATTTGTTTTTTTATAATGTTAAACCACAAATTTACAGCATTTTTACTGTTGCATAGATCATGTAACATAATGACACTTTTTTGAAAGTGTGATGTTATAAATGAAAGAGGACTGGTGGTTAAGCATAAGGAGATTTATGTGTGGAGTTAGGGAATACTCAGATATGACAGAAATTCCTGGAAAGGAAACAAAGGAACAAACTTATGAGAAATGTGGTGGTGTGGAAAATATCTCTAATTTAACTGCAATGAATTTATGGCATTTACTGTCATGTTATAGCTAACAATATATGTCTTGTTGTTTAGACTTTCAAAGGTGGCTCATTTTCGCCTAGATACTATGCCTTCACATTATATAGCTGATTGTAGCTCCTGCTTGGTAGTCAGGTTCTTGCTTCCAAGCAAAAGAAACCAACTGTGGAAGGATCGATCGTTAGTTTACAAAATCAGTAAGAAGGCTGGAGAACCAACCAGGCTCAGAAAATGAGAGAGCCAAGAGGGTCTAGGCAGCCCAGAACAGCTAGCTGCCCAGAGTCTGGGGCAACCAGTATTTTGGTCTTTTAGTTTCCTCCTGTCAAGAGTCATACACTGTTGAATTTCCAAATTCAGATCCTGGGCAGCCAGAAAAACTACATGTACACTTGATTATTAAGGATTATGCTGTATATATTTTGTCTAAATGTTATTGAATAGAACATTTAAAATGTACTTTTAATAAGGCCATTTTTAGCTATAAGGAATTGTTTTATTATTACTTTTCTTTTAAAGAGTCCTATTGAGTCCTAGAAAACCTGAAAAACGTTCCCAGAACTACAGTGTTTATCCTGCTGTGGGCATGGCCATTTTATTAATTCCTTCCTTGCTGAAAGTTAAAATATACAGAGGTATTTCTCCCCCCCTCCGGCCTCTACTCCAAAACTAAACCAATTTTATTGTGAAATATAATATGATTCACCTTATTTGCTGGAATTCACTTATAAAACCATGTATGGCTATGGGTGGCAGAGTCATGTTTAGGCATTCCTTGGTTATACCATTCTCCAGTGTCCCTTGACTTCCATCTCTGAATTCAGTCTTTAAGTAGCTAACATAGTTTATCTACATATTTATTTATATATTGCTTACTGCACAGGTAATAAATGATTATTTTAAAATCTGTAACATTACAGAAACACAGAACAAAGAGTGATCAGTCCCCATAATCCTACCCTCAGGGATAATTACTACTCACATTTTGGTAGATCTTAATCCCGACTGCCTGGGTTCATTTGCAGCTTCTCCATTTCGCTGGCCCACCCTGGACAAGTTGTTGGGCCTCACACTGCCTCAGTTTCCTCAACTTAGAGTAATATTACTGGTTCATAAGGTTTCACAAGGGTTTAATAAGAAGCGTTCAGCAGGGTTATTAGCATATAGGAAGTACTTGATAAATGCTAATTTGCGCACATGTGTTAGTAAAGATAGACTAGATTATATTGCAATAACAAACAATCCACCCAAATCTCAGTGGCTTAACATAACAAAAATTTATTTCTTGCTAATGCTGTATATCTTACACAGATTGGCAGGGCATTTTCTCCATGCAGTCACTCACGGGCCCATGGTAATGGAGATTTTACCCTGTTGTGGTCACACTCTGCAATACATGGTGCTTTTAGTCACCACAGCAATGAAAAGAGACTATAAAATCACACGTGGACTTTTTTACTGCCTCAGCCCATAATTGACATACTCCGCTTCCACTTATAATTTACTAGTCAGAACTCATGATCATAGCCCTGCCCTGCTACAGGTAAGCTGTGAACATGTGGAATGTGGAGTGCAGAATATTTGGTGAGTGCTACTACCTCTGTCAAGTCCACCTTTTTCCCTCTAGTATAGTAGATTATCCAAACTGTGTTACAGTTTTTATGTTTTTTTTTTAAGCTTAATGTATCATGGACATCTCCCCATATCAATACATATTAATTCATTCATTGACTATTTTCTTTAAAGATTTTATTTATTTGAGAGAGAGCGAGAGAGAGCATGGGGGGGGGCTCAAAGGGACTAGCAGACTCCCCACTAAGCAGGGAGCCCAAGGCAGGACTCTATCCTTGGGACTCTGGGACCATGACCTGAGCCAAAGGCAGATGCTTAACTGGCTGAGCCAGCCAGGAGCCTTCTTTTTTTTTTTTTTTTTTAAGATTTTATTTATTTATTTGATAGAGACAGCGAGAGAGGGAACACTAGCAGGGGGAGTGGGAGAGGGAGAAGCAGGCTTCCCGTGGAGCAGGGAGCCCAACGCCGGGCTTGATCCCAGGACCCTGGGATCATGACCTGAGCCAAAGGCAGACGCTTAACGACTGAGCCACCCAGGTGCCCCCACCCAGGAGCCTTCTTGTGAATATTTTTACAGGGAGAGCATCCCAAGAAAAGAAAACTATTAGTTGACTTGGTGATGTGAACATGAAAATGCATTTTCCTATTTTTGTGTATGTTTAAAAGTTTCCATGAAAAATTAAAAATGAAAATTAAAACTGGTTGTAAAACTGACATCCAGATTTTATATCAGCATTTTGGAAAAGAAAAATCATGTAAAGAATTTAATAAGTACTCTCAATTTCTTAAAAAAAAAGGTTTTACCAATTTACCTCCTCAGAAACACTGTTTTAACTTGTTTCTCTACATCCTCACTGACTAGCTCCTATACAATACAGCACTTGATTACAGATTGTTTTGTTCATCACTACATAATTGCATTGTGTATGTTAGTCTTATCTTTCCAATTATTTGTTAAACTTTTAATTGTATCTTACTTTTTATCCCTCTTATCATTACATTTAAAGTGATTAAACATATACATTTCTTATAAAAATTACCAATTGAGAAGTAAAACTTAGTGATGACTTTAATTTAAATATAACTTCAATTGCTAATAATTCTCATAGCATTTTGCCATGTTGAGAATGAAAAAAATTAATAAATAAGCTGCACAAAATATATCCACAAGCAATTTAAAAGTTTTGAGTATTAGAGAACCAGTTTAAAAATACTTTATTTTTTGGGCGCGGCTCCCGCCCGGCCCCGCGCTTCCTCCGCTCGGACCCCGCCCGGCCCGGGCCCGGCCTCCCAAAAAAAAAACAAAGAAAAGAAAGAGAACAAAAAATTAAAAAAAAAAGAAAACAAACAAACAAACAAAAAAAATACTTTATTTTTTTCAAGTAATTGGCTAGATGTGAAGTACAATTTAAATAGAGACCTTTCTTAGTCACATACTTATCATGATTCTTCCACTAAAAAATTTGTTTTTTCAGTGATTTACTTTCTGTTGCCATACAGCTAAGCTACATTGCACAAACATTTTGAGTAGATTCTGTCAGTTTTTCCTTAAGATGACAGGGAGTCTCCACAATTAGATGATTGTGATTGAAGCAAAAAATGAGATCAGCCTTGTTCAGCCCAAAGAGCTTACTGAACTCTAAAAGTTATTTGGCTAGATTGTGGGGTAACGCCCAGACACCAATGAGGAGTGTCTCTGAAAGATCACTCACTTAGAACCACCCTGCATTTAGAAGAAGTGGTGACAGGCTGGTCAAGGAAGACTCTTGTTTCAGACAAATTTGTCAGTTAGTCACACAACTAGAACATAATGTTTAGAAGAAAATATATGACAATGTTGGAAAGCTATGTTGGAAGAGCTGTGGCCAAAGAAAAGAGAATTACAAATTGCACTTCCATGACACAGATAACTTGGAAATATGGTGCATAAAAATGTTTTGTTTTCATAATTTAGTTCACCCTAGTTATGATTCTGGTTATATGAGGCAAAATCTCTATTTTGAGAATACATTACCTCAGGAAGGAAGAATTACTGCATGATGCTGACATTAAGTTAGAAATATTTTTAGGATTTTAGGATTCAGAATGATTAATTTTTCAGTATCAGACTATCTAAATCATAGGCCTTATCTAATCATAAAAACAATTTTGGAATAGTGGCCATACCTTAGTGTCAAACACAGAAAACATGGCATCATAATTCACAGGTCACCAAACTACTTTGAGACTGTAAACAGTAATTTTGATCTGTGAACCTTAATTTCCTCATCTCAAAAAAATGGAGATGGAGATTGTTTTCCTTCTCCATTTTACTGGTATGTTTTGGGCATACCAAATTCATGAGCCTAGTTCTTCTCAGCAAAAACTTGAGCAAAGGGAAAAATAATAGTAATAGAACCATTCATGGTGCCTTGAAAATAATGTTTCCTGTTTTAATTGCTAATCCTCCTCTGAAGGGAGGATTTCCTTAGATTTCAACCTGCGGACTGAAGGTACCTTACACTGTTCTGTCCTATCACAGATTCTTTGCTCGATCATCATTTATTCATTCAGTCTTTTAGTGAGTTGGTTATTCGCCAGCTAGGGTCAATCCAGCTAGGGACTGGAGATACAAAGGACAAGAGAGTCCCAGTCCCCAAGGGAGACCAACATTATGCAAGTATTAACAAATGCGCTGAGTTTATGCAAAAGTAGTACAGGATGCTATGGGAGCTTCCAGCAGGGGACTGGGTGATGTATTTTGGGGATCAGAATGGGTTTTAGAGATATCAAAGCTAAAACAAGAAAAATGAGGAGTTGGCTAAGCAAAGAGTACAAGGGCAAGTGATTTAGGCAGAGAGACTAGCGCTGATTGATTTTGAGGTACTGAAAGGAAAGCCAACATGGCTACAGTGCAGAGAGACAAAATCCAGATCTCAGAGGCCTTATTAAGGGCTTGGTCTTTATTCTGAGAGTGATGGAAAGCCATTGAAATTTTTTGTTTGTTTCTTGTTTTATATGTTTAAGCAGGGAAGTGACATAATCACTTGCACTTTTAAAAGATAATTTTAGGCACTATCTGCAGAATGGAGGAGAGGATGGCGCACAAGTAATGTATGTGGGGAAAGAGGAGACAATTGGAGGAAACAAATTACGGGGTTGGCAAAGAAGAGGAGGAAAAAGTGAACTGATTCAAGAGATATTTAAGAGACAGAATCAATAGGATTTGATTGTGAGGGAAAGATGAATCAAAGATGACTTCCAGGTTTCTGGCTTAAGGAAATGGGTGGATGCCATTTATTTAAATAAGGAATACTGGAGGAAGAGGAAGTTTGGGAAGGAGAATCATGAATCATAGTTGACTGGCACATAGCCTACACAATAAGCCATTTAGAATATAAAAATCTCAGGGTATAGATTACACATAGATGTGCAAATACAGGTTCTCATCAAAATCATGCTTATAACTTGATCCCTGAGTCTTGCTTTTTAAATTCTGGATGATATTCATACCCTTTCAGTGGTCTTTTACTTTCCTATTCTTGGGCATTTCAGATCTTTTTAGGCGAGGTCTTGAGTGTTATCCTGGTGTTCCAGCTTTAAATTGCACAGCTTGAAGCCTCCTCTTTCTTTCTTTTTTCCCTTTTTCTTTTTCTCCTCTTCTTCTAGATTGTAAAACCATAACTTCTTTTCTTTAATCCTTTGATCTCCCATGTAAGATCTGATTTCATCTGAAGATCATTCCCATAGCTTGACTTTTCTTCATTTCTTATACTTTATTTTTCTTCATTGGGTTCTAATAACTCAATAACTTCCTTTCCTCTGGCTATTAATCTTCCTTGTGTTGTATCAATTTCAAAAGTGGAACAAAAAAAAGGAGAAAACATATTATGAAGGAAGAAGCATATTTTATCACAAGCTATCATTGCCAAATGTTGCTGGGGGACACCTGTTTCACAGTGATGAAGCAGGTTTGAACTGAATGTCTACAAATGTTTTTCAATCTTCACAAAAGATAGAGCTAAAAATAAGAATATAGAAAAACTGAAAATAAAGGAGTAGAAAATATATATCAGGTAAATACTAAGCAAAATAAAGCTAGTATAAATCTATTGATACCAGAAAATGCAAGATTTGAAAGCAAAAAGCATTACTAAAGAGGGTCACTTAGATAGAAGAAAAGGATCAAATCACCAGGAACAACAAGGAGTTAGAGACAAATACCACAATCATAATGAGAGATTTCACCATCTATGTCTCAGTGATGCATCAAGCGCACAAAAGAGCAAAATTGACAAGATTATAGAAAATCTGAACAAAACAAATTAATATGTTTGTTTCAATGGACACATATAGACCATTCCACCCAAAACCCGCAGAATATATATTCTTTCGAGTGGAATAGTTTTGATAATATTTGTGACCCTATAGGGGCGCCTGGGTGGCTCAGTTGGTTAAGCAGCTGCCTTCGGCTCGGGTCATGATCCCAGGGTCCTGGGATCAAGCCCTGCATTGGGCTCCCTGCTCAGCAGGGAGTCTGCTTCCTCTCCCTCTCCCTCTGCCCCTACACCCTCCCGTGCGTATGCTCTCTCTCAGATAAATAAATAAAATCTTTAAAAAATAAAAACAAAACCACAATGTTCTATACTTAAAAAAATATATCTGTGACCGTATATTGGGCTATAAAGGAAGTCTGAACAAATTTCAAAGGAATGGTATCATACATATTGCATTCTTTGATCACAATGGGATAAAATAAAAAATCTCTACTGAAAAAATAATTATAAAAACTTCATATGTTTCGAGACTAAGGAACATACCCATAATCAGAAAATAATGGAAATTTGAAGATCTTTAAACTGAAGCATAAAAATATTGCATATTAAAAAATGATGCGGATCGCTGCTTCTAGACATGATGGAGTAACTGATATTGGGCTTGGCCTCATGCCATCAACAACCATAAAGTATCAAAATATATGAAGAAGTTGTTTTCAGGCAGTGGATGATAGACAGTATGGGGAAACGATCCTTAAGATAAAGGAAACATATAAGGTGACCTTTATATTTGCCTTGCTGTTCTAAATGGGGGCACTTTCTGGTGTGTGGGGTGGGAAGGTGAGCCCAAATGCAGAGCAGCAATATTGCTAAATAAAAGAGGCAGAGATCAGAGTTTGAGCTGCTGAGATGGCTGCAATTTGTGGGTCATTATACCCCAGATGGTTGAGCTGTGAGGGAGGGAATCTCAAAGGTCTGTGAGAAGGTTATCTTCAGGAGTATGGCTAAGTGTTTGGCTGCACATACACAAGGTGAGACCATGTGAGGCCTACCAGTAGTGACTGAAAACAACACGAATGCCAGTGCTGGAAGATTGTGGAATTTCAGTCTATTCACACTAGAGAGATCTTATCGAGTACCTTGGGCATTGGCCCTGTACTATAGACCAAACCAGAATAGGATCAAAGTGAATCACTGTAATCTACAGCCTGCCTGAACAAAACTCAACACTCTTTAAATAAAGACAGTATAATACAGTTCCTCACAGTGTAGCAGGCAAAATTGTTTTACACAAGGAAGAAATTACTAGACAAGCAACTCAAGAAGAGGGGAAACTAGTGACCATTAATCAGGAGACAAAATAGTAGAAACAAAGATGATCACGGATGTTGGAATAAATAGATGTGGACTTTAAAGCAGTTATTATAAATATGTTCAAGGATTTAAAGAAAAAGGTGGAATTTTCCTTTAAAAGTGTGAGTGAACAGATGGGGAATCTCAGCAGAAAAATGGAAACTAGAAACACAGAGCTAAATGGAAATTTTATAACTGAAAAACTACTGCTAACCAGAGCTTAGAGGAAAACTTATTGTCTTAAATGCTTCTATGAGAAATGAAGGAAGGCTAGAAATTAATGCTGAAAGCATAAAACTTAAGAAGTTAGAAAAGAAAAGAAACAATAAACAAAACAGTAGGAGGGAAACAGAATAAGAGAAGAAAATGACATAGTAAACAAATTATACAAGGCCAATGTAAAAGAATACTAAAGGCAGCAAACTTCTAGCAAGGTTGGTCAAGAAAAAAACAGAATGAGCAAATAATAATAAAAACGAAAAGGGGGGCTTAGAAATGCTTCCAACATTAAAAAGATAAATTTATGCTAATTTTTTTGAAAATTAGACTAAAATTGATAGTTTTAGAAAATGTGACTTCCTGCAGAAGTTCTTCCTATCTCAAGAAAAAAATTGAACCTCTGAATAGTAGTTCTGTAGCCACAATATAAATGATCAGTAAATTAAAATCTTCATACAAAGCAAACTTCAGACCCAGAGTTCTATCAGTCAAGGACCTTACAATTCCAGTAGTATACAGATTATATAAGTGAATGGAAAAAGAAGATCAACTCCCTAACTTTTTAAAAATAAAGCGAGTATAACCCTGATATCAGTATAACCTAAGAAAATAGAGGACTTGTCATGACCTTAGTGAAAATCCTAAATAAGTTCAGTTAGAAAATGGAATCTGACAGTATGCAAAGGAGATACTACATCATTACCAGGATGGGTATATCTCAAATCCAGGATTAGTTTAACATTAAAACCAAAATATGTTTGATTAAATTCAACAGATTTATAATTTTTTGATAAAGCTTCTTAATAAACAAATTAAAAGGACCATTGTAACCAGATAAAGGTTACCTGACAAATACAGCAGCTAACATTATTCTTAATTTGATATATTGAAAGCATTCTCGTTAAGCTCAGGAACAAGACAGGTAGCATAAAGGAGAAAAGATCTAAGTGGTCTTGGGGTGAGAAAGACACTCCTGGAACTCTGGAACACTGTGGCCCAATCTAAGTAAATGAATCATGTTTATTGATTACAAGACTCGATATTTTTTTTAAATAATTTCTTCCCAAAATAATCTATACATTTGGTGCAATTCCAATCAAAATCCAGATGAAATTAGTGTGTGTGTAACTTGTTAGACTATACCTATAATTTATATGTAAGAGCCATAAGTATACTTATGAAGAAGAACAAGGTGGGGAGATTTGCCTTACAGGTTACCTTATTAAAAAGCTATCGTAATTAAGCCTTTTGACTCCCTGAGCAGCGTCATAGCTGTTGGCAAGAACACATGCCTTACAAAAGGTGGCAAAAAGGGGGTCAAGAAGAAAGTGGTTGATCCATTTTCTAAGAAAGATTGGTATGGCGGCGCCTGGGTGGCTCAGTCCATAAGTGTCTGCCTTCAGCTCAGGTCATGATCCCAGGGTCCTGGGATGGAGCCCTGCATTGGGCTCCCTGCTCAGCGGGAAGCCTGCTTCACCCTCTTCCACTCCTCCTGCTTGTGTTCCCTCTCTCATTGTCTCTCTCCCTATCAAATAAATAAATAAAAATCTTAAAAAAAAAAAAAGGAAGAATGGTGTGATGTGAAAGCACCAGCTATGTTCAGTATAAGAAATATTGGAAAAACACTAGTCACAAGAACTCAAGGAACCAAAATCACATCTAATGGCCTTGAGGGTTGTGTTTTTGAAGTGAGCCTTGCTGATCCTGCAGAATGATGAAGTTGCATTTCAAAAATTCAAGCTAATTACTGAGGATGTTCAGAGCAAAAACTGCCTGACTAATTCCATGGCATGGTTCTTACCCGTGACAAAATGTTCTCCATGGTCAAAAAGTGGCAGACCCTGATTGAAGCTGATGTTGATGTCAAGAATACTGATGGTTATTTGCTTCATCTATTTTGTGTTGGTTTTAACACAACAGTCAGATTTAGAAGACCTCTTATGCTCAGCACCAACAGGTCCACCAAATTTGGAAAAAGATGATGGAAATCATGACGCAAGAGGTACAGACAAATGACTTGAAAGTAGTCGATAAATTGATTTCAGACAGCATTGGAAAAAGACATAGAAAAGGTTTGCCAATCTATTTATCCTTTCCATGGTGTCTTTGTTAGAAAAGTAAAAATGCTGACGAAGCCCAAGTTTGAATTGGGAAAGCTCATGGAGCTTCATGGAGCTTCATGGTGAAGGTAGTAGTTTTATAAAAGCTACTTAAAAAAAAAAAAAAAACAACTACTGGAGATGAGACTGGTGCTAAAGTTGAATAAGTTGATGGATATGAGCCACCAGTCCAAGAATCTGTTTAAAATTCAGACATTTAATGGTGACAAAAAAAAATCTTACTTGTGATATCTAAAAAAAGGGTGTAATAAGGCAGTGTGGCACTGGTTCAGGGATAGAAAAAGTGACCAATAGAATAGAACAGGATACCTAAACAGAACTGCACCCATATGGAAACTTGATTTGTGACAGGCTTTTTTTGTGGCTCAGTGAAAGAAAAAATGGACTTAAAAAAAAAGTGTTAATACAATTTAAAATCATGACATTAAATCCCTACATTCTACCAGGCACTAGAATAAATTCCAAATGGATCAGTAATTGGAATGAGAAGGGTAAATGATAAAACTTCTTGAAAACCATATAGAAAAATATTTTCTGGCTTTGGAGTCCAAAAGGATTTTTTTTTTAAGATTGATTGATTGATTGATTTGAGAGAGAGAGAGAGAGAGCACACAAGCAGGGAGAGCAGCAGGCAGAGGGAGAAGCAGGCTCCCCACTGAGCAGGGAGCCCAATGTGGGACTCGATCCCAGGACCCTGGGATCATGACCTGAGCCAAAGGCAGACACTTAACCAACTGAGCCACCCACGTGCCCCCCAAAAGGATTTCTTAAAGATCCAAAAAGTATAAATCAGAAAGCAAAGATGACAGCCAAAACAATCTTGAAAAAGAAGTCCAAAGTTGGAGGACTCACACTTCCCAATTTCAAACCTCACTACAAAACTATAGTAATCAAGACACTGTGGTGATGGCATAAGGGTAGACCTATAGATCAATGGAGTAAAATGGAGAATCCAGATATAAACCCTTCCATTTACGGTCAATTGATTTTCCCCAAGGGTGCTAAGCTAATTCATGGAGAAAAAATAATGTTTTCAACAAATGGTGCTGGGACAACTGAATATCCACATGTGAAAGAATGAAATTAGACCCCTACCTGAAACCTACACAAAAATTAACTAAAAATGGATCACAGACTTAAATGTAAAAAAGCTCTAAGACCACTAGAACACATAGTAGTAAATCTTAGTGAACTTGGGTTAGACAATGATCTCTGAGATACAGCTCCAAAGGACAAGTGATAAAAAAATAAATTTGAAAAATTGGACTTCATCAAAATTAAAAACTTTTGTGGGGAAAACTATACCATCGAGAAAGTAAAAGACATCTCATACAATGGGAGAAAATATTGACTGAGGATGGTCAAGAAAGCCCTCTAACAGAGCAAGCGATGCAAATGCTGGCAGTCAAGAAAGCAAGCCCTGTTAACACTAAGGTGTGAAGGCATATGGGCAGGGCACCAATATCAGCTATACAGTCCCAGACTCTCTTCAGTAGAATTAGGCAGGCAACTCAAGCAGTCTTAGCTTGAGTTTCCCCCCCAAAGTATACATAACCTGAGGCAAAAACTCATGTGCTATTACTTTATTAGGGCAAGCATTTCCAAGAAACAGGGGTAGGAAAGGAGAAGTGAAGTGGAGAAAGAGAGAGAACCAATATGAAATTGCATTGTGGACTTGGGACCATTATTAAATGCCAATGATTGCTTGATGTCTTGGGATAGTCCTTAAGAAGCCTTAAAAAACCCTTGGACTTTCGCACTTGAGGATCCAAAAAGCACCTGAATACAATTTTAGAAAGACTGATTGGTTTTCCCCCACAGGTGGTTAGTTGATATCTGTAAATTGATACTCTCTTAGACCTCATTCATACCTCAGGTTCTCTTTAATCAGCATCCAACACATAATTGGTGGTAATGGATAGCAAGGATAATTGAAATCCATATAATAATAGCTACTATTTAGTAAGTACAAGGCAGTTTTATATAATATCTAATCCTCACAAAGTAGCTTTTGTTGTACTGATTTTATTAATGCCCAAGCTGAGATTCAGCTAACTTAAGGAACTCGGCCAATGTCACAAAGCTGGTAAGTAGCAGATCAGGTTGTGGAACCGTGTCATCCTCGCCTTCTTTCTTCTTTCTCCTTCCTCCTCCTTCCTCCTCCTTCCTCCTCCTCCTTCCTCCTCCTTCCTCTTCTCCTCCTCCTTCCTCCTCCTTCCTCCTCCTCCTTCCTCCTCCTTCCTCCTCCTTCCTCCTCCTCCTTCCTCCTCCTCCTTCCTCCTCCTTCCTCCTCCTTCCTCCTCCTCCTTCCTCCTCTCCTCCTCCTTCCTCCTCTCCTCCTCCTTCCTCCTCTCCTCTTCTCCTCCTCCTCCTTCCTCCTCCTCCTCCTTCCTCCTCTCCTCCTCCTTTTTTTAAACTCCTGAAACAGTGCTTTCTACTATACCAAGATGCCTCTTAGAAGAAAGGATTGAGATTCCTAAATCTCCTCTTAGCCAATAATTTTTAAACCTGTTATTTATTTTTTAAATAGGTCATACAAACACATGATTTAAAATTCAAGAAATGCAAAAGGACATTCAGTGAAAACTCTCCTTTTTGCCCTGTCCACGAGTCACCCAGTTCCTCTTTTCAGGGACAACTATTGTTACCAGTTTCTTGTGTATCTTCTCCAAAATATTTATGCATAAATATAAATATGGGTGGCTCAGTTGTTAGGCGTCTGCCTTCGGCTCAGGTCATGATCCCAGGGTCTTGGGATCCAGTCCCACATCCGGCTCCCTGCTCGGCGGGAAGCCTGCTTTTCCCTCTCCCACTCCCCCTGCTTGTCTCTCTCTCTGTCAAATAAAATCTTAAAAAAAAAAAAGTGCGTTATTCTACCAAATGTATGCTGTTGTTAGACATCTTAGAGTATAAAAAAAATAAATGGTTGTAAGATTTTAGGCTTTGTTGTGTATAAGAATATGTAAAAAGCACTTTTCTAAGATGGAAGTTTCTGATGAATTCTATTCAAACTATAATTTATTATTTGGCAAGTCTGTTACCTCTGTTCAATATAGCTTTTGTTTATCATATCTTTTTCAGTAAAGAGCCAGATATAAATATTTTAGGCTCCCTGTCATGACTATTCAACTGTGCCGTTATAGCATAAAATTAGCCATTGATGATATGTAAACAAAAGGACAAATGGGTGGGTTCTAATAAAACTTTATTCACGAAAACATATGGCAGGCCAGATTTGACCTGTAGGTCATAGTTTTCTGACTCTCTAGGGGATACTTTTTAAACTAGAAAACGCACAGTTGTGTACAGCATACTGGCATTATTTGGGCACACCAGCATGATGAAATAAACCCCTGATTTTTACTGTTTGTCAATTTGTGTAGTGTAAATACTCCCAATAAAATAGCTGAGTTCAATCTACCAACAGTTTAGCAATAAGATTGCAAAATTCCTAAATATTTAAGAATTGGTTCTCATGATCTGATGAGAGACAGTTACAGCACACCACTGTATGCAAAACCTTGAGATATAGGATAATGAATATACTAAGAATAGCTAAAGCCAAAGAAAATATAGGGAGAAAAAAGTTTCGCTTTTTTCTTTTTTCTTTTTTTTTTTTTACTCTTGAAGGGTTTGATACACATAAATAAACAAAGTTTGTAGAATGTACCTTTCCATACTCACTAGCATTTATGTTGGGTTTTTTTTTTTTAAGATTTTTTTTTATTATTTATTTATTTGACACAGAGAGAAAGAGAGCGAGCAAGCAGAGCAGAAGAGGGAGAAGCAGGCTCCCCACTGAGCAGGGAGCCCAATGCGGGGCTCGATCCCAGGACCCTGAGCCAAAGGCAGACGCTTAACCGAGCCACCCAGGCGCCCCTATGTTGTTTTGTTTAATTATAAAACGTGGAGAGAAGAAAATTTTATGTAGACAAAGAGATCACTTTTGTATCATCAGGAAGTATAGTGACATTGGCACTGAAGTTCAGTGAAAAGTGAAAAGAGCTGGAACTAAAAGACATGTGCATGTATAAAACATCTGTGTCTATTTTATATATGTGTATATATTATGTATATATGAATATTATATATAATATTTTATATATTTGGAATACACATATATTATTTTAACATCATTTTAACATATCATTTTAACATCTTTTTCTGGTTTACAGCTTGTTGCTTTTTTCTGTGTCTAGTGATTTTTTATTTGATATTAGATGTTCCAAATGTTATGTTGTTAAATATTTGCATTTTGTTCTCTTTTTTCAGAGTTTTAAAGTTTGTTTTGGCACACAGAGTTATTAGGTTAGTTGTGAATCAACTTGATATTTTCTTTTTTCTAAATTTTTAAGCATTTTTTTTAAAGGTTTTATTTATTTATTTAACAGAGAGAGACACAACAAGACACAAGCAGGGGGGAGTGGGAGAGGGAGAAGCAGGCTTCCCGCAGAGCAGGGAGCCCGATGCAGGGCTCGATCCCAGGACCCTGGGATCATGACCTGAGCCGAAGGCAGACGCTTAACAACTGATCCACCCAGGTGCCCCTTTCTTCTAAATTTTTAAAAAGATTTTATTTATTTGAAAGCGTGAACACGAGCAGGGGGAGGGACCAAGGGAGAGGAACAAGCAGACTCCCCGCTGAGCCTGGAGCCTGACTGGATCCCAGGACCCTGAAATCATGACCTAGCCATGAGCCCTGACCTGAGTCAAAATCAAGAGCCAAGTACTCAACCGGCTGAGCCACCCGGGTGCCCCTCAACTTGATATTTTCAAGGATTATTTTAACTTTTATTAGAGTGTGCCTAGACTAGCCTTTACTCAAGGGCAAGTTTAGCTTTAATATTAAACCTTTACCCCTCTGGGATTTCCGTTGGTTGCCTTGTTGCTCAGTGACATCTCTCACCTCTGGCTGGGTAGAACTTGAACATCTCCTGGTTCTGTCTGTGCCCTGAGAATTGTGCCGCTTATGGCCTCTGGTAGTTGTCTGAAAACAGTTGTCTCATATCTTTTGTCCAGGTTTCTAGTTGTTTACTGTTGAAGAGCAAGTTCTGTACCAGTTAATTCTTCATGATCAGTCATGAAGTCATGAGTCATGAAGCTCAACATCTTGTGACAATGTTGAATCTTTCAATTCCTGTATTTTTAGGTCTTCTTTGAAACAAACTATTAAAATTCTCTCCATACAATCTTACATTTAGAGTTAGCATTGTTCCCAAGTCTTCATACTTTTATTCCATTGCAAATGATATCCTTTTAAGATTTTTGTTTTCTACCTGCTAGTTGCTAGCATAAAGGAAAAAAAATATTGTATATTTTTTCTAAGCAGCAACTTTGTATAGTGATTTTTCTATCCAATAATTAAAGTATTAATTATTTTGAATTACCTAGAAATATTTTCAAATAAGGAATAACAATAGTTTTTTTAATGTTTATTTATTTAAGTAATCTCTACACCCAACATGGGGCTTGAACTCATGATCCTGAGATCAAGAGCCACATGCTCTTCCAACTGAGCCAGCCAGGCGCCCCTATGTTATTTCTTTAACTCCAATCCTTCTCTATCTATCTATCTATCTATCTATCTATCTATCTATCTATCTATCTATCTATCTATCTTTCCTTGCCCTACTTCACTTTTTAAGAGGTCTAATTCACTATTATTCAATAGATAATAGTTATATAAATAGATATTCCTTTCTATTTCTAGTTAGCTAGGATTCTTTAAAATTTTTAATTCCACTGTAGTAAACATATAGTGCTATATTCATTTCAGGTGTACAATATAGTGATTCAGCAATTCCATGTATTACTCAGTGCTCATCAAGATAAGTGTACTCTTCAAAAAACACAAGAAATAAACAAGTGTTGGTGAGGTTGTGGAAAAAAAGGAACTCTTGGGCACTGTTGGTAGGAATGAGTAGTACAGCTACTGTGGAGAACAGTATGGAGGTTCCTCAAAAAATTTAAAATAGAACTACCCTATGACTCAGTAATTGCCCTACTAGGTATTTACCCAAAGAATACAAAAACACTAATTCAAAGAGGGTACATGCACTCCTATGTTTATTGCAGCACTATTTACAATAGCCAAATTATGGGAACAGCCGAAGTGTTCCTCAGTAAGTGAATGGATAAAGATGTGGTGTATATATATAATGGAATATTATTCAGCCATAAAAAAGAATAAAATTTTGCCATTTGCAACAGCATGGGTGGAGCTAGAGAGTATAATGCTAAGTAAAATAAGTCAGTCAGAGGAAGACAAATACCATATGATTTACTGATATGTGGAATTTAAGAAACAAAACAAATGAGCATAGGGGAAAAAAAAGAGTGAGAGAGACAAACCAAGAAACAGGCTCTTAATGATAGAGAACAAACTGATGGTTACCAGAAGGGAGGTGGGTAGGGGGATGGGTGAAACAGGTGATGGGGATTAAAAAGCACGCTTATCATGAAGAGCAGTGAGTAATATATAGAATTGTTGCATCACTGTGTTGTACACTGAAACTAATATAACACTGTATATTAACTATATTGGAATTAAAATTAAAAACTTAATAAAAAAAGATAAGTAGGGCACCTGGGTGGCTCAGTCATTAAGCGTCTGCCTTCAGCTCAGGTCATGATCTCAGGGTTCTGGGATCAAGCTCCGCATCGGGCTCCCTGCTCTGCAGGAGGCCTGCTTCTCCCTCTCCCACTCCCCCTGCTTGTGTTCCCTCTCTCTCTGTTGAAAAATGGATAAAATCTTTAAAAAAAAAAGATAAGTATACTGGTTTGTATACTTTTTTATCCATTCACATGTTCTTTATCCGTTCATCAATTGATGGACACTTAGGTTGCTACCATAATATGGCTATTGTAAATAATGTTGCAATAAAGAGAGGGGTGCACGTATGCCCTTGAATTAGTATTTTTGTATGCTTTGGGTAGTTACCCAAAGTAGTATGATTACTGGATTGTGAGATAGTCCTATTTTTAATTTTTTAAGGAATCTACATACTGTTTTCAACAATGGCTGCACCAGTTTATATGCCCACCAACAGTGTAAGAGGGTTCCTTTTTCTCCACATCCTTGTCAACACTTGTTGTTTCCTGTGTTTCTGATTTTAGCCATTCTGACAGGTGTGAGGTGATACCTGATTTTAGTTTTGATTTGCATTTTCCCTGAGGTTGAGTGATGTTGAGCATCTTTTCACATGCCTCTTGGCCATCTGTATATCTTCTTTGGAAAAATATCTGTTCGTATCTTCTACCTATTTTTAGTCAGATTGTATTTTGTTTTGTTTTGTTTTTTGTTTTAGTGTTGAGCTGTATCAGTTCTTTATATATTTTGAATACTAACCCTTTATTGGATATATTATTTGCAGATATCTTCTCCCATTCAGTAGGTTGCCTTTTAGTTTGGTTGGTTGTTTTCTTTGCTATGCAGAAGCTTTTTATTTTGATGTGGTTCCAATGGTTATTTTTGCTTTTATTTCCCTTGCTTCAGGACACATACCTAAAAAATAGTTACTACAGCTGATGTCAGAAAAATTATTGCCTGTACTCTCTTCTAGGATGTTTATGGTTTCAGGTCTCACATTTAGATCCTTAATCCACTTTGGGTTTATTTTTGTGTATGGTGTGGGAAAGTGATCCAGTTTTATTCTTTTGCATATTGCTGTCCAGATTTCACAGCACCATTTGTTGAAGACACTGTCTTTTTCCCATTGTATAGTCTTACCTCCTTTCTTGAAGATTAACTGACCATGTAAATGTGGGTTTATTTCTGGGTTTTCTGTTTTGTTCTGTTCATCTATGTGTCTGTTTTTGTGCAGTCCCATCCTGTTTTGATTACTACAGCTTTGTAATATAACTTGAAGTCTGGAATGTAATACCTCCAGTCTTATTTTTCTTTTTCAAGATTGCTTTGGCTATATGGGGTCTTTTGTGGTTTCATACAAATTTTAGGATTGTTTGTTCTAATTTTGTGAAAAATGTTGTTAGTATTTTGACAGGGATTGCATTAAATGTGTAGATTGCTTTGGGTACTGTGGACATTTTAACAATATTTATTCTTGAGATCCGTAAGCATGGAATGTCTTTCCATGTCTTTGTTTCATCTTCAATGTCTTTCATCATTGTTTTATGGTTTTCATTTTTTAAAAGATTTTATTTATTTATTTGAGAGAGAGAGAGAGACCATGAGCAGGGGAGGAGGCAGAGGGAGAAGTAGACTTCCTGCTAACCAGGGAGCCTGATGTGGGGCTTGATCCCAGGACCCAGGGATCATGACCTGAACTGAAGGCAGACACTTAACCATCTGAGCCACCCTGGCACCCTTATCCTTTCTCTTATTGATTTGATGTATTGTGTTGATTGATTTGTAAATATTGAAGCACAGTTGCATCCCAGGAATTAATCCCACTTGATCATGGTGAATTATTTTTAAAATGTATTGTTGGATTCCATTTGCCAGTATTTTGTTGAGGATTTTTTCATCTATGTTCATCAACGATATTGCCCTATAGTTCCCGTTTTTGTGTGTGGTGTCTTTATCTGGTTTTGATATCAGGGTAATGCTGGCCCCATAGAATGGATTTGGAAGTTTTCCTTCCTCTTCTGTTTTTTGAAAAGTTGGAGAAGAATAAGTATTAACTCTTCTTTAAATGTGTGATAGAATTCACCTGTATAGCTTGTTGGGAGTTTTTTGATTACTGATTCAATTTCATTGGTGGTAATCGGTCTGTTCAAATTTTCTATTTCTTCCTGGTTCTGTTTGGGGATGTTATATGTGTCTAGGAATTTATTCATTTTTTTCTAGGTTGTCCAGCTTGTTGGCATATAACTTTTCATAATATTCTCTTATAATTGTATTTCTGTAGTGTTGGTTGTTATTTCTTCTCTTTCATTTCAATTTGTTTGAGTGCTTTCTCTGTTCTTTTTAAAGATTTATTTACCTGAGAGAGAGACAGAGAGAGCACACAAATGGGGGGAGGAAGAGGAAGAGGGACAAGCAGACTCTGCCCTGAGCACAGAGCCCAAATGTGGGGCTTGATCCCATGACCCCAAGATCATGACCAAGAGTCAGATGCTTAACTGACTGAGACACCAAGGTGCCCCACTTTCTCTTTTTTTCATGAGTCAGAGGTTTATCAATTTTGGTGATCTTTTCAAAGCTCCTTGTTTCATTGATCTGTTCTATTATTTTTTAGTTTCTCTATCATTTATTTCTGCTGTAATCTTTATTGTTTCCTTCCTTTTGCTGGGTTTGGTTTTTGTTCTTTTTCTAGCTCCTTTACATGTAACTTTAAGTTGTTTGAGATTTTTCTTGCTTCTTGAGTTAGGCCTGTATTGCTATGAACTTCCCTCTTAGATCCATTTTTGCAGCATCCCTAGGATTTTGGACTTTTGTGTTCATTTTCTTCTGTTTCCATGTAACTTTTTATTTCTTCTTTGATTTTTTGGTTGATCCATTCATTGTTTAGTAGCATGTTATTTAACCTACATGTATTTGTGGTCTTTCCAGATTTTTTTCTTGTGGTTGGTTTTTTAGTTTTATAGTATTATAGCCAGAAAAGATGCATCGTATATCTTCGATTTTTTTGGATTTGTTGAGGCTTCTTTTGTGGCTTATTATATGAGCTATTCTGGGGAATGTTCTGTGTGCACTTGAAAAGAATGTATTCTGCTGTTTTAGGATGGAATGTTCTGAATATGTCTGTTAAATCCATCTGGTCCAATGTGTCATTCAAAGCCACTGTTTCCTTGATTTTCTGTTTGGATGATCTGTCCACTGTTGTATGTGGGGTGTTAAAGTCCCCTATTATTATTGTATTGCTATAAATTATTTCCCTTATGTTTGTTTTTAACAGTTTTATATATTTGGGTACTCCCATTTTGGGTATATAAATATTTACAATTGATATATCCTCTTGTTGAATTGTTGTCTTTATTATTATATAGTGTCTTTCTTTGTCTCTTATTATAGTATTTGTTTTAAAGTTTAGTTTGTCTGATATAAGTGTTGCTAAACTAGCTTTCTTTTTTTTCTTTAGAAGAGAAATATCCATTTTTTTAAAGATTTTATTTATTTATTTGACAAAGAGAGAGAGAACAAGCACACAGGGAAGCAGCAGAGGGAGAGGGAGAAGCAGTCTCCCCACCGAGCAGGGAGCCTGACATGGGGCTCGATCCCAGGACCCTCGGATCATGACCTGAGCCAAAGGCAGATGCTTAGCCAACTGAGCCACCCAGGCACCCCTATAGTGGTTTTCTTTTGACATACATTTGCATGATAAATGTTTCTCTATCCCCTCACTTTCAACCTGCATGTGTCTTTAGGTCTGAAGTGAGTCTCTTGTAGGCAACATATAGATGGGTCTTGTTTTTTTATCCATTCCATCACCATATGTCTTTTGATTGGAGCATTTAGTCCATTTATATGCAAAGTAATTATTGGTAGATATGTATTTATTGCCATTTTGTTATTTATTGTCATTGTTTTGTGTTTGTTCCTTTTTTCCGTTGCTTTTTTCACATCATAAGTTGGCTTTCTTTAGTGATACACTTTATTTTTTTGCATATCTATTACTGGTTTTTGATTTGTGGTTACCATTAGGTTTGTATATAACATCTGCATATAGCAATCTCTATGAAGTTGATGGTTGCTTAAATTTAAACCCATTCCTTACTCCTCTCCACCTCACATTTTAGGTATATTTTATCATACTTCATTTTATGTTGTGAGTCCCTTGACTGATTTTTACAGATATCCTTATTTTTACAACTTTTGTACTTCCTACTTTTTTAACTCTTACTTATGGTTTTTCCTTTCTATTCATAGAGTCCCCTTTAACATTTCTTATAGGGCTGGTTTAGTGGTCATGAACTCCATTAACTTTTGTTTGTCTGGGAAACTATCTCTTCTTCTATTCTGAATGATAGACTTGCTGTGTAGAGTATTCTTTGCTGCAGGTTTTTTCCTTTCAGCACTTTGAATATATCATCCTCTCTTCTGGATTACAAACTTTCTGTTGAAAAATCTGCTGATAGCTTTGTGGGATTTCCCCTTTCTGTAACTGTTTTGCTGCTTATAAAATTCTTTATCACTGCTTTTTGCCATTTCAGTTACTGTGTGTCTTGGTGTGGTCCTTCTTGGATTGATTTTGTTGGGGGATCTCGGTTCCTCCCAGATCTGAATTTCTGTTTCTTTCCCCAAATTTGGGAATTTTTCAGCTATTATTTCTTCAAATAAATTTTCTGATCCCTTTTCTCTCTTCTTCTTCTGGGGTCCCTATAATGCTAATGTTATTATGCTTAATGAAGTCATTGAGTTCCCTAAGTCTCTTCTGTTTTTGTGTATTTTTTTCTTTCACCTGCTTAGCTTGATTACTTTCCATTACTCTGTCCTCTAGGTTGCTGATTTGTTCTTCTGCTTCTTCCAGCCTGCTATTTATTCCATCTAGTGTATTTTTAATTTCAATTATTGTGTTCTTCATCTGTGTTTGGCTCTTTTTTATCTCTGTGTTAAGGGTTTCACTGATGTCCTTCACTCTTTTCTCAAGTCCAGTGAGAATTACTTTAAATTTTCTATCAGGCATATTACTTATCTGTTTTTCACTTAGGTCTCTTTCTGTGATTTTGTCCTGTTCTTTCATTTGGGACACATTCCTCTGTCTCCTCATTTTGCCTAACTCTGTGTCTGTTCATATGTGTTAGGAAAGTTAGCTATGTCTCTGGCTCTTTAAAGTAGCGGATGGGGCCACACTTTTAACAAGGTGGCCCTGGTCTTCTTCCACAGAAGACATGCAGTTGCCCTGGAAACCCAACTGCTTGAGCTGCTTTGTAAAGCATGTGCAAGCAGGGTTGCAGT
Organism: Callorhinus ursinus; assembly: GCF_003265705.2. NCBI lineage: Eukaryota > Metazoa > Chordata > Mammalia > Carnivora > Otariidae > Callorhinus > Callorhinus ursinus. The sequence goes on from NW_027397070.1 coordinate 27,756,786, forward strand.
GCCTGCAAGCTGTGCACACCTGTCCTCTTCCACAAGGATGCATAGTCACTGCGGAGACTTGGCCAGCTGGGGTGGCTCTGCAAAGCATGCCTGGGCAGGGGATACAGTTGCGTTTTTTTTTTTCCTTAAGGTTTTATTTATTTATTTGAGAGAGAGCGAGAGAGTGAGCACAAGCATGGGGAAGGGCAGAGGGAGAAGCAGGGAGCCCAATGTGGGGCCCGATCCCAGGAACCCCAGAATCATGAACTGAGCCAAAGGCAGATGTTTAACTGACTGAGCCACCCAGGCACCCCCAGGGGTACAGTTTTAAAAAGGTATGCACATCCTCTGTGGGTGATGACCAACTGTAGCAGCCAGGACTGAGTCCCTGAAAATCATGCAGTGAGGAGACACAGTTTTGGCAAGGTTTGTGCAGGTCTTCCGTAGGAGGGGACTAGCAACACCAGAAGGGAGACAAGCCCAGCTGGAGGGGGCAGCATATGGTGTAAGCAAGTTAGGTAGTTACCTCCCCACCATGTCTTTACCCTTCCTACCCTCTCGGATGTGGCCTCTTCTCTATATTTAGTTGTAGAGTTTATTCTGCTAATCATTGGGTTATTTCCTGGGTTATTTACACTGATGTGAGTGTTAGTTATCTAGTTGTATCTGTAGGACAAGGTGAGTTTAGGGTCATCCTACTCAGCCATCTTCCATAGTTAGTTCCATAGTTAGCTAAGATTTTTAAGTCATAAATAGATGTTGAATTTTATCAAATGCTTTTTCTGCATCTATTGAGATATTTGTATGATTTTTCACTTTAATCAGTTAACGTAATATATTATATCATTTGATATCTTGTTCTTATGTGAAACCAACTTTGTACTTCTGAAATAAACCCAACTTGGCCATGTTAGATTTTCCTTTTTATTCTTGCCTTCTTTTATACTTGCTTGATTTGATTTGCTATTATTTTGTTAAGGAATTTTGCATCTATGTTTGTGAATGAGATTGTTCTGTAATTGTCCTTTTCTTAATCTTCTTATAATGTCCTCACTTATATGTTACACTAGCCCTGAAACATTATGGAATTATTTTATTTCTTGATTATTTTTTAAAAAGATTTATTTATTTATTTGACAGAGAGCTAGAAAGAGCTAGAAAGAGCTAGAGAGCACAAGTGGAGGGAATGACAGAAGGAGAAGGAGAAGCAGGCTCCCTGCTGAGCAGGGAGCCAGACACAGGGCTTGATCCTTGGACCCTGAGCCGAAGGCAGATGCTTAACTGACTGAGTCACCCAGGGGCCCCATATTTCTTGACCATTTGATAGAACTTGCCTAATAAGTTATCTGGGACTGGAGTTTGTGAAAATTTTGAACCTCTTTATTTCTAGTAGTGCTTTTGCCTTAAAGTTTATTATCTCATATTACTATACCATAATAGCTATCTTTTGGTTAAAATCTGCATGATATATTATCTTACCGTTTTTTTACTTTAAACTTTTCTGTCTGCCTTATTTTTTTCTTTTTTTAAAGATTTTATTTATTCATTTGAGAGAGAGACACAGACAGAGAGAGCACAAGCAGGGAAAGAGGCAGAGGGAGAGGGAGAGGCAGATTCCTTGCTGAGCTGGGAGCCCGACATGGGGCTGGTTCCCAGGACCTGGAGATCACTACCTAAGCTGAAGGCAGATGCTTAACCATCTGAGCCACCTGGGTACCCCTCTGTCTTATTTTTTTTTATGTCTTTCTTTCAAAGAAAAAATCATTGGATTTTTAGTTCTATCTAGTCTGGCAATCTTACCTTTTAACTGAAACATTTAATCTACACTATCATTTAATATCTTTTCTTATATATTTAGGTTTAAACCTATTATTCTACTTCATGATTTCTATTTACCTAATTTTTTTCTCTCCTTTATTGAATTATTTTGGATTGATTAAGGTTTTTTGAATAATCATTCTTTATTTTGCCTTTTACTTAGAAGTTATAGTATGTTTTTTTTCTTTAGTGATTACTAGAAATTTCAACATGTATGTTAACTTTGAAAAGTCTCAAGCTGAGGCTCCTGGGTGGCTCAGTCAGTTAGGCATCTGCCTTCAGCTCAGGTCATGATTTCAGGGGTCCTAGGACTGAGCTCCATGTCAGACTCCCTGCTCAGTGGAGAGTCTGCTTCTTGCTCTTCCTCTGCCTCTCCCATTGTTCATGCTCTCTCTCTCAAATAAATAAAATCTTTAAAAGAAAGAAAGTCCCAAGCTAAGCAATACTTTTACCTTTGGTATAACATAAGAACCTTAGAACACTTGAAGTCTACTTGTCTTCCTCTTGATTTATGCCTTATTGCTGTATATTTTAATTATGTTTTTTCAAATTTTACTCCATAAGTCATTTTATACTTACATTTACCAATAAATTTGCTACCACTTTTGTACATATCAGGCAATATAGACTATTCTTTTGGTTGATAACCTTTATGAATCCTTTTCTGCTGGTTCTTACTCATGATGCCTTGTTTCTTGTGTGCTTGTTTTTTGGGGTTTTTATTATTGTTATTGTTGCTGTTGTTTTACTATAAACTGTTCCTTTCTATGAAAATTGTTTGTGCTGATTCTGTGAGGTCATGGATGAAGGTGAATTCCTTCAAAGAGTATTGTACATACTTCTACCAGGTGCCTAGAGCTCTACCAATCCAGGACCACTTTCAAATTGTAGCTTGAGGTGTTGGGAATCATCACTTGGTATTTTAAGAAATATTTTAAATGTTTATTAAGCATTTTTAGTTATTGGCAGGAGAGACTGTATAACTGAGTGTACCATATTACTGAAATAGGAGACATTGTTTACATTTTCTTCTAAGAATTTTTTATTATTTGTGGTAAAATATATATAACATAGAATTTACTCTTTTCACAAAATGTACATAACATAAAATATACCATTTTCACCATTCAGGGACTTTACATATGTTCACAATGTTGTGCAAACATCAGCACCATCCATCTTTAGAACCTTCTTCATCTTGCAAAATTGAAACTCTGTCCCTGTTAAAGACAAACTCCACATATCATCTCCCCCAGCCCCTGATTATTACCGTCCTACTTTCTGTCCCCATGATTTTGTGTGCTCTATGTACCTCACATGAGAGGAATCATACACTATGTACCCTTTGGGATTGGCTTTTTTCATTTAACATAATGCCTTCAGATTTCATCCATGTTGTAGCATGTGTCCTTCTAAGAGTTTCAAAGTGATTTTCTTTTCATAGTTAGATCCTTAATTCATCTAGGATTAATTTGTGTCTAGGTGTGGGGTGTATATCTAAATTTATTACAATATGGGTGTGCAGTTGTCCCAATACCATTGTTGATTATTCCATCCTTTTCACATTGATTTGTAATGTCACCTCTGTCATCTATCAAATATCCATGTAAATATAAGCCTCTTTCTAAGCTGTCTGTTTTCCCCAGTTGGTCTATTTTTCTATTCTTATACTGGGAAACAGTATTAGTTACTATGGCTTGAAAATAATTCTTAATATCTGGTAAGGTAGATCCTCCACCCAGGAGGTCTGGGTTTTCCTAGCCTCAGTTCTGATCCTAGGGAGCTCTCCACAGTCCTGTAGGTGAGGGTTGAGAGAGGATGCAGGCCAAGGATGTAAGCCACCTGCCTTTTCACTTTGCTTGTGCAGTCAGGTCCTGTTGGGTTCAGTTCTGATGTGTTGTTTCTACTTGTTTGCCAGAGCTGCCACAGGCTATAGCTGTATGGATCAGAAAGCACCCGCTTCATGCACTTCCTAGATTGCGTCATCAGCTGTGGTCCATTGACCTCCATGGAGCCTAACAGCTGTCTCAAGAGTTGAAATATTTGACATATCCATTTAGTAAATTTTTATTGAATGCCTACTACATGCTAGCATTGTGGATGTAGTAACAATCCAAACAGTCCCTGTTCTCATGACACTTATATTCTATTTTATTAAAAGGAAAGTAGTTATTTTTTGTCAAGTATAGTGCTTTCCAAAAAAATGCTGAGGGCCTTCTACATGATTATTAATGAAATTTTGTCCTTTATTGGTCTTTGTCCTTACATTTCAAATAGTTCTGAAGACATATTAATTTGAAAAATGCTTGATTGCTGGAGATGAAATCTTCGACAGAGGTCCATGTTTTAATGTGTACAGCATTCACTGGATAAAAATTTATGGATATCTGTGTAACTGAGGCCAAATTTATGACAGGCAACAAAACCTACAGGAGTGGAAAAGGCTGCCACCAAAACTTCACACTCTGAACACTCTGAATGTACCTGCCACCCTGCATCCTTCCTGAAAATACCTCACCGAAGAGAATGTACCTCTTTACTTTCTCAGTCTATAAAACAGGATGGTTTAAAAAAAAAAGTAAATTTTGCAAACAGTGTTATTAATACTAGTCTTTTATGAAAACTAGTCACACTTTAAAAAGTAACTGAATATTGCTCTTTCAGATAGATGCATGCTGGTTTAGGAGGAAGGGACTTGTAGGAATTTCTTTGAATTCAGGTTTAAATTTTTTCCCTTCATTGGGGTGGCTGGGTGGCTCAGTTAGGACAATCAGTTAAGTGTCCAAATCTTGATTTCAGCTCAGGTCATGATCTCAGGGCCATGGGATCAAGATGTGTGTTGGGATCTGTGCTCAGCACAGAGTCTGCTTGAGATTCTTTTTCTCCCTTTCCCTCTGCCCTTCCCCCTGCTCATGCTCTCTCTCTCTCTCTCTAAATAAAGAAATTTTAAAAAATTATTTCCCTTCATAAAGGACCAAAAGGATATCACAACAAACTGAATGACTCCATTGTTCATCTTGAATGCTGGTAGGTGACTTATAAAGTTGACTTAACAACTAGAAGGCAGAACTATACATTTCTGTACAAGATTGGTGTAATTAATATTTATCATGGAAACTATGAGTTATTTCAGATTCTTTACTTATGTGTCATAGAAATTACAGTATTCATGGGAAGAATAATCATCATTAATCATCTTTCTTTTCTAAAACGGTTCTTGACAAATATGTCTCTGAGATTCTAAAAGACACAGACAGAAAATCAGAAAACATTTTAGCCCAATAATGACATAAATGACTTACCTTCTTGCCGGGTAATACTTACCAGAATATTTACCCAAATGAAGCTGCAGTCATTGTCCTGTCAGCTCCTTTGCAATGTTCTGTGTATATCTTGTAAGGGATTGGCCTGCCATAACTCACAGAGTTTAAAATATTATTGCTATTTTTTTCTATGTTTTTGTGTGGATATGGGTTCTCAAATTCCTGTGATGCAGAAGAGAGAAAAGAAATGGCCCAGATTAGGGGTGCCTGGCTGGCTCTGTCAGTAGAGTGTGTGACTCTTGATCTTGGGGTTGTAAGTTCAAGCCCCATGTTGGGTGTAGAGAATATTTAAAAATTAAATCCTAAAAAAAAAAAAAAAAAAAAAAGGAAATGGCCTGAATTCTAAACCTGACATTTGCTGTTGGATTCCTTTGAATCACTTGTATCTGAATTTGATAAAACCTGTAGCCTGATAAAAACAAATGGGAAACTCCTCTTCCTTGATGTTAAATTAAGAACTATTTTAAATATTAAAACAAAAAATTGGTATGTTGAATAGATTCAAATCAGCATGAGTTTTAATTGTTATCCTGGTTGCTTCAGGCTGCTAATGGTAAACTATTCAAATGTTTCCACCGAAGAGCCCAGAAAAGCCCAGGAGTGTGAATGAGAGTTACCTCTGCCTCAGTGTATCATCATAACAAATTATGTAATTTACCATCATGTTTCTACTTTAGTTTTTCCATCAGAATAAACAATAAATACACCATGTTTCACTTATTCCACAACCATCTATATGCTAGTACCTAGAATGTTCAAGGCTCTCTGCTAGATTCTGTGACTGTAATGGCAAATAAACACATCAGAGTGTTCAGAGGTAACACTTTATCACCATTTTACATAACCAAAATTTATCTCATATTTTTTTGTGAAAATTAAATAGGAAGGCCTGTGTCATCTGGGACATAGTAATTGCCCAAAATGTGAGTGCTTCAAAGATAACATAAACTATATGCAATCTGTAAATCCTGATTAGATCTCAATTAAAAAAACAAACAGCTATAGAGGATATTATTGGGACAATTATGGACATTTGGATTTCAACCGGATATGAAATATTAGAGCATTATTGTTCATTTTCTTCAGTGTGGCAATGACAGTGGGATTATGAAAGAGAATATCCTTGATCTTAAATGATACTTGAGGAAGTATTTGGGGTGAAGCATCATAATATCTGCAACTTAGTTTCAGTGTTTCAGAAATATATAAAGAAGAATGTTAAATGGTTAAATGTTAGTGGTGGTTTATGGGTGCCCATCATACTGTTCTTTCAACTTCTGGAATCCAGTTTGAAAACTTCCAGCATAAAAAGTTGGAAAAAACTTTTAGTCCCTTTCTCTCTTCCCTGTTAAAAATAATTTATGATTATGCAGTTCCCTCAAAGGGAATCTCATCCCAAAATATGAATTAGAAATTGGAGACCATGCAAATTTAAGACCATTTCAGAAAGGATGTTTTGTTTTTTATTTTTTGTTTTTTTTTTTTAAATCTGTTACATCAGTCAAGGGTAAACTCAGATCTGAGGCAACACTCTTCCTGAACTTTGTCACAACGATTTAACTTTTATTTGCCTGAACTCTGTTTTACCTTGTACATTCACCTTTGCCAGAGGAATTGTGTCTTCACAGTCATTAGCAAGGTACTTACACTAAGTCCACACAAACTTTTACATTATAGCACACCAGGGGTCAGGGGAGTGTGGAACCAAGATGATCAGAAGAGGTAGTTTCACTTGGCGAGTTTACAGTTTTATTGGAAGGTTAAACATGATGAAGCTGAAGAACACCCTCAGAACAATTTAGAAAGCACAAATTAAAGTAGTGCAGTTTCAAAGGGGGATATAAAGAGGAAGTTGTTGCTAACATCAGCTTGGAAACAAAGCTGTTACAATAATCTAAATGTTAACAGCAACTGAATATCCATTGACTTCAGACCTTCCTATAGATTAAATTTTTCTTCAAGTCCAAGTAAATTCGGGGCATCACCACTGGGATTTTCTGATGTTACTCACAGTTCCAACTCAGGCTTTCTTTTCCCTGAAGTTGAAACCAGGGAGCGACATTATATATTTAATCATAGAGAAGTTGTTTTTTGACCATGGTTTTCATCAAGTCCACTGAGCCCCAAAGAGTAAAGAATGTGTCTAGCACGCTGAATATATATTGTTTACTGCAGTATAACACGTTTTTAAGTAATCATGAGATCGATGGTCCTTAGAGTCCGAGTTAAGAAGGTGTCATTGATTTTCTCAAGCAATGCCAAAGGAAATGATGGATCTCCTAAAAAAGTGATGGTAGGAAAAAATGAGCTCAGTTTATAATAGGCACTAAGAACTTCTGCAGATTCTATGACAGATTCATTAAAAATGTTTATCCTGTCTGACAGAGACTATTAAAATTCTGATATATTTGCTCAGGCAACGTCTGCTAATATAAAATTCATCAACTTGATATTTTGCTGAAGACTAAGGGAAAATGTAGGAAAGTGTTTCTTTTTACCTCTAGGTGGTGCTATGTATTTTATGTAAGCACAAGACTACCTAGTTTTGAAGTTGGAAAGATTCCTAAAGATTATGTATCTTATTTTACAGATGAACAAACTGAGATTCATTGAAATTTTATCCTGTTTAAGATAAAAATTCTGGGTAGAGCAGAGCCAGGACTAGGGCCTCTTTTTGTAAAATGTTTAATGTATGATTTATTCAAGAAAAAAATTAGTCATTCCATAATTATTTCAAACAATATTACACTGTCGTGACAGGTTTAAGAGTTTATTTTACTTTTACTGATTCATGAAGTTTTCTTTAGAAAGTTCTAAAAGAACATTTGCCTAACTTATTTGAAAACAGATTGTAAAGAAAGATGATAGTGTATCATTATGCATACATCTAAATCACTTTACCAAAGAGGAACTCCCAGTGGTGCAAGAATATGTTTAAAGAGGTAATTCATTAAAAAGGAAACACAAACTGTTAATAGTTATGTGAAAATATATCAAAACTCACTAACAATCAAATCAAAACTAAAGCAACAGTGTGGCACTCCTTATTCCTTCCAGATCAGCAAAAAGTCTATAATTATCCTCAGGAATACTGAGGCAATGATAAACTAGGCACCTCGCCTCCTGTCAGTGGGGGCATAAATTGGTACAACTTCTCTGAAAGCTAATTTGACAGATGTTATCAGGAACTTTAAATTGTTCAAACTCTGACATAGTAGTTCAGCCTCTAGGCTCTTCTCTGTAGGAATAATCAGAAATGTGGACAATGATTTATATACAAAGATACTAATCACAGCATAATTTATAATACTTATAAATAAGAAAATCATTTTATAAATTAGGGTATGGTTATGATATCAGGCAGGCATTTACAGACTGCTTGCAAATAATTTTAAATGACATAAGAAAATGTTCATAATATTTTACTGAATTAAAGAGGAAGTTAAAACCTATAAACCTGGTATTACCTCAGTTATATGAAAAATATTGCTGTACTTGGAGAAAAAGCATGAAAAACATTAACAGAGGTTATCTAGATATGAGAAGAATGAGTACTTCTATTTTCTCCCTACTTTTCAAGTTTCCTACAAAGTATACTTTTATACTAAGTACATTTATAGACAGTTTTTTTTTTTTTCAAGAAACTGGTAGCATTCATTCATTCATTTATTTAAAGTAAGCTCTACACCCGACATGGGGCTTGAACTCACAACCCCAAGATCAAAAGTCACATGCTCTTCGAACTGAGCCAGCCAGGTACCCCAGTAAGTGGCATTTTAAATGATTTTGAAACCTGTCACTCTGTAGATCATCTGAGCTTGGGAGATTCTCTGTCTTCCCCCTTTGCTCCCTTGTACTGGTAGTCAGAATGAGTAAACCCTACAGTATTATTTCCCAGGGGCTGAATAATTATGTGTGATTTGCTTTCCCTTTTAACTCTGAGAAAATTTCTAAACCCCAAAGTCTAAAGTTCATTTTAGACAGACTGAATAATCATGTCTAAACACACCTCCCTGAATATATGTTGTCCACTTTTCTTCAAGATTTTCCTTCTCCCTTCTTTATTTTATTCTATGGTTTTTGTTGACTCAATTTTTAAAATCTGTTTTTGTACATTATAATTCATATTAAGTTTTCTAACTAATATAAAGTTCACACATTCAGATGTCTTGCTAGATGTTCCTTAGTTCATTCTTGAATTGGTTACTGAAAGGTGCTCAGTTTAATTGAAAGAGCCTCTTGCTAGCTCCCAATCCCCAACTTAAAAACTCTTAATTCTTGTTCTAGGAAAAAATGTTGGCTCATCTGAAACTTCATTTTGTAATTCAAATTGTCTTGTAATGATGCAACTCATGAAAAGTATATTCAGTGTTATGTAGTGAAAAAAAATCTAGAATTAAACTGCAAGAGACCTTGACTTTTGTCCTGGGGATTGGTTATCAGGACAGTGAAAAATGAATGGTTTGGCATTTCCATCTGGCACTAATTATGTGTGATCTTTGGCAAATTATTTATCCTGTTTCTTTGCCTATAAAATTAAGGTAGTGGCCTGATGACCTATGACTCATGACCTGACATAGGAGCAGGATATCTGAAATTGTGCTTACATTGGCAAATCTGGGGCATGTGACTCCCATCCATTTAAGATCCTTTCTGATTTTGAAATGCTTTTCTGCTCACAGTGTCCCTTCATAACATCATCTTAAGCAAGGAACCTCCTGGACCCTTGTCTCTAAAGCTTGACCCCAGATCCCATACTTTAGAGGCACTGTTGGCTTCTGTTTTCTTACTCAGATAAGGCAGTGCTTAAATGTTGGAGCCACAGGCATAGAAGCTGCTACTGAACTCCTAAAATAATGCCTTGTGTCAGCCACAGGCATGAACACATCTGGAAGAGTACAGCAACCACATGCACAGATGTTTGTGCATCTTTGTTTAGCACAGGAAAATGTTAGCAGAAACTCTAGTGTGTAACAATTTCCTAATCCTCTCCATCCAGGGCCTGCCTTAACATAGATGGAATAAATAGATGGCTACCTACACAAGTCATGATTTGAGGAGATACCAGTCAGGGTGCTTCATCCAAAAATACCTTTCCAAAAATGCCTATTAGTCCAATGTTATTGAGCTTACCTTTGGCTCTTGAAAGCTACCCCAAATGCTTTAAAAACACACCTCTCAAAAAATGGAAAGAAATCTAACTTTACGAGGACAAGGAACATTCATAGGGTTATAGTAGGTCAAATTCAAACTAAAACACCATGAATGATACATTTGCATCTTCCCCATTTCACATTCTCTTTATTCATTCCTATGTTATCAAGTGTACCGTGCTTTAATGTAAGTCACAGGGGACCTGGGTGGCTAAGTTGGTTAAGTGTCCGACTCTTGATTTTGGTTCAGGTCGTGATCTCAGAGTTGTGAGATGGAGCCCTGCATAGGACGCTGTGCTGAGTGTGGAGCCTGCTTAAGATTCTCTTTCTCCCTCTTCCCGCCTCCCCCACTTGCATGTGAGCTCTCTCTCTCTCTCAAAAAAGTGATCTCTTAATTTGTTTGTTCATGCTTGAGTTGCTGTTGATAAATAGATTTCAGGTTAAGATTTACTCTGTGCCTGTTTTTAAAATTATTTTTTTGATCTGAATCATATTCCATTTTTTGGCCATCAGTGTGTTTATAGGGAAACTTATATTTATCTCTGGGTGCCTTGTTAAACAACTACATTTAAAGGCAATAATAAGGAAATAATTAAACTTTTAAATAAGAGATCATGAAAATGTATTAAGTATAGGGGATATTTCTATGCCTTGGCATTGTAAACTATAAACAATGAACAGGCATTATTTTCTCTGAGTTCTTAGAGCTATTCATAGCTTATAAACATAGTGATGGTTTTAGCTTGTAACATAAATTTATCATTTTAAACTTACCTAAGTTGGTGATGAAGACAAAAGTAGATTCTAAGAAAACAGAATTCTGAGCATCCCAGATGGATAGTATAGCATGACTTTGGCCAGAGCTTGCCTAGTAAGTTTACAGTGTACTTGACCCATTTTGTTGACATTTTTGTGATTCCTCTTCCTTCTGCATGTTAAAAGTATTCTCTGAAGTTTTAGATACTTATCCATTTGTTCAACAAATTATATGTTGAACGCTTACTGCCTTCTGGGCACTATGCTTGTGCCTGAAACTACCAAGACGAACAAGACAAAACTGTCAGTGTTAGTGAGAGACAAAGACAATTGCAACGTAAAGACGCACAAACAGGGATATGTTTGAAGTTTCAAGAAGTCTCATGGGAGGGAGCTCCTGGTTCGCCTGGGAATGTCAAGGAAGACCTGCCTGAAGAGGGGATGGTTCCTGGAAAGATACACCTGCCATCATGATCATAATCGAGCGAGAGAGAAAGCAGGTATTGGTAGGAAGGGCCTGGCTGAGCTGCAGGGTAGTTAGCCAGCCTGAGAGATTCTAGGGAGCTGCTTGGAGATGGACCCACTGAGGAAAGGAGGCAAGGTATGGAGTAGGAGAGTCTTCCAGAAAGACAGAGCAGAGGTGTTGGCTTAACTTGTTCAGGGAATGGCAAGTATTCAGAAAGGTCAGGAGACAGGATTTGTGAGGGAGCTGATGAGGGAGGGGTGAGGGAAAATAAATTCGGGAATGCCATGGGTGATGCACCATGCTGAACACTTAGCATGTATTAGCTCATTTAATTCTCATCTAACTCCATGAAATAGTTACCATTATCTCCATTTTATAGAGGAAGACATTTATGGAGGAGAACATGTCCACAAATTTTTTGATATTCTTCCCTTTAAGATGTAGATTCTAATTCCTCTCCCCTTGATTGTGGGCTAGTGACTTCCACCTAATAAAATATGGCAGAAGTGATGATTTGTGACTTCTGAGACTAGATCTCTCTCTCAGATCATTCACCCTGGAGGAAGCCAGTTGCCATATGATGAGGACACTTAAGCAACCCTATGGAGAGGCCCATATGGCAAGAAAGTGAGCCCTCCTGCCAATAGCCATTAAGGAACTGTAGCCTCCTGCCATCTGCTATGTGCAGAGCCATTTGGCAAGAAGATCTTCTAGCCCCAGTCAAGCCTTCAAATGACTGCAGCCCCAGCTTTGACTGCAAACTTACGAGAAATCCTGAGCCAAAACTACCTAGCTAAGCCCCTCCCAAATTCCTGACCCCCATACAACCTCTGGCACAATAAGTAGTTTGTTGTTTTAAGCTATTTTAAGCTGTTTTAAGCTATAAGTTTTGAGGTAATTTGTTATGCAGCAGGAGATAACTAATACAGACAAGGAGGCATCGAATATTCAAGGTCACATACCTCATAAATTACGAATTTGAACCCATACGTTCAAACTCCAGAGTTGATGCACCTAAACTATACTATCCTGCCTTGAAAAGTAGGTGGGGGCCTGTCTTTAGAGATCCCGTGCTTATATTACACTTACACACACACAAACACACATACGTGTATACACATACACACATTTTTTTCTCCCTATTTCTTTTTCTTTTCTTTTCTTTCTTTTTTTTTTAGGACTTGATATTGATAGTAATAGAGAACCACTGAGAGCAACTGAGGTTTAGAAAGACCCTTTGGTGTTGAGGCCTGATTATAAGGGGCCACAACTGGAGTTAGAAGAACTGTGTCAGGTAATGAAAGTAATCCAGACAGAAAATGGTGAGGTCTTGGACTAAGGCATGAGATAGAAAGAGTTGGACAGGGGCGCCTGGGTGGCTCAGTCGGTTAAGCATCTGCCTTCGGCTGAGGTCATGATCCCAGGGTCCTGGGATCGACTCCTGCATCGGGCTACTTGCTCAGCAGGGAGCCTTCTTCTCCCTCTGCCACTCCCCCTGCTTGTGTTCCCTCTCTCGCTGTGTCTTTCTGTCAGATAAATAAATAAAATCTTTAAAAAAAAAAAAAAAGGGTTAGGTTCAAGAAATGTTCAGGGAGTAGACTTGAGGCACTCCTAGGTGGCTGACAAGATGTCTGTGGCTCTGGCCTGTGAGAGGGCAGGAGCGGGCAGTGGAGGGACTTTCAGACCTGAGTCAGTCATGGTGCCGCAGCGGGTGGGGTGGGGAGGGGATGTTGGCAGCTGGTGGGGGAGTGGGAGAGGATCATAATGAGTTCTGCCTTGGACATTGTGCACTTGAGATGTCTTTGAGACATTTAAGAGACACTTGAGAGGTATCTGCACTGGACTGGCACTGCAGAGGAGAGGTCTGAGTTGAAGTGGGGATTTGGGGGTCACCAGCCTGCCTTTAGAGGATGCTGAAGGGGCAGCGTGGATGACTGCACCCTGGGAGAGTGTGTGCAATGGGGGGAAGAGAATGCTCTCCAAGGAGAGAGAAGCCAGAGAAGGGAGGACCACGGAGGAAAATGGCATCTGAAGAGCCAAGGGGAGAGGGAGTACCATGAAGGTGTCAAATACAGCCTTGTTTTGTGACAGATGCCACTTGATGAGTCTGTGAAATATGGCCAGTGACTTCTAGGCCTGCCACCTAAAAGAGCGCCCTGTGGAGAAGCTTCTGCACCACTTCCTCAGGCACCTCCGAAGGCTCCCAGTGAACTTCCTGTGTGCACCCGGTCAGCGCTTATGTACTTACCGAACCCATTTAGGGTCAACGTTTATGTAGAGTTTAGCATCCAGTAGGCATGTACTAAATGACTGTTAGAGGAGCAAATGCTTATTAATATATGCAAGGCCCTGGGCAGAGCAAGGCTTTACTCTATGTGCACATGCAGAAATAATCTAAGAAGACCTCTTGATGAGTCCCATGGACTCATATAAGTAGCTGCATGCAGATTTTAATGAGGGCTTGATGTTTGCTACAGAGACACAAAATTTTATTTCTCTTCATTTCTCATTAGTGTTAACAACAATAAAAAAAAGAAGTCAGAGGCCTGGGATTCCAAGATTTTTCCTGATATTTTAAGATTGAGTTTACAGATGCAGTTTGGAAAGTTCACATGGATTAAGCTGAGATGTTTAAAAGGGCTTCTTTAATAACATGAGCTTCTTTCACCTCCAGCTGTCCCAATGGTAACTTCCTGTCCATCTGGGAGTCATTATTTTTAGAAGTTGTATTTAAGTTAAATGAAATAATGTCAGTGCTTAAACTTTTTTAGTAATTAGATATAGTGATTAGTTTTCTCTTTTAAAATTATGCTTGGATTTTCAATTAAGAAAACCACGCAAAGTCATAAAATAATAAGTCCATAATATAGTTTCAAAAGTCCGAAAACTTTTACAGACTAATACTGAATTTAAAAAATTAGGTTCTGTGGCTTTTGTATGAAAGGCAAACAAAAGTTTCCCACATATTTAAATAATTAAGACAGTTAGAAAACTTTAAGCCAACCTTTCAATGCTGTAGCTCTTTATAGTATGAAAGTTCTGCTATAAATCTGCTGGATTTATTAATTGAGGATGCTCATTTAGTAGGGCATTAAACCATATAACATAATGCTACTTGGTGAGGTCTTGTTTTGTTTCTTTGTTTTAAAACTCCCCAAAAGTAAAAAGACCAGGAAGAGAAAAGAGTTAATTGAGTTCATCTGGAAGAACCTCCCATCCCCCAACCTAAACCTTCTTACCCTTAAATCCTGCCCTACTCCTGTGTCTCTGAGCCCAACCCTTCCCCAGGTCCTTCTCACCTGCCTTGAATCCTGTGCTCTGGAGCTGGGCACTGAGTCTGTCATTCTGTCATTTGATGTTATTTTATAGTTATTTCATGGGTACTTAGAACTGGTTGGTCTCTACAATTTGCCTTTCTTCTAAGCTTTATCTCCATGTTCCCACAGTGGCTTAAACAATGATGATCACTGGACATCCTGTTTCTAGTACCATGATGGTTAATTTATGTGTCAGTTTGGCTAGGCTATGGCATCCAGTTGTTCGGTCAAACGCCAGGCAATATGTTTCTGTGAAGGTGTTTTTTAGATGTGATTGACACTCAAGTCAGTAGACATTTTGAATAAAGCCGATTATGTGAGAGGACCTCATCCAATTCATTGAAGGCCTAGGAGACAGATTGAAGTTCCCCCGACTGCAGCATGGAAACCCTGCCTGGATTTCCAGCCTGCTGCCCTGCGCATCAGGCTTGAGACTGCAGTAGCAACTCTCCCCTGAATTTCTAGCCTGTCTGCCTGCCCAGCCCCCTGCCCTGCAGATTTTGGACTTGTCACCCCCACTATCACACGAGCCAATTCCTTAAAATCTCATTCTCTTCTACTGGTTCTGTTTTTCTGGAGAACTCTAATACAAGTATGAAAAATCTACATTAAAGGATAGATATGATCGTAAGAGATTTTAGTGGGCTATGTCATTTTTATAGCAATCCCTTGAAGAAAATATCTATCAATTTGCAAGTAATAACTCCTCAGAGGAGCCTTAAAGAACTTAACCAGTCAGTCATTGGCCCTTTCTCCAAACCATATTAAACTCATCTGTCATTGATTTTTTAAAAACATTTTACTTGGAAATAATTTCAAACTTACAGAAATGTCGCAGGGATAAGAACAGTACAGAGGAGCGCCTGGGTGGCTCAGTCTGTTAAGCATCTGTCTGCCTTCGGCTCAGGTCATGATCCTGGAATCCCAGGATCAAGCCCCATGTTGAGCCCCACGTTGAGCCCCATGTCAGGCTCCCTGCTCAGCAGGGAATCTGCTTTTACCCTCTCCCTCTGCCCCTCCCTGCTTGTGTTCTCTCTCTTTCTCTTACTCACTTTCTCTCTCAAATAAATAAAAATCTTTGAAAAAAAGAATAGTACAGAGAAAACCCATATACCCTCTACTTCACTTCATCTACTTTACCCATTTAACTTTATGATTGTGTATGCATTATCTCTCTTCCTACACACACACACACACACACACAATTTCTTTTTCTGAACCATTTGAGAGTAAGTTATATGTGCCATAACGCTTCTGAATACATCAGTGTGTATTTCCTAAGTCTAGGGATAGTCTCTTACTAATCTAATTATCAACTAAAGTAAATTTAATATTGATATAATATTTGCATCTATTCCATAATCTGTATTCTAGTTGTATTCATTGATCTAATGTTGTCCTTTAAAGCATTTTTTTTTTCTTTAGTAGAGGATCAAGTTATCATGTTTCTCTATTCTGGAACATTTCCACAGCTTTAGTTGTCTTGTATGAGATAGGTGCCTTCAATTTTGATGCAAAATTTCTAGGGAAATTATTTAGCTAATGGTGGCTTTAACAAAACTTAGAGTCAGAGATAAATTAATATGAGATGTAATTTTCCTCCAAGGACTTAATTAGGATCACACAAAATTCTGGATAGGAAACACATACCCTAATAATGCCTGACTAAATCAGTTTGATGGCCCTGTCTTCTCTAATACACTTTCCTAATCTTTGCCGTGGGCACAGTCAGTGGACAACACAGACCCTGCATCTGAAGTTCTGTGACTAAGAGCTTTTCTGAATTGAGCTGGGCTTGGGAATTAAAACCAGATATGCTTTTCAGTTAATTAGTTCATAACATAAGAGAAAGCTAAGAGCTTGAGTTTTTTAAAAAGTTAATGAGAAGACATTGAAGTCACTGGGAACAGGCTTTTCTAAAATATGTTTCCTTCAGCTTTACTTAATATATTTTCTAAAAAATTAAGCTAGGGGTGCCTGGGTGGCTTAGTCGGTTAAGCTTCTGACTCTTGATTTCAGCTCAGGTCATGATCTCAGGGTGGTGAGATTGAGCGCTGTGTGGAGCCCTGCATTGGGCTCCATGCTCAGCAGGGAGTCTGCTTAAGATTCTCTCTCTCTCTCTCTGTCCCCTCCTTAAGTAAATAAATAAATAAATAAATAAATAAATAAATAAATCTTAAAAACCCAAAAAAACGAAACAAAACTAATTAAGCTAGATTTAGCCCATAGCAACCTTGGCTTTTTTTTTCTTTTTTTTTCCTTCCTTTTTTTTAAACAGAGGGGAACATTTGATTAATTACTATTCATCAAAAAATATTATTTGATGGGGAAAAACCCATTAGATATATAAAGACAGATAACATTAAATAGTTAATCAGGAACAAAGAATTGCATGATGTAGTACAGATAGCTAAGAAAAAATTCTTCATTTTGAAATACATTTTTATGCAATGTCATATGGTCTAGTTAAAATCACTGTCATGGTACCTTTTGGTGCAAAAATGGAAGTCATATAGTGTATCATGTAATGTCTTCACTTTGGCTGACTCACTGTCTTGGCATTGTTTTTGCTGCAGATATATATAGAGATGGTTCATGTCATACTTTAAAAAAATGTCTTTGGACAATAGAACAGAAAGAACACAGTTCAGGAGACTTCTGAATTATAGATTTTTTGAAATAGAATTTATTTAAAGGCATATTCTGTGAGCAATGCAAATAACTTAAACAGGAAAAATATTAAATTAGAATTTGATGGGGGTGGGGAGGGTGTATATGTTTAGGTGATTAACAATTAGCTGATTACCAGTCAGAAATCCCCAATTAACAATTAACTGATTACCAGTCAGAAATCCCCAAGATACTACTTTTATGAGAAAGAAAGCTCTTTTTTGTTTTACTTAGAAGACTCGATGAATCAAATGATTGCCATTTTAAAAAATTGAATACCATTCTTATTTGGAAACCAATTAATTGTGGGGCCTAACCAAGATCAGGAAGTTAATAATAAAGTTAATTAAGACAAATGGCTGGGGTGCCTGGGTGGCTCGGTCAGTTAAGCGTCTGCCTTTGGCTGAGGTCATGATCCCAGGGTCCTAAGATCGAGTCCCTCATTGGGCTCCCTGCTTAGCGGGGAGCCTGCTTCTCCCTCTCCCTCTGCTTGCCTCTTCCCCTGCTTGTGCTCTCTCTCTGTCAAATAAATAAATAAAATCTTAAAAAAAAAAAAAAAAAGACAAATGGCTCACTTACCCAATTCAGTCAACATCCCTTGCTTGGGAAACCAAATGGCCTTGGGTCCAAGGAGGATCTCCTTTTTTTTTTTTTAAGATTTTATTTATTTGCCAGAGAGAGACACAGCCAGAGAGGGAACACAAGCAGGGGGAGTGGGAGAGGGGAGAAGCAGTCTTCCCACTGAGCAGGGAGCCCGATGTGGGGCTCGATCCCAGGACCCTGGGATCATGACCTGAGCCGAAGGCAGATGCTTAATGACTGAGCCACCCGGGTGCCCCAGGAGGATCTCCCAATGCTATGCGGAAAGCATCTCTGATGAAACGGCGTTTCCAGAAACATTAATACAGTATTTTCTGTAATTGACCATACAGGAGCCTAGCTGTGATGCAAATGAAAGGCACTTAGTCTCTGTTAGTGAGAGCCACACGGGCTTCCCTGGGACACCTTGACAGAGGACAAAGACATACTTCTTTCTCACTGGGTGGAGAGAATGAATTGTTTGCTTCTGAATGAGTCTGTGCTGGTTGAATGCAGAAAGCCGTCACGTACCAGGATAAGTTCTGGCCTTTGGCTTCCTGCTTCTTCCAAGTGATTTTCCACCACTTAATGTACCTCAATGGCATTTGGAGAGGCTGCTCTGTCCTTCCTCCCGGAGAGACAGCTCCTCCAGTGAGTCACGCCCACACATGCAATGTCTCTGCTAAGCACAGCCAGGATCACGTTGCACCAGCATCCCACGTGGCCTACAGCTTCAGCAGCCTCCTCCGCTTTCTCAGAGTGCCACGGCCTAGTGCCACAGCCCTGAGGGGCCAGGGCATGGGTCTGAGGATCCTACAGAGCAGGAGGGAAAAGCGGGTAACGGACGCCCATTTCAAAACAAGAGCAGCACGTGTGTGTATTTTGCTGAGGCTGAGGGTATAACGTGGGTAGAAGTGTGCGGGCTGTGGGGTGGGGTAGACCGGTGGAGATAGTAAATGGGTCTAGGATTTGGAGTCCCTGCAACAGTAGTTCAGGCCTTAGGTATTGCTTTTTAAATCATCGTGAGTAATTTCTTTTCCATTCTCCCAAGAGAGCTCAAGTATGATCACGAAATTTTCTAATTCTTAGAAGATTATGAACCTAGGGCTCAACCACTGTTGGATTTTATTTACCAGAACGCAATTAGATGATTGGATAAATTATTGATGACTTTGCCGGTAACTGTGCCTCCTGTGGGATTATTACTTTTGAAATGCTAGAACTTCCAAGATTACTATTGATGTATGTTAAAAATTACTCTGAAAAATTATTCTAATTTTTAAAATTTTAACTTAAATAATTTTAAAATTATTTTAAGATTTTATTTATTTATTTGAGAGAGAGTGAGAGCACGGGGAGGGACAGAGGGAGAGAGAGAGAGAGAGAGAAGCAGACTCCCCACTGAGCACAGGGCCTCGTACAGGGCTCAATCCCAGGACCCCGAGATCATGACCTGAGCCGAAATCAAGAGCCAGGTGCTCAACCGACAGAGTCACCCAGGCGCCCCAAGACTTATTTTTGTTAGAACAATAAAGAAGACTTTATTCAGGACTCTTGAGTAAGAGCATTGCAGTAGGGGAGAGAGATGGTGCTCAACTCCAAATATAATAATGACAGCTGGAGATTAATAGCCAGCTAACAGAGAGAAGGGGTCAGTGGATGGAAAATTACCAAGAGGAGACATCAAAGATGGGGGAACTTGCCAAACCACCTTAACAGGATTCTTGCCAAAGGCAGGACAAAGACATACATATCAAAGTTGGGGGATGAGGAACTTGATCCCAGCAAGGATGAAGGCCAAGGCTGAGGCCTAGTTGAGAAAAGGTCTCAGGAGCCTGACTGAAGCTTGGTCAAGGAGAATCTTTGTCATATGTACGAAATCTGGTTGTCCACTGTGGAAAGGGGAGTGGGGTGGGGCGCCTGGGTGGCTCAGTGGATTAAACATCTGCCTTCGGCTTGGGTCATGATCCCAGGGTCCTGGGATCAAGCCCCACCCTGGGCTCCCTGCTCAGTGGGGAGTCTGCTTCTCCCTCTCCCTCTGCTCATGCTCTGTCTCTCTCTCTTGCTTGCTCACTCTCTCTCAAATAAATAAAATCTTAAAAAAAAAAAAAAGAAAGAAAGGGGAGTGGGGACTCTGGTACCATTAATCAGAGAGGGGGCAAAGTGCTTCTCGGACTTGTGGTTGGGAAGCAGTTCACACAGGGTTGCTCTGTAAGGGCCCAGGGTGTTTCTTCTGAGGGTGGCCACAAATGCTGCTGGGGGCCAGCAGTGCCAGCAGTTGGGCCAGCCTGAGCTTACAGACCTTCTGCTCACTGTGGCCTACCCCACCTAGTCCAGCCAACCAAACTGCTGTTCAACTAGATCCAATGATCATATTTTTGTGGATGGTGTAAGAAAATAATGTAGTTTCTTTTGCATGAGGCTGTCCAGTAGCTGGACCACTTTCTCACACCATACACAAAAATAAACTCAAAATGGATTGAAGACCTAAATGTGAGACCTGAAACCGTAAAACTCTTAGAAGAAAACACAGGCAGTAATTTCTTGGCATTGGCCATAGACACATATTTCTAGGTATGTCTCCTCAAGCAAGGGAAACAAAAGCAAAATCAAACTATTGGAATTACACCAAAATAAAAAGCTCTCACACGGCAAAGGAAACCATCAACAAAAAGGTAGTGTACTGAATGGGAGAAGGTATTTGCAAATGATATATCCAATAAGGGGTTAATGTCTAAAATATATAATGAAGTTGTATAACTCAACACCAAAAAAACAAATAATCTGATGATAAATGGGCAGAGGACCTGACTGGATATTTTTCAGAGAAAGACATACAGATGGCCAACAGACACATGAAAAGATACTTAACATCACTAATCACCAGGGAAATGCAAATCAAAACCACAGTGAGATATCACCTTACAGCTGTCAGAATGGCTAGTATCAAAAAGACAAGAAATAACAAATGTTGGCGAGGACATGGAGAAAAGGGAACCCTTGTGCACTCACTGTTGGTGGGAATGTGAACTGGTGCAGCCACTGTGGAAGGCAGTATGAAGGTTTCTCAAAAAATTAAAAATAAAATCACCATATGATCCACTAATTCCATTCCAGGGTATTTGCCCTCTAAAAAACAAAAACACTAATTCGAAAAGATATATGCACCCATATGTTCATTGTAGTGTTATTTACAATAGCCAAGATACGGAAGCAACCTTTGTCCATTGATAGATGGATAAAGATGTGGTATATGTGTATATGTATACACACACACACATATATAATGGAGTAATACTCAAACAAAAAGAATGAGATCTTGCCATTTGCAATAAGATGGATGGACCTAGAAGTTATAATGCTAAGTGAAATAAGTCCGAGAAAGACAAATACCATATGATTTCACTCATATGTGGGTGGAACTTAAGAAACAAAACAAAGAAAAAGACCAAAAAACCAGACTCTTAAATACAGAGAAGAAACTGGTGGTTACCAGAGGGGAGGTGGGTGGGGGACATGGGTGCAATAGATAATGGGATCAAGATGAGCACTGAGTACTGTGTAGAAGTGTTGTTGTTTTTGTTTGTTTGTTTTTAGATTTTGTTTTTTTAAGTAAACTCTCCACCCAAAATGGGGCTCAAACTTACATCCCCATGATCAAAAGTCTCATGCTCTACTACCTGAGCCATCCAGCTGCCCCAGTGTGTAGAAGTATTGAATGATTATATTGTACACCTGAAACTAATACAACACTGTATGTTAGTTATACTTCAACAACAACAACAACAACAACAAACAACAACAAACACTAGATCCGGGGAGACTGCGAAGTCCTTATTGTTGCATGTCCCGGAGCCAAAATGGAAGAATCAGATCACCCTTTATTAGTATTATGTAGTTTTTTAGTATTAAATATCTTTTAAAAATTGGAAATATATTTTAGATTATAAACTTGAGCTTGTGTGGTAATCACCTCAAAAGCTTGTTCAATTTTATGTGTGGTAAGCATAAAATTTATCATTTTAACTTAAAAATTTTTTTTTCATTTTAACTCTTTTTAAGTATACGTACAATTCAGTGGCGTGAAAGTACATTCACATTCACCGCTATCCATTTCCAGAACTTTTCTATCATCCCCAAATGAAACTTTATACCCTTTATTTATTTATTTTTTTTAAAGATTTTATTCATTTATTTGAGAGAGAGAGAGAGAGAGCGCACACGAGATCCAAGAGGGTCAGAGAGAGAAGCAGACTCCCTGCTGAGCAGGGAGCCCGATGCGGGACTCGATCCCGGGACTCCAGGATCATGACCTGAGCCGAAGGCAGTCGCTTAACCAACTGAGCCACCCAGGCGCCCAACTTTATACCCTTTAAATACCAACTCCCAATTGCCCTCTCCCCTTAGACCCCGGCAACTATTGTTCTACCTTCTGTCTCTATGGATTTGACTCCTCTAGGCATCTCATAGAGGTGGAATCATACAACATTTGTCCTTTTGTGACAGGCTTATTTCACTTAGCATAATGTCTTTAAGATTCATCCATGTTCTAGCATGTGTCAAAATTTCCTTCCTTTTAGGGCCGAGTGATATTCCATTGTATGTATATACCATATTTTGTTTATACATTCATCTGTCAAAGGACATTTGAGTTGCTTCCAGCTTTTGGCTTTTGTGAATAATGCTGCTATGAACATGGATGTAAAAATATGTTTGAGTCCCCGCTTTCAGTTCTTTTGGGTATATACTAGAAGTGGAGTTGCTGGATCATTTGGTAATTATATTTTTAATTTCTTGAGGAGCCATCATACTGTTTTCCACATTTACATTTTACATTTCCACCCACAAAGCAGAAGAGTTCCATTTTCTCTATATCCTCATCAAACTAACTTCCTTCCTTCCTTCCTTCCTTCCTTCCTTCCTTCCTTCCTTCCTTCCATAGTAGCCATCCTGATGGGTGTGAAGTGATATCTCATTGTGGTTTTGATTTGCATTTCCCTGATGATTAATGATGTTAAGCATCTTTTCATGTGATTATATATATCATTTGTATATCTCCTTTGGAGAAATGCCTGCTCTAGTCCTTTGCCAATTTTTAAATTGAGTTGTTTTTTTTATGTTGTTGAGTGTAGGAATTCTTTATATATTCTGGATATTAATCTCTTACCAGATATATGATTTGCAAATATTTTCTCCCTTTCTATAGGTTGCCTTTTCACTCTGTTGATAGTATCCTTTGATACATTAAAGTTTTAAATTTTGATGAAGTACAATTTATTTGTTGTTGTCTGTGTTTTGGTGTCATTCCAAATATCATGAAGCTTTTTCCCTGTGTTTTTTTCCTAAGAGTTTTATAGTTTTGGGTCTCACATTTAGGTCTTTGATGCATTTTGAGTTAATTTTTGTATGTGGTATAAGGTATGGGAGCAGTTTCATTCTTTTGCATATGGATATTCCGTTTTCCTAGCACCGTTTGTTCAAGGCTGTCTTTCCCCCATTGAACAGTCTTGGCATCATTGTTATCATTCAGTTTTATCTTACACTGAGAAGAGGAAACTGTTAGAATTACATTACTTTTAGATGTGCATTTCACTTTTAAAAATAGGTTTCCAAAATCTGTGCATCCACCACAGTTTTTCACCAGCCCTTTGCTAAAAGTCAATGGGGGTAGTGACTTTACCTCTATTAGGGGTGACAAGGCCTGGCCCTATGAAGGATTCTGCCAGTCTGATGGTGCTTATATGGTTTGAGGAAACCCAGACCTCTCCAAAGTTTCTTCATTGGGTATCCTATAGATTGAGGTTTAACAAACCTCTAGAATGCTAGTACACATGGGAGGAATAAAAAAACACTAGTCATTTACACGTCACTGGGAATTCATTTACATTACATTCCTTACAGTTGATTAACTGAGAAGAAGGGAATTTTTTTTTAATTTTGTATTGTTATGTTAATCACCATACATTACATCATTAGTTTTTGATGTAGTGTTCCATGATTCATTGTTTGTGCATAACACCCAGTGCTCCACGCAGCACGTGCCCTCTTTAATACCCATCACCAGGCTAACCCATCCCCCCAACCCCCTCCCCTCTAGAAACCTCAGTTTGTTTTTCAGAGTCCATCGTCTCTCATGGTTCGTCTCCCCCTCCGACTTACTCCCCTTCATTCTTCCTCTCCTGCTATCTTCTTCTTCTTTTTTTTTTTTAACATATATTGCATTATTTGTTTCAGAAGTACTGATCTGTGATTCAGCAGTCTTGCACAATTCCCAGCGCTCACCATAGCACATACCCTCCCCAATGTCTGTCACCCAGCCACCCCATCCCTCCCACCCCCCACCACTCCAGCAACCCTCAGTTTGTTTCCCGAGGTTAAAAATTCCTCATATCAGCGAGGTCATATGATACATGTCTTTCTCTGATTGACTTATTTCACTCAGCATAACACCCTCCAGTTCCATCCACGTCGTTGCAAATGGCAAGATCTCATTCCTTTTGATGGCTGCATAATAGTCCATTGTGTATATATACCACATCTTCTTTATCCATTCATCTGTTGATGGACATCTTGGCTCTTTCCACAGTTGGGCTATTGTGGACATTGCTGCTATAAACATTGGGGTGCACGTACCCCTTCGGATCCCTACATTTGTATCTTTGGGGTAAATACCCAGTAGTGCAATTGCTGGATCGTATGGTAGCTCTATTTTCAACTGTTTGAGGAACCTCCATACTGTTTTCCAGAGTGGCTGCACCAGCCTGCATTCCCACCAACAGTGTAGGAGGGTTCCCCTTTCTCCACATCCCCGCCAACATCTGTTGTTTCCTGACTTGTTAATTCTAGCCATTCTGACTGGTGTGAGGTGGTATCTCATTGAGGTTTTGATTTGGATTTCCCTGATGCCAAGCGATGTTGAGCACTTTTTCATGTGTCTGTTGGCCATTTGGATATCTGAGAAGAAGGGAATTTTAACTTCAACTTTATTGGAGGATTGGAGAGAAGTAGAGCAAAAGGGGAAAGGAAAAACATTGCTTTAAGGAAAAGACCACATTCCAAACAGAGTAGGCCTGGATTTGGTGCTACTGTGGACTGCATGAGGCATTGAGCAGAAGAGAAAACTGTAGCCCAGAAGGGGAAGTAGGAGAATCTAAAGATAAATTTTGCCTACTTCACAACTGGGTCAGGGATAGGCTCTGGAAGTGAGCATGAGTAATCCATAGATGTGCGTGTGCATGACCCAGACCCATCTCTTTCATGTTCATTTTAAAGCAATAGCATATGTTTCTCCAGACCTGGCCATATTTCTTTTAGTTATTTTCTGTCCAATCCTTCTTTGAGGGAAAAAATGACAAGACTATAGTGCTGAAAAACACCTAACAGAGGATTTTCTTTCTGTGACCCTCACCTTTACCTCCAACACACACACACACACACACACACACACACACACACACTTCTCTTTAGGATTTGTCGTGATTTTGTAATTACTGTAATTTGAGTTGATTATGAATATTTAAATAGCAGATACATTTAAAATGTACACTATACCATGAAGCTGGGATACCTCTGGCGACTACTGGATATTTTTAATAGTTAAATTGATACATTTCAAGAATTAGGATGTTTTTAAAATTATTAAAGACTGACATTCTGTCCCATAAGCTTCTGTGTCTAGTCAAAATCTTCACTACCCAGCAGAGAAAAGCAGTTTTAAAACTTGGTTCAGTTATCTCTGAAGCACCTTTTATTCACAAAGGAAAAGATGTATCCAGATCACATTCAAAGTTTGTACATCATTAATACCTTAGTAATCTCATTAATGTGGCCGCAGAAGACTTGACCATTGCTGGATGTACTCAGAAAAAGTACGACTGAGGCCAAACCCATCCTTTCTTAGTTCCCCACTAAGGGTTTTCCCTCTTCTGTTACAGAACTGCTTCTCTGTCACTTCTTGGTCTGTTCTTACTGTTATAAGAGAGTTGACTTGTGATACTAGAGTATAAGATACCACATACCATTCTAGCCAATGCTTTTTCTCTAACAAATCACACTTGACTATGTTTCAGAAGTTAATGAGAGGGACACCTGGGTAGCTCAGTCGTTAAGTGTCTGCCTTTGGCTCAGGTCATGATCCTGGGGTCCTGGGATCGAGCCCCGCATCGAGCCCCGCATCGGGCTCCCTGCTCGGCGGGAAGCCTGCTTCTCCCTCTCCCACTCCCCCTGCTTGTGTTCCCTCTCTCGCTGTGTCTCTCTCTGTCAAATAAGTAAAATCTTAAAAAAAAAAAAGTTAATGAGAGAGGCTGTCTTGTGCTATCATGAGGAAGCTGGAGTTTCCACTTTTGATTATCTTTTAGCCAGCATCTCCTTTTTTTTTTTAACTTATGTTGTCCAACTTCAGGACCTCAAATCTCATGACTAATTTCCCTTACTCTTAGATAACCTGTATGACCATCCCCTTAACATGCTGCTTAAAAAAATGTATACAAGAAACAAAAAATATGCTTTAACACAGTCGTGGTTGTCTCGCTTGATTAGCTCATATAGTTCCCTTATTTACATTTTGATGTAAATTGATGTACATTTACACTTACATTTTTCCCTGTTTGGAATTATTACTATTATTTGAGGTAATCTCTGACTAAAATAATACAATAGCTAATAAGTTTTTGAGTAGGGTAGAATGAAATAGAAAGCAGCTTTAACTTTGGGATAAGATATTTCTGACATTTTTCTTTTAAAGATTCCAGTTTGGTAGCATGGGAATATGGGTATGTCCAAACTCATAAGATTGCATACATTAAATATGTGCAGTTTTTCAGTATCAATTATGCCTCAAGGTTGTTTATTTAAAAAATAACTTTGGGGGTGCCTGGGTGGCGCAGTTGTTTAAGTGTCTGACTCTTAGTTTCGGCTCAGGTCATGATCTCAGGGTTGTGAGAGCAAGCCCTGCACTGGGCTCCATGCTCAGCAGGGAGTCTGCTTAAGACTCTCTCTGCATCTCCCTCTGCCCCTCCCCCATACTCTCTCTCTCTCTCTCTCAAATAAATAAATCTTTAAAAATAATAATAACTTTGTTTCTGTCAAGTAAATACAGGCTTAGTCTTGCTTAAAAAAAAGATTCTAATAAATGGAAAGAAATACCACATTCATGGATTGGAAGACTCAATATTGTCAAAATGTTAGTTTTCCCCGAAGTAGTATAGAGATTGAATACAATCTCAATCTTAATTCCAGCAGGCTTTTTAAATGTAGAAACTGACAAGATGTTTCTAAACTCCATATAGAACTGCAAAGGATCTAGACTTATCAAAACAGTTTTTAAGAAGAATAAAGGTAGAGGATGTAAGTTATCTGACTCAAGATTTACAGTACAAAGCTGCAATAGTCAAAACTGTGGTAATGTCAGAAGAGAGAAAAGTGTGGTATAAGGATAGATATAGATCCTCACTTACTGGGCAATTGATTTTTGTCAAAGGAGCAAGGTAATTCAGTGAGGAAACAATAATGTTTTCAACAAATGGTGCAGGAATAACTGGATAGCCACATTTAAAAAAATGAACTTCCACCAATATCCCACATCATATATAAAACTTCACTTAAGATAGAGCCTGGACCTAAATGTAAAAGTTAAAATCATAAAGCTTTAGAAAGAGAATATAAGAGAATACATTCATGGAATAGGGATAGGCAACTATTTTTTAGATAGGATTCAGAAAGAAATAAGCACAAAAGAAAAATTTATAAATTGTATTTCTTCAAAATTAAATATTTTTATCAAAAACACTATTAAGAAAATAATCAGTAGCCTGAAAGGAGTGGCAAAATGTATATATAATAAAGGATTTGTATCCTGAATATATATTATATACTTGTGTGTGTGTATATATATGCATACACACACACATACACACACATACACACACATACACACACATACACACACACATACATGCACATACACACATATATATAAAGAACTGCATAATTCAGTAATAAAAACAATCCACTTTTGGTGTGCCAGGGTGGCTTGGTCGGTTAAGCATCCAACTCTTGATTTTGGCTCAGGTCATGATTTTGGGTCCTGAGATCCAGCCCCATGGCAGGCTCTGCTCTGGGTGTGGAGCCTGCTCAAGAGTCTCTCTCTCCCTCTCCCTCTGACCCTCCTCTGCTCACACGAGTGTGCGTGCTCTCTCTCTCAAATTAAAAAACAACAACAACGCACAATCCACTTTTTAAAAGATGGACAGAAACCTTAAATCAATGCTTCACAAAGGAAAATATATGAATGGTCAGTAAGCACACGAGAAGATGGTCAACATCATTAGTCATCAGAGAAATGCAAATTAAAACCACAATGAGCTAGTGCTCGTACCCAGTAGAAAGACCGACAACAGCAAATGCTGGTGAGGCTGTAAGCCAACTCTTATACATTACAGTGGAAATATAAAATAGTACATCCACTTTGGAAAAAGGTTTAGCAGTTTTACCTACCTTTTGACTTAGAAATTCCACTCCTAGGAAAAATGAACCACATGTTCATAAAAAGGCTTGTACAGAAATGTTCACAGTGGCTGTATTTGTAATAGCTCCAGAATGGGAACTTCCCAAATGTGGATCAATAAAAGACTGGATAGACAAATTGTGTTGTATTCATACAGGGAATGAACCAGTGATACATTTAACAACATGGGATAGATCTCAAATATATGCTGAGCAAAAGCCAGATACAAGAGGACATTCTGTGTGATTCCATTTATAGAAATTCTAGAAGAGGCAAAAATAAGGTGGAAAAAATAAAAAACAAAAGCAGTGGTTGCCTCTGGGGGCGGGATTTGACTGGGGAGGATGTGGAGGCACTTTCTGGGAGATGGAAGTGTTCTGAATTGTAAGAGAAGTACGGATTACATGCAGGTATCCGTTTGTTAAGTGGTACAGCTGAGATTTGTGCATTTCAGTATATGTTTATTTTTACCTCAAGAAGGGGCAAAAAATAACGAGTGAGAAGTAGGTTGAGGTAAAGATGCAGGAATGGCAGGATATTGGTAATTGTTAAAATTGTGTGATGGGTACATGGGTATTCTATCTCATTTACTTTTATCTATGTTTGAATGTTTTATTATAAAAGTTTTAAAAAGTGTTTATGAAATATAAAAAAGTTAAGTGGATGGATGGTTAATAGATTGTTCTTGTTGCTGTATTTTTCTTGGGTAAGATTCAGTTGTCCAGTGGTTTAAGATCACGAACTTTAGAACCACTTGTTGGCGCATGGCTTTGACAAAATCCCTTGGTTTCTCCATAGTCCAGCTAGCTCCCTTTGTGAGGGTTCAGTGAGATGAGATATGTGTAAAGTGCTTTGCCAAGTTCTTGCTCAACAAATGTTGGTTATTATCACTCGTGGAGGGAAAATGTGGCAGAGATCATGTTAAAGAGTATATTCTTATTTAGTTTGTTTTCTGTTTAATTTGAGCGGCACTGTGCCCACTGTTTGGGGAACGGACACAGTGGGGTCACACGGGAAGGTGCGCCTGAGAAGAAATCACACGAGGGTCCCTGCCCTTACAGCGAGCCCTTCGGCTTCAGGTTTAACTTGACCATCACCACCTAAACTTTATCTCCATGACACCGTCTTCAAATCCCTCACATAAAACATGTAAAACAGCAACACAGACAATCCTGAAATCTTTTTTTCTCGTTTGTTTGTTTTTTGAATTTGTACTTACTGTTTTCTTTCTAAAGAGCACCTGTGTCTGGGATGTTTCGCTTGTGCTAGTATTTAAATTGGCTCTGTTATCTAACTTCAAAACAGCTAGCGGTAGGGAGAGAAGACTAAGATTTTTGGAGCTAAAAATAGCAAAATAAATAATCTCCAGCTGGCAAATAAAAAAGCAAGCATGTAACCATATTCAGTCTCAGGCCTGGAGTACAGTTCCTTGAGTTTCTTCCCTTCGTGACTGTCCTGTTGCCTCCATGTTTTCACATTGTTAAAGGCTAGTCCCTTTCTTTGTGGCTGCAGTTCTTTCCCTCATTTATTCAAGGAGTACATCAGAGGCACTGGGAGGTAGGGATGGGCATTGCCCCCTTAGTTCTAGAGCTGGGACACACTAGCTTGTGGGGACACAGGGGGTTGTCCGGGAAGGCCTCCCCAAGAGGTCTTGAGCGGGGGCCCTGTCGGATGGGAAGGGCCCCGCTGGTCTCTTTTTCTTGCTTTACATAGTGTTGGTTATAGTGTTAGGTTTTCGGTGTCATTTTTCCTTAGAGGACCTAAATGGAATTTGCCAGAAAGAGCTGGCTTTGAAAACTTAATTGTGGCGATCATGTTTCCAAATCCCTTACAGAGATCTCTCTGAACACCACAATATATTTTGTTTTAGAAAAGCAAATTTAGGCACATCTGCTCAGGGTCAAAGTTCTCTGCACACCCCTTACCGTGTTGCCGAGATTCCCACGCTTCGGCAGCCTTGCTGGATGGGGTGGTTTCTCTCCTTTCCTTCAGACCACCCCTGAGGACGTGCTCACATGCTCATGTCTGTTTCTGGCCCTTTCCCCTCCCTCCTCAAATGTAAGGAGCATCTTTTAAAATGGGAATTGGCCTTCCCATGGGTCTTCTGTGACATCTCGTTTTTGGAAGCTTCAGCGTGTTCTTCTCCTTTATCTTGTACTTCAGTAAAACTTTTTTGAGGTTTCTCATCTTTGTTCCTCCGCTGCTTCTTAATAATATGAGAATTTATGCTAATTAAGGTGTTAGCTGACGCTTCACATGTGCATGTTATTTTCTGGTTTCTTCAGGATGATTTTCCGTAGTTTGTCCCCCTCATATTCTGGTTTCCCCGTCTGTACTTCTGAAACAGTTGGCTTAATTTTGCTTCACTTGAGTAACTCAAAGACATACTAAATTACCTCACAGGATCTCTCTGAGTATTTTAATCAGTTTCTTTTTAAAGAAAAAAAAAATCCCCCTTTTAGGGATAATACTTAGGAATTAAATATTTAAACATTTTTAGGGATTAAATGTTTTCACAAAACATTTGAGCACCCGCTGTTTCCTCCTGTTAGGACTGAGATTTTCTCACTGACCTGGATGGAGCCTTGTTTCCAACCCTCCTGCTGTCCTGCCCATCTCCTGCACTTTCCTCCATATCCTTCGAGGCCTGCCGGCTGGGGTCCCCCTAGTCAGGCGGTTCCCAGGGTTGCTCTGACCCCCAGCGCTCTGTGACTCGTGAGCACTTATCACATCCATCAGCCCCTTGGCAGTTAGTCATAAACGGCCGTGTGGCATGTACCAAACTTCTTGCGTACTTGTGCTGCCTGTCATGGTTATAAAGTCTTTTCGTCGCTGGGCCCTGAATCACTTAATATGTTGTTCTCCTCAGGGCTCAGAATATGGGATTTATTAAAAATAAAGTAGAGGCTCCTTGCCTCTACTGCTCCCTCTTCAGCTTCAGCAAACTACTTTGGTTTTCAGCTCTCCAGAGCGTTTCTTCCCTTTCTCAGAAGACTAGTCAGCCATGCAGCTTTACCTGCCTCACTGAGGAGTACATCGGAATGAGTAGATCTTCTCCTAGAAGAAAATGAGCTGACTGGCCTCCAGTGATCTGGGACCTTGTATTTGGAGATGGAACTCAATTAATTATGTGCCAAACAGCTATTATACACATCTCCCCTCCGCCACCCACTTTTAAAAAAATAGTTGCCTAACAGATTGCAAAAGATTATATATCCCGGGCTTTTATGGAACACAGCTTCTTAGTGTAATTTCTTTCTTTCTTTCTTTCTTTCTTTTAAGATTTTATTTATTTATTTGAGACAGAGAGAGAGGGAGAGTGAGAGGGAAAAACAGACTCCCTGCTGAGCGGAGAGCCGCACACCAGGCTCGATCCCGGGTCCCTGAGACCATGGCCTGAGCCGAAGGCAGACACTTAACCGACTGAGCCACCCAGGAGCCCCTTAGTGTAATTTCCTAGAATAAAATCAAGGGCAAGGTTTATAATCAAATCTCATAGGTTTAGAAGTCATTTTTGTTTAGAGATCAACATGGTTTGATCTCAGGCAGTTCTTGGGACTAGAGGAAACATTGTTAATTCGTGTTGTTTGCCTTAAAAAAAAAACCACAAAAACTGGAAGGCCGCATTCCACAGATTTGTCTTAACCAGTGATGATTAAAGAAAACGTCTGTCCACTTCCCTCTTTAAAAATCTTCATAGGAAGAATTCTGGGCATGTGGAGAGTCAAGTAGACAGTGTAGACCTCCATCTACAGAGCAGCAGGGCCTGGACAGGGGCGTCACAGGGAACTTAGTTCCAGCTTCCCGCTAAGACTAAGTAGAACGTCTTTACTCTTCATTATGTGGTTGCTTTCAACAAAATTTATGAGAAAGCAAAAGGAAGTTTCTAAAATACTGCCAGATGGCAAGTACGTGGATCGATGAAATGAGGCTAAAAACCCAATCAAAAAAGAAAGATAACACATTTAGGACAAGACAGGCCTCTTTTGAGAATACCTGAAACTGAAGCATTTGCAAAACTTGTGTGAAGACATAGGCTGTTTATACAAAATTATTTCTTGAGTTGGAGATTCAGAAATAAAACTCAAACCTGAGTGACAAAGATGACCTCAAAACAGTCTCCGATTTTCTGCCTATTCTGTGCTCTCGTTAGCTAAGTTTCATTCCTATTGAGGCTATTTGTGAAAAGCTGGCTTCCTTTTCCCCATCTTTGGTACAGATTAACTGGTACTGTCCCCCTCAAAACAAACGGTGGCTTTTCAAAATGTCCCCTTATAGGAAAACATATATATAGGTCTTGCTTAGTCCATGATGCTGTGTTTTTTCCATTCTCGCTGAAGCTGCCCTGAATTAGCTTTACTCATTTTTTCGAAAGAGCCTTTTTTTAAAATTATTATGTTAATCACCATACATTACATCATTAGCTTTTGATGTAGTGTTCCATGATTCATAGTTTGCGTATAACACCCAGTGCTCCATTCAGTACGTGCCCTCCTTAATACCCATCACCAGGCTAACCCATCCCCCCAGCCCCCTCCCCTCTAGAACCCTCAGTTTGGTTTTCAGAGTCCATCATCTCTCATGGTTTGTCTCCCCCTCCGATTTCCCCCTCTTCATTCTTCCCCTCCTGCTATCTTCTTCTTCTTCTTCTTTTTTTTTAACATTTAATGTATTATTTGTTTCAGAGGTACAGGTCTGTGATTCAAAAGTCTTACACAATTCACAGCGCTCACCATAGTCAAAAGAGCCTTCTAACAGTTTTACCTACCTGTAATCACTCTTTACTCTGGTACTTTCTGTATGAACCAGGGACATTTTCAAAACAAACAAATCAAAATAGACTCCAGGCATTTTCAAGATTGTCCTGCTACATAGCAGCGGTTTTTATCGACATTGCCCATCCTGTTGATTTCATGCTCATACATTTATGAGGCACTTTCAAAAAATCATGAAAGCCTAATTTCTTGAGAATCACATCTTGTTCAGAATTCCTCTCTCATAAGGTCAGCCTCTGTAGAAGGTGCGTTCTCAAGTACAGGAACGCCTTTTATATGAATTCAGGCCGCAAGAGAAGATGTCAAGTAAGTTCCTTGGCTCCTCTACTCTGACTTTAGTAATATTTGAGTTGACATCTTCACACCTGCTTGAGTAACAATGCTGTCATTTGTATACTGACCAGAGCCTTGAGCTTAAAGTTGACTTTCTAGTTGAGCTGATGGATCTGTTCTCTTTTTATCCAGTCCCTCCTAACTAACCCCACACATTTACAGAATAATGCTGTGGGCTGTGAGCATGAAACAGAGCAGAGCCAGCTGGACCACAAGGGGACTGAACCCCTGACCCTGGGCTCATTAGCTCCATTCTGAAACTAGGGCAGCCAAACAGTCAGCCAATTAGTGATTCACTGGGCAGCAGGGGCCAGACCCTTGTGCTGATCTAGTCCAGACCTAGGAAAGTATGTCAGAAGCAGAGCGGCAGCCCCTCTTTACCCCCCATACTCCCTATACCCATGAGGCCACAGTGATTCTTAGCGTCACACTGACCTTTAGAATCACCAACAATCTGCCTTTTAAAAATGCAGCTTTTACTCTCCAGTAGAAGAGGAAAATATTTGCCACTTCCTTTTTTTTTTTTTTTTTTTAGTGTTTCAGAAATCTTGTACATTTTTTCAACTTTAATCATACTGTGTGTTCTGCAGCTAAATTTTTGGTTCAGCATTGGGTTGGGATTCATCCATGTTTGTGTATCGGAATTTATTTATTGCTATTTTGATTCCATTTTATGACTAATTCAGTCTACTCTGATGGACAATTTGACTATTGCATTTTTTTGTTATTGTAAGTAGTTTTGCTGTGCATATTCTTGTGCATGTCTCCTGGTATGCACATGCAAGAGTTTCTGCAGAGTATATACATACCTAGGAGTGGAAGTGCAGGGTTGAAGGATAGATCTCTAATTTTACCAGCTGATGTCAAAGTGCTTCTGAAGTGCTCAGTTCCAATTTGTACTCCCACCGACAATAAGTATCCTGGTGGTTGGTTCCCCGTCTTAGCCAATACCAGCGCTTGTCCGACTTTGAAAATTGTACTAATATGGTATGTGTGAGACTGCATTTTAATTGTATTTAAAATTTGTGTTTTTTTCCCCATTTTCTAGAATACTAGTGAAATTGAACAGTTTTTGTAGATTGATTGGCCACTCAGTTTTTCTCTTTCAGGAAGTACCCATTCTAAAGTTTTGTCCATTCTTCTTTTGGCTCGACCACTGAGGAGGTGGGTATGTTTCTATTCTAGATGCCAATCCTGTCCATTATGTGTTGCAAATATCTTCTCCCAATCTGAGTTGCCTTTTTATGCTTTATATCTATAGTTCTCATTTTAATATAATTAATTTGTACTTCTTCTGCCTTGTTAATAACACAAAATCTTCCCTCATCATCACATCAGTATGCTCTCTTCTGTTTTACAGTTTTTCTTTTCACATTCAAGTCTGAAATTTGTGTGGAATTGATTTGGACTACTACACATATGTATGAGGTAGTGATCCGAATTCCTTTGTTTCATAAAGATAATCACCAGCACCATTCACTGGGAAGTCCTCCTGTTTCGTGCTGATCTGCAAGGCTGGCTCTCAGAAATTGAGTTTCCGTATGTGTGCATGTCTGTTTCTGCAGTCTCTGTTTGGACTCTTGTTACTTGACTTACACCGGTGCCAAAACTACACTTCGAGTACAGTGCAACATGACTTCTTGCCATCTGGTGAGGTTAGTCCCCTCACCTGTTGGTCTTTAGGAGTGTTTTGGTATTCTTGGCCCTTTGCTCTCCTGGAATAGAAGAAATGTGTTTTCCAAATGTTCCTTCAAAGAGTTAACTGAATTTATAATTAGGCAAGGAAGATAGAAACAAAGTTTAGATCTTCTGATCAGTAAACCTGAGAGTAAATGTGTTTACCTGAATTTTGTTTGGTCATAAAAATAAAACTCACAAAATACAGCTTTGAGATGAGAATTTGTGCTCATAAAAAGTGTTTTCTTTATTGTGCAGTGTCTACAAACCATATTAATACAGGTATGTTAAACTTGTTAGTTGGTTGTGCTGTTTTTATCACAAATTTAATTAACATTGGACTTGGACCACTTCCCTGAGCAGTAATACACATAATGCCTGGCCATGAGACTCTAATTAGATTTCGTGAAATAAAGGGTCTCAAATTATTTTAAGTGCTTATAATTTTTAATAATATGCAGGCCCATGCACAAATATCAAAGGGGAAACTCAACTAGGAGCGTATGTGTGCTGGTAACTGTTTACTAAGGCAATAGAGAATTTTAATGTACACATTCAGCCTGGGAAACTTTGTATTGTTTATTAAATAAAGCAGAGAAAGCAAGAGAGGAATCAACACAGTGGAAATAAGGTCACCAGATAAGGCTTTTTTTGCTACCCTGTTTCCTGTTCTGGGTGGCTCTGCAATCCACTCTGAGAATTTCATTCCTTTTACCCAGATTGAAAATTTCCCATTTCCTGTCACTCTCTACCACCTCCCCCATTCTTGAGTTGCCAAACCAAAGCAGTTCAGACAAAGACACAGTTAATTTGTCGAAGAGCGTGGAGCTTTCAGTAAACAACTTCTTCCTGGATATTGCTGTGTAGAGATGACTGGACCCTTATCAGCAGATTAAGAACTGACCAATCTATCGTACCATGTCTCCTGGCTCTTCCTTGCCTTCTTCACAACGGCAGAGCTATAAAAAAGAGGGAATGACTACAGTAGCCGCAAAAACGGTTTTTGGGGGGTGGCGGGATTTTTTTGAATCAGTCTACATATTTGGAATAAAGCAGAGCACAGGCGGCAGCTGTGTAGGGTTTTGTATGTAGGAAAGGCTTCAGTATCAGTGATGTTTCTGGCACAAAGGGCTGAATTCCGAAAGCCCTGTTCTCTTATGAATTATCGAAGTGGTAAAGATGTTGCCATGTTTTAAGTGGTTGGTCTAAAACCAGCAGCAGACCTTGTCAAACTTAATTATAGGGATAGAAACAGTTATGAAAGGAATAGGATAGGAATGTGTCTTAGAGGATCCAAAAGAAGTTTTGTGTTAAAAAAAAAAAACTCACATTTCACTGAGAAACTACTATATGCAATGTAGGTGAGTGTTGGGTACTTTAAACATTTCTTTAACTCTGTGTGGTACTTTTTCCAGATAAATTAAGGTCAGAAACCCAGGTTGGTCTGATCCCACTACATCACTAACTAGTAACTAATTAAAACACCTTCGTGAGACTTTTTTTGCTGAAGTATATTTGACCCACAACGTTAGTTTCAGGTGTACAACATAGTGCTTTGGCAAGTCTCTACATCGTGCCATGCTCACCACCGGTGTGGCTGCCATCGGTCACCATACACCGCTACTAAGTACCGGTGACTGTATTCCCTATGCGGCACCCTTTATCCCCGTGATTCATCCCGTAACGGGAAGCCTGTGCCTCCCACGCCCCTTCCTCCATTATGCCCATCCCTCCACCCCCCTCCCTTCTGGCAACAATTGGTTGGTTCTCTGTATTTATGGGTCTGTTTCTGCTTGCTTGTTTATTCGTTGCCTTTGGTTTTTTAGAGTCCACATGGAAGTGAAATCATATGGTATTTGTCATTCTCAGTCTGATTTACTTCACTAAGCATAATACCCTCTAGGTCTGTCCATGCTGTTGCAAATGGTAAGATGTCATCCTTTTTCATGGCTCAGTGATATTCCAGCGTGTGTGTGTGGGGGGGGTGTGTACACACACACATCTTCTTTATCCCTTCATCTGTCGATGGACACTGGTTGCTTCCGTATCTTGGCTGTTGTAAATGATGCTGCAGTAAACATAGGGTGCATATATCTTTTAGAATTAGTGTTTTTCTTTTAAGATTTTATTTACTTATTTGACAGAGACACAGCGAGAGAGAGGGAACACAAGCAGGGGGAGTGGGAAAGGGAGAAGCAGGCTTCCTGCCAAACAGGGAGCCTGATGCAGGGCTTGATCCCAGGACCCTGGGATCGTGACCTGAGCCGAAGGCAGACGCTTTAACGACTGAGCCACCCAGGCGCCCCGTGTTATTTTCTTTGGGTAAATACCCAGTAGTGGATTTACTGGATCCTACGGGATTTCTATTATTAAATTTTTGAGGACCTTCCAGTTTGCTTTCCCACCAACAGTGCATGAGAGGATTCGTTTTTCTCCAGATCCTCACCAACACGTCTTTTTTTTCTAAGATTTTATTTGACAGAGAGAGTGCACATGCACAAGTAGGCAGAGCAGTAGGCAGAGGGAGAGGGAGAAGCAAGGAACCCGATGCGGGGTTCCATCCCGGGACTCCAGGATCATGACCTGAGGCAGACGCTTAACCGACTGAGCCACCCAGGCGTCCGTTTGTCATCTTGAGCCTAACCATTCTGACAGGTGTGAGATGATACCTCATTGTGGTTTTGATTTGCAAAGACTTTTAACATAAAAAAGGAACAAAAACTATGGTATACAGAATGCAAAGAGTATAATCTGCCACACTGTTGTTTTTTGACTTGTGTAAGAGCAGAGGGTCAAGAACTGCAAGCGGCTTTTCTTCTACAAAGTTTGTGTCTCTAGGGGATGGATATGTTAACTAGATGGCAGAAATCCTTTCAGAATATATACATAAATCACCACGATGTACACTTTAATTCTTTTTAAGATTATTTGAGTGTGAGCAAGCATGAGCAGGAGGGGTAAAGGGAGGAGTGAGAATTTCAGGCAGACTCCGCGCTGAGTGTGGAGCCCACCACAGGGCTGGATCTCACGACCCTAAGATCACGACCTGAGCAGAAACCGAGAGTCGGATGTTTAACCAACTGTGCCACCCCAGGCATCCTATACTTTAAATATCTTACAATTTTGTCAGGTATACCTTGGTAAAGCTGAAAAAGAAAATAAGTTCATGTATCTAGGTCCCTGCCCTTTGAAGTTCAAGGTTGTGGTAAAAAGTAATTTGTATCAAGTTGAAATTACTGATTAACTACATCATCAGCAGGTCTCTAACTTGCTGATTTAAGAGAAATAGAGTTGGAAGAGAACCTGGTTGGCCTCCTGTTCCCAGTGCCTTCATGTTCACATGAAACTGAGTCACAAAGCAGAAACCTGAAACTGTCTCTGGAGGCTCTGGCCATGTTGTCTCTGTAGACCACTACCAATGGGGTTCCTCAAGATTCGTGAAGGGTTTTTTAACACTATTGGGTAGGGAGAGGGAATTTTGGTTCTACTTCTAGCTCTACCTTGGCACTAATTAATTATAGCTTTGTTACTTTGAACAGGTCACTTGACCTCTGTGAGTCTAGAAAATGAAGATGGAGTGTGTGAATCTTTAGAAGAGATCATGTACATGAACACTCAGCATGCCTCTTAATGCATGAGCTGGTGTGCAAAAACCATGTGTGTTTCCTCCATATTAAACTATGCTGAGGTTGTAAAAATTCTAAGTTGTAATAATTCCTTGATTTCTAAAATAGCCATATTCAATGAACAAATGTGTTAACTGATCCTAGGTAGAAACCATGAGGCTCAGACCTAGTCCTCGAGGCAGTAATAAATTATTATAGGCAATAATCATAAGGATGATTGCTCTTAAGTTCCAAAAAGGACCAAATTCAGTAGCTGTTTACAGGAGTAAGAAAATTTGGGGCTGTGAGGAAACTTGGAAGTATTCATGGAAGAAAGAACACTTGAGCTCTTTTAAAATTTCTAGAACGCCAGAAAGGTGGGATTTGGGACAGGTAGGAGACTGGAAGTAAGTCTGCGGAATGACATGGTGGCGGGCGAGTGCAAACTGTGCCTGGAGAATGTGGGTCGCCCAGTTTGGGAGATAAGGAGGAGAATGCAGGCTGGGATCCTGACCACAGAAGACCTCTTAGCTCCTGCCTGGGGACTTTGGCTCTTATGCTGTAGTCAACCAGGGTCATCAGAGCTGACATACAGCCAGGGCTGTGCTGGGGCTGAATTAATGTTGAAATCGCTAGGATGGAAAGTGGGGCCAAACTCCCAAGAAATCAGCAGAGTGGCTATGAGACTCTATGGGACTCAGGTATGCTTTCGTCTAAATATATTTCAGGGCTGGGCTCCTGGGTGGTTCAATTGGTTAAGCATCTGCCTTCAGCTCAGGTCATGATCTCAGGGTCCTGGGATGGAGCCCCAAGTCAGGCTCCCTGCTCAGCGGGGAGTCTGCTTTGCCCTCTCCTTCTCCCTCTGCCCTTACCCCACTCATGCACACTCTCAAATAAGTAAATATATATATATATATGTGTTAGGGCTTTTACTGAGTGACTATACAAGTTGGTGACCTGTATTTAAGGTGAGAAAAGGGAATATATTATTTAAATTTTTCTTTTTTTTTTTTTTTTTTAGTGGAAGGAGCCCTTATATTTTAAAGTGAGGTTTGTTAGGACCTGACCTTAGAGTACAAAGAAAAGCCATGGAGAATGTGATCCGAGCTTTGCTTTTTAGAGGCTGTGGCATTGTGGCAGGCACAGGACAAGGACCTGAATTCAGGTGTCAGTGATAACAATGACAAAAGTTTGCCTGAGGGAAAAATGAGCAAGACTTGGCCTGATTAAATGCCAGAGCTAAAGGAGAAAGTCCAGGACTGATGTTTTGCGGTGGAATGAGGATGTAATAGCACTGACAACAGGGAGTAAATTCATACATGTGAGTTGTGGTTTTTTAGACCAGGAGTCAGTTTGCAGTTCAAACAAATTTGGCCCGTCAACAATGTCTGTTCAACTGTCATATTTCTGTTTATATTTCTAATATTTAAATATTATGCAGTTCATTTTTAAGTAGCAGAAAAAGTGACGGGGGGTGGAAGAATCTATATTCTAGAGATTAAGTATCACTACCTGGTGATACTCTGGAATACCAGCAAGCTGTCCTCATAACGCAAGGTGTAGGCAAAAGTTCATCAGATAATTAGTATGTAAACAGTAAAGACAAGAAGTACAAAAAGAAACATAAATAAAAGATTTTGCTTTTATTTAAAATAAAATGCATTTATACAGTCTTTAAACCATGGATTATTGGACAATACTGGTAATCCACCCCTCCCGGCACCCTTTTGGGTTGTGTGAGCTAGGAATTTTCTGACTAGCACCAACGCGGACTGTAACAGCGCAGTGGACGAGAACATGGCCAGTCCAGGCATTAGAGTTAAGGACATTGTGGCAAATCATGACTATAATGCATTCTTAATTTAGCAGGTATGAAAACCACATTAATTATATTTTTAAAAGCATTTAATTAAGGCAAAGATGCTACATCTAAGCCATTTGCTAGTTGTGAGTAGTTTTTTAAAAAAACTGTACAATTTTATAAAATTTGTGTTTGTACATTAGTTACACAAAATGCATACTTCATAGACCTTTACTTCATATTGTAATGCAAAAGTTGCATATTTTAGGCAGACAGTGAATATGCTGGTGAATACTAAAAGTGTTGTAATACAACAGGGTGTAAAAATAAAAACACAAGACAATATACATACATGCTTATTCAAGGACAAAAACAAACCAAGCCTAACGGACTGATAGCATTTTCCTTCAAGGTCAATATCAGGCATCTTTTGCAGGCCTGATTTATTTGGGGGTGGGAGTCGGGGGATGGAGAATCAATGGCTATCAGAAGTAGGTATTTTTAAAACACAAGATCAAATTAAACATACATTAAAACACATGCATTAAACATGATAAATAGACTTCATATAGTTTAAGCCCTGGATCGCTTTAAAGTAGATGGCTTGTGTTTCTTGGTTTGGCTAGCTTAAATTAAATCAGTGATTTTTTTGCTCCTGACTTGCCCACTACTTTAGTTTTCAATTCATGGCCCTAAGGAATGTGTGCCATATTCAAGTCCATATATTGTATCATGATAGCAGATTAATAGTCGTGCTTGTTAGTGCACTTATTAACTGGTCTGGTAAGGCAAAAAAGTTTTCATGATAAAATGATAAATTTCAAGCTTACTTTATTAAGCAGCATATAACAAACAACAGCTTTCAAAGTTAAATATTGTTATGGCCATGGAATTTCATTACACAGTATCTCTATTCACACCCAACCACTGGTAAGTTTGTAGAACATCTCTTCATCTAAACTCTCATTTTGGTCTTTTGCACGTGTTGAGAGAAATATGTAGCCACCGATGAATTCATGAACCACTTTGCAATCTACTTCAGTACAAATGAAGGACAATCGTACTTCATCTGCAAACTCTACCGTGACCTGGAACAAAGACCAAGAACTGTCAGTCCCAGGAAAACTCCGTATGGTTGGGTACAAGCGAAGCTAGTGTTCTATTTAAAGTCTGCCCTCTCACAAAGTACTTGTTGATCCTCAATTTTTTTTTTTAAATCCTAAACTTAATAATGCCTTCAATTCCAAAAGAATGAAGTTTATTAGCCCCTCCACCACTCCTTTTTAGTTTTCATGTTCTGGAAAGACTGAATGCACGGGGTTTAGGTCATTATGTTCCCAATGGTCTCTGGTGATTCAATTAATGAGGTCTCTCTTCAAGGCCTGGGAGAAAACCTACTTCCTGTATTTAATATTTGCTCTAGATATTTAACCTTTAGGTATCATGTGTGAATACAGTAGCCCTCCCTTATCCATGGGGACTATATTTTTAGGCCCCCAGTGGATGCCTGAAACTGTGGATAGTACTGAACCCTATATATACTATGCTTTTTTCCCTTTACATACATACCTATGATAAAGTTTATCAATTAGATACTGTAAGAGATTAACAATAAACAGAATTATACTATAATCAAAGTAATGTGAATATGGTCTCTCAACATATCTTATTGTACTGCACTCACCCTTGTGATAATGGGAAATGATAAAATGCCCACGTGATGGGAGGAAGGTGAAGGACACAGCAGACACTGTGACGTAGTGTTAGGCTACTAAATGGACCTTCTAACAATACGTCAGAAGGAAGATGGGTCCTCTGCTTCTGGACCGTGGTTACCACAGGTAAGGAGGGATACTACTGTATTTCAGAAATATGAGATTCTATGCAGTAAGAGAAACTGATATAACGAACCTAATGATCCTAAAACCCATGGCTTATCAGTAAAACATTGCTTATTTTAAATGCCATTCCTTGTACTCCAAGGCTAGGGCCAGCATGCTCTGTAGTAGTAGCTGTGCCAGGTTTGAGAGCCCTGAGCATCTGAGTTTGAATTCTGACCCTGTGACCAAGTGTGTGGTCATGGCGATCATGGCTGTCAGGCCTCTGAGTGTCCTCCTTTGTAAAGTAGGGCCAATCCAACCACCCCAGCAGGCTGTGGTGAGCTGAGGAATAGGGTATGAATGTAGCAACATCTAGCATCAGCACTGGCGCAGGGAAGGCCCTCAATAAACAGTAGCTGCTACCGTGACTGACAGGGATGTACCATTTCCAGAAAACCAGCTTCTAAGCAGATCCTTATGTTCTTAGAATTCTAATAACTGGGCTAGTTATGAAGTGGACAAGTTTAAGTGGGAGATGAATAACCACCCAGGTTTTATACTTTAAGAGGTGATGATACAAATAATCTACAGAATTTATCGGCCTTTTTATTCTTAATTCACTAATTCTTAGCAGAAGGGCTCTACACGCACTCAAGTTAACACTGAGCTTACCATTTTTATTTCCCAGTTTACGTTCCATTGTTTCATGTTACTGAAACGCCATGTTTTAATTGCGTCTCCTGTGCTGGCATCCATCCTAATCAGTCTGTTGTATGCGATCCCAATAAGTTCTTCTTTTTTTCCTCCCTGGAACCTATAGTATTAAAAACATACAAAATGTTTAAAAACATGTTGGTGGGAGTGGAAGGACATGCTGCTCTGGTTTTCTTTTAAGATGTGCACTTTAACTCTAAAAAAAAAAAAAAATGATACTTTCACATAAGTAAAAATAGAAATCATTTTGAATTTTTAACGTAAAAATTACAAGTACAGAAAATAGGTTTCAATATTCTTTACATTTTACTGTAAAATTGCTCAGTAGATCTCAGTAGGTACTTTAAATGTTTAATTGAAGTAGATTAAGTACAAAGGAACAGATTAAGATTTATACACAAGTGTTTAGGAGAACCACTGACCTTGCAATAAAGTGTGTGATGCCAAATTCTGGTAACGACTGCCAAGCTTGAATAAACCTCATCTTGGCTTCAATTAGACTCATCTGAGCTACATTCTGATGGGCCTCCAAGATTCTTGCTGTTATCTAAACATGATTAAACACCACCTTTACCATCAGACAATATTCTTTTATGGGAGGATCAAGACAAAAAGTAAAAAATTGAATTATGTGCCCCACCCCACAATCACGTATTGTAAGAGTTGGAATTAGGACATTTCTACAGCTACATTTGGGAATTTTAGTAAAATGATGAGTCTTCAAAATAAACCTTGATATATTTCTTCATTAATGTCAGTTCCCATATATCCAGAAATAAGAAGCACAATTAGGAGTACATAACTGCCACGCTGGAGATACATTCCAAGTATACGCACATATGTCGCTGCTTTTATAAAAGGGCATGTTCTAATCCTTTACATGATATGAGTTTTAAATTTAGCACCAAGACACAATTATCAGAGTGAGTACCTGGAATATAAATTTCTAGCAGGAATATTAGCACCTTTAAAGTACTTGAAAC
Organism: Callorhinus ursinus; assembly: GCF_003265705.2. Taxonomy (NCBI): domain Eukaryota; kingdom Metazoa; phylum Chordata; class Mammalia; order Carnivora; family Otariidae; genus Callorhinus; species Callorhinus ursinus. The sequence continues at coordinate 27,801,059 of NW_027397070.1, forward strand.
CACCATAATAATTTAAAATTTTTTTCTAAAGGAATCATTAGAAAAGTTAACTTTTAATTTAAATTATACTCCCTTTGGGATGATTACTCCCACAAAGAGTGGAAGGAAATTTATCCGTAAGAGGGGATTGTAGCTAGGGCTTTCAATATTTTATGTATTTTTCTTTTTTTTTTTTTTTTTTTTTGGTAAATACGGAGAACTTACCAAATCTCTTATATAGCCTGGCTGTAGATGGCAATGCGAAGAAAGAAAAAGAAAGCAGAAAGAAAAAAAAAGGCAATCAGAAAAATGGCAATGAAGCAAAGAAAAAGTTGCGGTAACCTGCAAACCAAAATTCCAGCCAAAAACCATGCAAAAAAAATTACTTTAGGTGGAAACCAAGCAAAGTAAATGCAAGCATGAAAATGAAAACAAGGAAGCAGCGATTACTTTCCATTTAGGATACTGAGAAACACTTCCACATTATTTTAGATTGTTAAGTGTTACTAAAATTATGGGTAGAAAATTTGTAGGGAAAAATAAAGAGCAAATACCCTTTTCCCTGCTCATTTACCAGTTCTTACTGGTTAGGGTAGGACTAATGATTTTAGTAGCAAAATCAAAATTAATATTCAAAAACCTTTAATGTTTTGAGATTGAGTCCGATAATATGACCCATGCACCGCTTTTCAGAAATAAGCTGAAGGTATAAAGTAAGTGCAGTGACCATACTGTTTCTCTATTTACAAAAGAAAAGCAAACCCCTCAGTTACCATCTGTTTTTTGCATCCTTTTTCCTAGAAGGGAAAATGAAGAGTTGCTATACACTACACTAGGAATGGAGGATGTACACATATTAGTCTATTTCGATTTGTATTGACGGTAAAACAGAGAACAACTTTCTTCTTTAAAATGTAAAAATACATTAAGATATATATAGCAAATTTAAATAATATGTAGTTTTGGGGATTTAAAGTAGATTAAATATAACAGAATCTCTATTGATGGGCCCTGGTAGGAATGAAAGAGCCCATGGCCCGCATCTCTTCCTACTGAACTCCTGAATGCCACTGTATTAGCTTAACAATGACTAAACACCTGACATACAATAGCAACTAGACTTCTGCCTGTCAGCCCTTCCTAGGTCTCTACTTTCTGGGAACAACTTATAAATCTAGTCAGAGAAGGGAGAATTAGGAAAGATTATGCATTTGATAAGATGCCAACATGGAAGACAAGGCTGGAAGAATCCTTAACCATGGACCACACATATACTGGCATCCTGCCAGTTAAAGACAGTCAAATATTCACTGGTTTTGTCCACAAGAGAATTTTCACTTGACAATCTAGCTGAGAAATCAGGGATAGAAAACGATCTTTTTTTAAAAATGAAAACTATCATTTGAAAGGCTTCTGAGAAAACAACTCAGTACCTCTGAAAACTAAACCAACATTTGGCAGTCTTCACAGTTACATTTTAAGATCTCTTTTTCCTGATACCTGATAGTGAAATGATAAGCTTGCTAAGATTTGAAATTCTTCCTCGCCTTTTGAAGGCAAATGAATCCACTTTCAGAAACAAGTTTTTTTTAACAAGTAATTTTCAAATGAAATATTTAAGAATTAAAAAAATGAAATTAGTACTTGATTCACTTTCCCTTTTTAACTTACAATCTACATTCCACAAAGCTCCCCAGGGCAGCATTTCCTCCATTCCTCACTACTCCCACATCATACGACTGTGGGATAAACAATTTCCATGTAGCTTACACAACCTCTGAAACTTAAAAACAAATACTTGGTGATTAAAACTTATGAATATCTATTTTTAGCTAAGTGATTTCAGACCCATATGATAAACATTATATTTAAAGTTAAGAATTAATAAGCATTCTGGGTATTTCATTGGGCCTTTTCAGTAATGTTTTAAAATTATTCTTTAACAGAGATAAAAATGAAACTACATAGAAATGAAATATTTATTTGAAAGGTCTTCTTCACCCCCCACCTCAGACTGAAGCCTTTGCCTTTTATGGCATGATGTTTGGTGTAGCAAATACTGGGGGCTATCCCAAGTGAAATTCCCCTGCAAAGAACCTTTTATGTTGTACCGAAGAACCATTTTCCTAAATAGCAATCCTTTTATGGTATTAATTTCCAGGAAAGGAATTCTAAACAGAGTTAACAAAAGCAGTGAATTTCAATGAAAATTTACCAAACTCTGTCACATCATATAAATCTTGGTTTAGGTTCTTTACTGTTAAGAAAAGACAATGTTGAACTATAGACTATTTCCACCCTTACAAAGTTTATTTCCAAAGCTGGAAAAGTCAATTTCGACAGCAAGAGGAGTTGTTACAGATTTTGTTGGGAAATGCTGGCTGTGCTTTATACCCACACTTCATTATATAAGGAATAAAACCAAGAGCATCCACACCATATTCAATTCCCTGAAAGAACACCCCATTCACAGGGTGGTTTCCTTAGGTTGTTGCGAGTAAATATGCTTCCAACTATCTTACCTCCTTATCTGTGCTATTAAAATGAGAAACTTTTTTTTAAATGACCAACTGATATCTGCAGCCTATTTTATACTCTGGCCACCGGATGTGAAATTAAGATTAAAAGTTTTGTTTAAGCAGGGAAACTAAATTTAAAGTATGTACATAAAATCATAAAACCAGAAGAAAATAGATGAAGTAAAATGAATCAAATACCTGCTTGTTCTTGTACTTTTTTAGATAGCGAGGGGACACCAAACATTCAGGATTTATATCAGTTGTGATCTGCTCTGGTATTAACTGAGGATCTGGGTTTAAATGCTGCATCTTCAGAAAGGAAAGAATATTTTGAACTTCTAAGTTATATGAACTGTCTGCCATGGTCTTGCCTTTGGAGGCTAATCTGCAGGCTGCCATCCAGTGTGCATATTGCTTTTCCTGTTGAAAAGAAATACTAAAATATGAAATGTATCACACGATGGGTCCTTTGAGTATAAAACATAAGGATGACTGGTCTACTCACACTAAGGAATCAAAGAAAAATTGAGGTTTTTATTTTTAATTGGAAAACTTACATTGTCACAACGAAGCCAGATTTCATTCATGCCTTCTGCAACTGGAATCAGGAGTTTAATGTTAAATTTTTGCCCTGAAATGTTTACATCTGGGGTAACTTCACATCCTATAATAAAGAAAGTATTAAAATGGTGAAATTTACTTTTAAGAAATCCCAAGCCAATACAGGCAGCCCTCATTTTATGGTATCTTAACGTGCTGAATTTTGCTGTTTTGGAATCTATTAATTGGGAAGAAGTTTTTCTGCCCAATAACTTTGAAGCGGAGCAAAGAGTCACATCTAATACAGTTTGTGGCCTTCATAAAACTTGACTGAAAAGAGAAGGAAGGGTACTATTAATAAGGATATTACCCCAAAACACCATCCCACATTGTTTTTTAAGATTTGTTTATTTGAGAGAGAGAGAGCCCGACACCACAACCCTGAGATCATGACCCAAGCTGAAACCAAGAGTTGGATGCTCAACCGACTGAGCCGCCCAGGTGCCCCGATATTGTTTTAATATCATTCAGTTCCTTGAACCTTAAATTATTTGGGGTTTTTACGTTTCTAAATGTATAGGGGTATTAAAGCATCTTTCTGTAATTCAATTCTAACTTAAAAAAAAAAAGTCATCAAAACACATTAAGTAGTCTCTCTACCCAACATGGGGCTGGAACTCATGACCCCATACTCTACCAACCAGGTGTCCCAAGAATAAATGACTTTTATGATGCCTTTAAAAAAAGAAAAGGTGTTGTGCGTGTGGGATTCCTAGTTTGAGCTGGGGTCCTATATGGGAGTCTCCTCAGGGCCCTCCTATGCCTCCATGGAAGGAAGATGCCTAATGGCACAAGGGGAGGGGAGAGGAGGGAAAACACAGGCTTTCCTGATCCAACTGGATGCTCCTACACATATGCCTCTTTCCAAAATTCCAGAGTGCTGGAGCACTTAAATATTCACACTTAAAAATACTTCAATTCAGAGAGTGAGCATCTGCACAAAAATGGTTTCTTTAAAACCGTAATTCCTTCATAGATATGACTCAATTCATAAGTTAACTTTATGCGCGATATTTTAGGAGCACATCTACTACAGAAGGTAATGTACACTTACATACTGGGGAAGTCAGCATGAAAATAACTGATATTCAGAACTTTACTGTCAAGTTTTCAGCAACACATAGATTTATGGGCTACAAAATCCATGTAATCGACTCGATTAAGCATTAGCTAGTAGCTTTAGATGGACTGAACATATACTCAGTTAGATGGTGGGATAATGGCTGTCTTAAACAAGTAGTACCCGGTGTAATATAGTGGAGTGGAGCTCTGCATTCTGATTTAGGTTCCACATCTTTCTCTGTCACTTCATAATTATTGCCAATTTATTTAACATCTCTCCCCAAACTTCCCGACCTTAAACTCTACCTCACTGGAATGCTATAAGGACAAAAAGATAATGTACATGTCAAGCTCTTTAAAGGGTATTCCAATTGTCACCCTCAGTACGTCTCAGGACCATCAAGTAGGCTTGTAAACTGTTAGCAGGGCCTGTGGTCGCCTTGCTCTTTGCACTCGAGCAAATTTCTCTGCACAGAGAGTATAAGAAACAAGATAATAAACCTCTATATATCCACCAAATAAAAAGGATAAATTTTAAAACTGAAGTATATTAAAAGAAACAGAACATTTTAGATAAATGGGAGGTCTTCTCTCCAGAAGCAACTCCTATCATGAATTTGGTGGACTTTCTCCCCCTTGCTTTCTTTTAAAAAATATTAGCTACAGCATTTAACTCTTTCTGTGCAAATATTACAAACTATCAGTAAGTTGTGCGGCAATGCATTTAATCTGCAAAGTTAAAACAAAGAGATGTTTGGGGGCGCCTGGCTGGCTCAGTCGTTAAGCATCTGCCTTCAGCTCAGGTCATGATCCCAGGTTCCTGGGACCGAGCCCCACATTGGGCTCCCTGCTCCGCGGGAAGCCTGCTTCTCCCTTTCCCACTCTCCCTGCTTGTGTTCCCTCTCTCGCTGTGTCTCTCTGTCAAATAAAATCTTAAAAAAAACACACACAAAAAAAAGAGATGTTTGAAGATATGTGATCTTCTACAGACTTCATTAATCATTCAAGTGGATTTGAAGTATATAATCCCGTAATAATTAGACCTCTTTTAAAAATAAAATACTGGGGCACCTGGCTGACTCAATTGGAGGAACGTGTGACTCTTGATCTAGGGGTTTTGAGTTTGAGCTCCATGTTGGGTGCAAAGATTGTTTAAATAAATAAACTTAAAAAAAAAAAAGTGGGTGCCTGGGTGGCTCAGTTGGTTAAGCGACTGCCTTCGGCTCAGGTCATGATCCTGGAGTCCCGGGATCGAGTCCTGCGTCGGGCTCCCTGCTCAGCAGGGAGTCTGCTTCTCCCTCTGACCCTCCCCCCCTCTCATCTCTCTGTCTCTCATTCTCTAATAAATAAAATCTTTAAAAAAATAAAAATTAAAAAAAGTAAAGTAAAATACCAAAAAAACTAAAAAGCCCAGAGAGGCAAAGTGACTGGTAACTCAGGTGCTAGTGTAGGTGCAGAGGCACTTAACGAGGCCACATCTCAGCCACATTCACTCCATGCCACCTTGGCTGCCTACTTCAATGGCAACATGCCACACTTCACTATAACCCAATTATGCTTCCTCTGAAATGTTCAATGCAAATAGCCCATTCTAATCACAATCTTCAATCCGCTCCTCAAACTATCTGAGGGACCCTTTGCTGCAACCCCTCAACTTTCTCCCCATCAGCAACATGTTTTCACCTCTTCCTTTTCCTGAGTTCAGCCTGCACACCATTCACCAGGTATCAAGCTCCAATTCCCTAGACTCACTGTCTTTCCATTATACACATTTACCAAAACCTTAACCAGGGCTCAATCCAACCACCTATCTTTTACTTGCCTACATTAGGCTGCTGAACACTCAAAGGGGGGAGGGGGGAATCACAAAACCAAGCAGATAGGTTTCACTAGAAATTCATGGACTCCCAACTTCAACCTGGCCCTCAACACTTGTAGTATTTCTGTGTTTTCAGACATTCTCAACAATGTTTATTTCAAATCTTCTCAGGCCTCCGATGCCATTCACTCTCAGTGGACAACTTCATCTCTTTTTTCCAAGAAAGCCACCAGAAGTGAGTCACAGAACTTCCTGCCACCATGGATGTTAAAGCTAGCTGCCCTCAACTTCCACACAGTGGAAGAGGCACCTCTCCTCTTAAGGCTCTCCTACACAAGTGGGCTGAGTTTTCTGCCATCCCAGGAGGCTTGATCCATTAAAGAGATCTTCTTCCTCTCCCAAATACTAGATTTCTTTCTTCCTTTCTATTTCTAGTGTGATGTTTCCATCAGCATTTAACTTCCTTGAGTTTCTCCCATCTTAAACCACAAAGTGCCTTTCTCCTCCACCTTATACCTCTCTCTGCTATTATTGCCCTCTTTCTCCTTCCTTGTCACAGATAAGGTTCATCAAAAAGCTATCTTTGTTTCCGATTTACTTCTCCGTGACTGTACTTTGGCTCCCATACTCAAAAGGCCACTGAAATCTGCTGAATCTGTTCTTCATCAAGGCCACTAACCACCTCCAATGAGGTGAAATGCTATGGAGGTTTAACAATCTTTATCTTACTTTTCTGTAGCATTTGATGCTATTGATTACTGTCCTTTTGGAAACAACTTTTACCTTAGCCCCCACCATACCTCATTTCCATGGTCTTCATAAGCATTTGATGTTTCCCTTGCAAACTCCTCTTCCTCTAATCTGCCCTGGACCTCAAACATGGGTGTTCTGCAGGGTTCTCTTCTTAGGCCTTTTCATATTACAGACAACTGTTCTAAGGCTGCATTTACCTTTAATCCTAAAACTGCTACCATCAGTATCTGCAGTGCCGATCTCCCAGTGATCCAATGGCCTACAGCGTATATTCAATAGATATCCCCCAGGTACCTCGACTTTAAAATGACCCAAAATTAAACTCATCATCTTTCTCCCCAAACTCAGGTCTTGTACATTCTCAACCCTATTCACCCAACTGCACAAGCCAGAAATAAGTCACTCCCCATTGGCCTCTCCCAAGTCAATCACCCAGGCGGCTGACTGGGCTTCCTGAGGGTCCTCTGAATTGGCACCCTCTTCCCCCTCCATATTGATCACCTTAATCTGGATCACAGTCACCGCTCTAAATTACTCCTCTATACCGTAGCCAATATAAATAGGATGGATCCTTTCGTTTTCATGTTAATAATCTTTCAATGGCACGTCACTGCTGCCAGTTTAAAAAACAATCTCACCATTTTTATCCTCTTAATTCCTGCCAATTTCTTCTGCTATTATCACTCATCTTAGTAGGAATCAGACTCAACAGCCACTACGGAAGTATTCATCCTCCCCCTTGGACTCTACATTCCAGCAGCACAGACTCCCTGTGGTTGCTGATGCTTTTCTCCACACCAGTCTCTGCCTGGACAGCTTTTACCAACTCACCTTCCTTCCATGGACCTCGAATTAGACCTTGGATCTAACTCTGGCATTATTTCCCCCACAAAGTCTACCCTAATTCTCTCCATTGTCACTGAACACTGATGTAGCAAGCACCCTTACCCCTTTGCTCTTCCTTAGATCTGTTACTTACTTTTTAAAGTACTATTGTCCAAATTGTAACTGTTTATCTCCCCAATATGCTCTAAACCCCTCAAGGGGTGGGACTGTCATCTGTTCTTTCTCATGTGTCTAGTATCTAGCACAGTTTACGGCACAGGAATTCACTCAGTATTTGCTTAACTGAATTTTTTACACCTTGCATTTTAGATGTCCAAAGGCCTTGGGAGAGCATCTAGTCTAAAACTCTCATTTCTTAGAGGAAGTTATTGAAAGCCAAAGAGGCTATTTTTCTAAAATCACAGGGCTTAATAGCAGAACAGAATCTATGCCATTTGATTTTTAGACTGGTGGTATCTTTGTTAGTGTGATGTGCTGGAAAAGTGCTCTTTTGGGAGGACCCAGAAGAGGTGGCACATCGTAAGCCATTCTCCATACCAGGACTTGACTTCTCAGTCACAAAGGGAGAATGTTAAGGATGGGGGCGCCTGGGTGGTTCAGTCGGTTGGGCATCTGCTCTCAGCTCAGGTCATGATCCCAGGGTCCTCGAATCAAGCCCCGCACTGGGCACCCTGCTTAGCGGGAAGCCTGCTTCTCCCTCTCTCTCTGCCTACTTGTGTTCTCTTTCTCTGTCAAATAAATAAAATCTTAAAAAAAAAAAAGGTTAAGGATGGAATAGGGGGGGACAGAGAAGACAGATCTAGTCTATATATCAAGAGTGGGTATTCTGGGCTGGTCCTGGGCAACCTAGAAGAGAAGCAAGAACAAAGCTGCAATGGATTCTAAGAGTAACAAATAATGAGAGACCCATGATTTAAACCCATGATTCTTATAAGAGAAAGGCAGTGAGCCTAATTAACTTTTAGGAAAATTACAGAATTCTAACACATGGGCACATCAATCTTCTACCCAGGACAGGGATTTCCTATTTTTTAAAACAACAATTCACAGGATTACTGGGCAGAACACAGATTTGGACATTTTGTTGAAATATAGTAAAAATATCTTAATGTACTATGTAGAAAGGAAAATTAAGACTATAGATCAAGGAAAGCACCTCTGTATTTTAAGCAGTAAATGAAACTGTTTTGGGAATCGTTTTTGTGAATGAGTCAGGGGCCCCCTTCTTGGGTACTTTTGTTCAAATATGGATATTTTTAGTTAGAAAGCCATATTGCTTTACATATAATCATAAATGTACATGCAAAATGTAAAAGGGTTAATGGGCTGGGCCAATAGGAATTAACTCCCTGAACACCACCCTCACAACTGGTCTGCCAAAGGCAAGTGCTACCACCAAGAGGCTAGGACACCAGGAATTCAAGTCTCAACATGAATGCATCTGATTGGAATCAAAACCTCACTGGAAACAAGTCCAGAAAATGTATTTTAGTTTTCTGGCCTTTGTTGTAAAGAGTATGGAATGGTGAGATGCCAATCTACTGCATCCTGCATCAAGCACACTGGTGCCAAGGATGTGGTGAGTGCAGTTCTCACTGCAAGTGAGCCAGGTGCTTTTAGTAAATATGCCCACAAGTGAAGGGCTCATCAACAATCTGCAAGACCCTGTAAAAAAATCACAGCAGGAAGGAGAAGATTTCCTCTAGCTGCAGAAGAACCAGACCAACCTGGACAGGAAATTCTCCTTCTACCTGAACCACTGCATCAATCAGATAAAGGAGGTGAAGGAGCAGTATGAAGAACCAAAGAAGTCACCCAAATGGCAAATGAAATGGGGTGGGGGGAGAAGGCCAAAGCCAGTAGTAGCTCTGAGCCCCCAGCCCCATCAGCCCAGGCCACAGGAAGCACACTTACCACAAGGGAGTGGAAATGTGTCCAATGACATGTGCCTCAAATACCAGCCCCTAGGGACAGCTCTAGATTTGAAGAGACAAGAGGAAGCCAATGAGATTCAGGTTGTCAGCTAGGAGGAGCCTCAGAGGAGTACCCTGGGGCTACCCCAGAGGCCAGACCAAGAGCTGAGTGTTGAACAAAAATGTGCAGGAAGAGTTACTGGGGAAGAGAAAGAACTTGGTCAAACCCCACAAGTGCCTGCTACCCACCCCGCTGCTGAGCCAAAAAAGAGGCTGGGGAACCTGAGAGGGATCAGCTTGTCATCAGTGAAAGTCAGAAAGAGGAGCAGGATGCTGATAAAGGAGAAGCCAGCAAAAACAGAGGAGAGAACTACAACACGGATGAGAATGAAGAAAACCTGAATATCCCAATGCTGAAGATGAGAAAAGAGGTACCATAAATTTACTTGACAAGAAGAAAAGTGGTATCACTTCAAATGAGGACTGCACAAAGAGATTACAACAAAATATCCGTGTGAAATTGAATATTCAAAACTGTGACAAAAACATACCAAAAAAAAGAAGAATCCAGACCTAAAACAGTACCCAAAGGAGTAATGAATCTGCTGAAAAACTACCCCCCCCACCAGCAAAGTGAAAGATTTTTGACTATTAGCCAAGAGAAATTTCTCCATCAACACTGGTCATTCCAAGGCTTTCCTTACCTCTTAGGTTCATCTGATGAACTGGTGTGCCGCTGGATTCTTCTTTGCTCTTATAGCAAGAAATAGATGTATCTTTAAAGGTGCACCAGTATTGCTTGTAACCTTTTAGAGTCAGCTTTTTTGGCCTACGTGTCAAATAGAATTAACAGAAAAACAACTTTTTAAATAACTTTATCAATAGTATTAGCAGCAAAGTTTCACATCATTAAAAGTCTAAGGCCAAGTTGTACATATATTGAACTGAGTCCTTGGGCCAGTGTGTTCTTTTCAATGTTGCTATTATTGGATTTGCCTCTTCTTGACCAATCTACTCAGGAATATCTCACAAAGAATGAATGGGCAGAGGAGAAAGATAGGAGGGCCAGGCTTTCAGTATTTCTGTCAGTGGCAGCCATCTCTATCACTAGCAGGTGACATGGAAAGGACAAGAAAAGAAAGGTGAAGTAAATGTCACCAATGGGAAGGCTCCTAGGTCCTATAATCACCAGCAGGTTCTTGGGTGTGTACAGGGCTGCCTTTGGGGCCTCTCTGGACAGGCAGGTGCACCTAGCATAACTAAAATGAGGGGAGTGTTTAGCATAACTAAAGTGAGGGGAGTGTTTAGCATAACTAAAGTGAGGGGAGTGTTTAGCATAACTAAAGTGAGGGGAGTGTTTATCTCTTTCAGGGGTGTATCTGAATGCTGCTTCAACTTGCCAACCCAATGGCAAACACAAAGAAAACAGAGCAGTCATGATGGAGAGTGGATAAGGAAAGGTGTGTAATGGGCGGAGAAAGGGGGTAGGGAGCTGCATCTGAAATCATGCCCCTACCTCAGAAATGATCCATATGGGAAGCTGTTCTAGGTTTAGCTACAGTAAATGGTTTATTCCATAATAGCTTTACATCTTATACTCCACATCACCTCCTCTCCTCTTTACCTCTCGGCTTTAACACCTAGCTCTCAACTGGATTATGTCTAGATTGATAAAAGTCTAGATAAGATACACTGGAATCTTACTATAAAATGTTCCATGAACAAAAGAATAAAATGCAATAGAATCTGGGGCTCTGAACAAGGAAATAACCACTGGCAATGCCACTGTACATCTCAGAGTCTACGAAATGCAATTTAGGCAACACAGTCTTTGTTTTTCCCCTTTAAGAAAAATGTTTATCAGAAAAAAACAAGTTCTTGAGTACTGCAGTTTTAATTTGGTAAAGATGGTTATTTTCTCTCATAATTTAGTGTTTCTCTAACTGGTAAATGCTTTTACAGATGCATTTGCTAAACTTACAATAAAAAAATTTCAATAATGTGAATGAGACTATGAAATTGAGAGTTATCATTCATTAATATGTGGAATCCCTCCCCTTTTTGTACTTACTTAAAAACTTTAATATAGTCAGCAAGTTCAGGAATAGAAGTGATGTCACCCTAGGGAAAGAATTAAATCATTTTCTCCTGATTTTTCTTGAAATTTGAAACTCTAATGTTTAGTATCTGATATCAAGTATCAGCTTATTCGATAAGCAAAATTACATAAAATACAGATTATGAAGGTTTTAAATGTATAATCGTATGGTCATAAGTTACAAAGTCATTTTCAAATGGCATAAAAAGCTAATAAAAGATGCTATCAAAATGGCAATTCATATAACCTTTAAGAACATATTATTGATTCTAATTCACCTACAACTGTTTATATCTGGGCATATGAAAATTCTGCAAAATCATAACAGCCCTGAAAGTGCTTCTTCTGTAATAACTAATTCCTAAGCTTTAAAACCAAACTTAGTATTTAAAATTTTTCCTGAGATCTATTCTCTTCTTTTTGTAATATTTCAAATGTGCAGCTCACTAAATGGATTTTGCTGTGACTTGAGACTACCTTTCACTCTGCAGAACTGTTTTCCCACTGCTTGTGAGAGAATGGGCACATATCACAAGATCTATCTTTACTGTATTTGAAGCACTGGAGACTAGAACAATACTAATTTCTGAAAAGTCAACACCTGTATTCTCTAAAACATGAAATATTTCTCCATAGCCACCCAATATTTATGAAAACCTAAATCCACAAAAAGATAAGCATCAATTCAATCTAATACTAGTAGGGATTAGATTCACCCTACCAAAATTGTTGATGTTTTCCCCCCTTCCAAAGTGATCTCCAGGTCTGAAAGGGCAGCATCAACTTCATCCACTTCTTTGTCACTGTTGTTCAAATGATTCTCTGATGTCATGATTGACAACTTATTGATGTGATACTGAAAACAGAAATATTTTCTTTAAATGACTGTTCTAACTTTAAAACTTTAAAATGAGATTACTGCATCTATACTGAATGCTTTTCATCACCTAACTTGAGAAGATGAAGCTAAGAACTAGAATGACAGGAAAGTAAACGGCACCTGAAATCAGTGTCCTAAATATCCTAATATTTATCCAAAAGAAGCAGGTTTTTGGACATATAAAAATGAATTTAGTTTGGGAAGCCCTAGAATTCAGAGTTAACATGTCCTCCACTAAGCTCCACATGAGATTTTTTTTTTTACTGGTTTTCTGCCCCACCCCCTCCACCGCCGCCACTGCAGTATTCCCTGTGTCTAGAACAGATCCTGAAACCAATGAATACTGAATGAATTAACAGAATATGCATAAGGTCTTTTGTAAAAATGGATTAACATTGATTACCTTATATTACTGCTATTACCCAGCAGAGGAAAATTTGTCAGTTATAAGTATAAGGCCGAAAGCTAAAGCTCCACTCTCCACCACCCACCCCCCGCCCCACCTCAATTCAATGCTGAAAACATAATCAGAGGAAGATGTTTATATTCTCAGTTACATAAGAATGATAAGATTGATTACATTTATTGTGAATATATACAATCATATATGTGTGTGTGTGTGTGTGTGTGTGTGTGTGTACACGTTGAGTAGTTAGAACAAATACTAACAATCTATTAGATTTTGATGCTAAACCTTACAGAGGTTTCATACAAAGGTAAGCAGAACTTTTAAAATCACTTCATCAGTTACCTTTCAAAGCATTAAACAGTACTCCAAATTTCTCAAGTATCCAATACAGCCTATTCATGGGGAACACTGAACTAATCTGAGGCCAACTGTCAGTGTTCCTATATTTTAAGATTTAGTGAACTGGTAATAAACAGTCTCTCGCTGTACCTTCAGTTATGCTAAAATGAGATTCTTAGTGATAGAAACTTCCATGTTCACAAATCATGGACAATGAGATAGGCTGAGGCCCTTAGTCGCCTCAAATGTTAGAGTAACGTTAAGAATCATGAAGAGAGTTGGTTAAAAATACAGATTCTTAGGTTCATCCCCAGAGATTTTGATTCAGCGAATCTGGTGTCCAGCCCAGAATCTGCATTTTTATTAAGTGAGTCAGGTGATTGTGATGCAAAAAGTCCTTAGAAGTTATCTCGGAAAAACTCTGGCTAAGAATGGGACTGGTCTTAAAATCCAGCTTTGCTTTCAGAGGGTGCATGGGATATCTATTAAGTGTTACAATACAGACTTGGATGTAATTGCTTTAAAAACAGTGTTATTATCTTTTTATTTTTTATCCTCACCTTAATTGTTTCTTTTTACTACTGTAGATTTATGTTACAAAAGGAAACAGAAGCCCCAAGGAGAAAATAATTCAGTGTAGGCTATGCTGGAGATAAAAATACCAGGCATTTCCTTGCCATCTTTTCAAACTTTCCCCCTTATGGTACTGGATGGGTTCTAGAGCCTTTGGGTCAGTCTCTGGGAAGGCTTCTAAAAACTCAGGAGATTTTTAGTTCAGAATTCTCTCATTAATCTGGATTCTAAAATGGTTCAGGAGAGCTATGTTTTGGGACATTCAGTTTCCAGACATTAAAATTCATGGTTTCTGATGCATTTTCTACTGCTCTAAAATGGAGTATCTATAATACACGGGGTGGGGGAAAGCTACAAAATAATCCCATTTCTGTGAAAATACAACTGTGTGTACATTTGGCCCTTGGACAACATGGGGGCTAGGGGCGCTAACTCTCCCAAAACTTTACTCATAGCCTGCTCTTGACTAGAAACCTTACTAATAACATAAACAGTCAATTAACAGATATTTTGTATGTGTGTTACATACTCATTCTGACAATAAAACTAGAGAAAAGAAAATGTTAGGAAAATCATAAAGAAAATACATTTAATGTACTATATTTATTGGAGAAAGCCTGCATTATTTAAGTGGACCCAACCCCTTGTTGTTAGAGGGTCAACTATATTCTCATTCAACAAATTTTTCTGGGCGCCTGGGTGGCTCAGTCATTAAGCATCTGTCTTCAGCTCAAGTCATGATCCCAGGGTGCTGGGATCGAGTCCCACATCGGGCTCCCTGCGCAGCGGGAAGCCTGCTTCTCCCTCTCCCACGCTCCCTGCTGGTGTTCCCTCTCTCGCTGTCTCTCTCTCTGTTAAAAAATAAATAAAAAATCTTTAAAAAAATTTTTTTTTTCTGAGCACCTATGTGCCAGGCACATTTGTATCTGTTGGGCTTTTTTTAAGTGCATTATTTTTATAATAAAAGATTAAAAAAATACTATATAATAAAAATCTGTGAGGTTTCCCTCAAATATATTTTATATGTATTATTATTCTGTCATTGGCAAAACCTTCACTACAAAATTATAAACCCATATTCTAAGAAAGAAAGATACAGGTAGAAAGCCATAAACCAAGTGAGGTACTCTGAATAAAATTACTCCAGAATTTAATTCAAGAAATTCTTCAGATGGTCTGAATTATCCAGAAACACAATAGAAGACTCTTAACTAGTTGATTAAGCAAGTCTCTAAACTAGCTCATCTGTCATCAAAGATTTTCCTTGTCTAAGCTTTGTTTCGATCCCTTTCTTTCATCATGTAAACTGAGAAGAAATGAGCTTTTCTTCCATTACAAAGGACAATTTTTTGAGTCTTAACCAGAAAACGTTCCTGGATGTATAAAAGCATTTAGAAGATTGAGAGCATTTTTATTTTGTTCTAAAGAGAAGTAAAATCATTTTTACAGTGAAAGCTTTTTTTTTTCCTTTTTTCTTCTTTAAAAGATTGTATTTATTTGAGAGACAGAGCACAAGTGGGGGAATGGAGGGGCAGAGGGAGAAGCAGGCTCCCTGTCTCCCCACTGAGCAGGGAGCCCAGTGAGGCCCAATCCCAGGACCTGGAGATCGTGATCTGAGCCAAAGGCAGCTGTTTAACCGGCTGAGCCACAGCAGCGAAAGCTTTTCACAACTAAACGTCAACTCTGCTTCCTGTACTTAAAGCTCATATGCAAGAACCACTTTTGGGATAACACTGGTTTAATCTCAGGAAAACATTAGCTACCTACTTCTTAAGGATTATCATTCTAAAAACTTATTTGTTTAGTTTCATTAAACTATTAAAATTTTTTCACCTTTAAAACATATTTTTGCTATAGCCATTTATAAAATATTATCACCCAGCTACTTAGGAAATTATGCAATTAATAAGCTTCATTTTAGAAGCTTATGATATGCAATACATATATTATTTCTAAGGGAAAATTGGGTAGTTTTAAGCTAATATATATTTGGGGGTGGGAGGATATTTTTCTCCTATAGGATACCGAAAAATATTAAGTATACCACTAAACTCTTAGATAAGACAAAAAATTAAATTCATGTACTTATTTTGTCTTCTAAGTGTATTCAATTTCTACAAAGCAAAAAGTAAACACTATCAAAACACTATTACAGTTTTCTAATTCACTATTTAAAAATAATCCGCTATGCTTTTCCCATGAAAAGTCCCATTTACCAATACAATACTCTTTACTACCTGCAAGGCTGCAAACATCATCATTTCTTCTTCTGTGCACTCAATTTCTTCTAGGAGAATAGCCCATTTGGCCTGTTCATAAAGCTGATTGATTCTGATTGCATCATACTGCAGCAAAAGAGACACAATCCTTTTGTAATATATTACTTTTAACATAAAAAAGTTTGAAAACTGAATATTCACTTTCAAAGCTTGACAAAAAAGTTTCAAAATACATTTTTTTCCCTGGGATTTTTATTCAGTATCAAATACTCAATAATAAAGATACCTATAGGGTTAGGTATATGTATATATACCCACCTCTAATTTTTGCATTAAAAATGACATTAAAAAAACCAAAATATTATTATTCAGTATTAGAAGTAAGATTCTGTATGCTATTTTACAGGGAAATAATCATTAGATATTACAGAGCTCTTAACAAAATGAACTTAACTTGAAAGATGACATTTAAAATAAGGTGAAAGTGACTGCTTTTCAGTATTGTTATTGCAACCTGTCACACTAAAATGTTACAATCAGAGAGTAAATTATTTCAGGGAACATCTTGCCCACTATGGAAAAGCATACTTAAACAAGTGTCAGGTCCCTGGAAACAGTAATTATTTTAAGAATCTGAAATAGAGAGTACATATATATACTTGTAGTAAAGATTTACTTATACGTTACTGAATTGTCCATTTAGTTATGTTAATAAAAATTAACAGTAATGTCTTAACAATACTATTTTAGAATGTTAACAAAACACATAGCAACTCCCCTTCCCCAGCAAATGTAACTATGTTCCCAAAACAGATTTGGTTTTACCTAAAATGAGACACGATGTGGCCTGAAAGGGGTTAAGATTTTTTGGGGGGTAGTTCTAAATTATACATTTTACTGTTACAAAAAGAATTACTTAAGCACATAATAAAAAATGGTAAGTATATACATTAAAATCTACACTATAATCTAGACATGAAAAGGATGAGAAATAGTCAAGAGAGGTTTTCCCCCCAAGGATGATAAATAAGGAAGCAAAAGATCCAAATCTCTGTGCCATGTGTTTTCTAGGGAAAAATACTCTAGATTTCATAGCAAATTTAATTCTTCTCAGAAAAGCAAAGTATTTCAGTAGCACAGATGATGTAGTCATTTGATAGTAAAAACATTACAATATTTGCCTATTAAATAGGAAGAAATGTAGACTTAAAGAATTTTTCTTTGAAGCAACATCTTTTGCCTTATAATTAGAAATCTGAAAGTCACTGAAAAGGTACTATTTCATAAAACTCTTCTTTTACCAAAAATACAGCTAAAGAGAGGTGTAAAAAAAAATCCCTAAAACTAACTTTACCAATTCTATAGTACAAAGCTAGTGCATTTAAAATACAAATCAATCAAAAATTCAATTATTTTAACAAAAAAGAAAAAGGCTGAATTATGCTTCCAACCTGCTAACACAATAGACTTATTTCAAATACAGATCCTTTTGTCTAAAGCTTGGGTTTTTAATATTATTCAGACTTGCTATATACAAATGATTCCTTAACCCACCAACTCCAAAAAAACAAACGTCCAAATGAAAAAAACAAAAAGGAAAAAAAGAAGAGATCCCTCTAAACCCTCGGTACCTTTGGATTCAAATCAAAAAAGCTGTAATACTTGAATCGAAGAAGCAAGGCCTCATTTTCCTTCACATCTTGTTCCATGAGAGATCGTGAGGAATCAAGCCACCTGGACAAATTAACAAGAGCAGTGGAACAATGCAAGACAAAATTAATAAAATGTTTCTACCTCTAGCTGGAGAAATTCTTCAATGTATCTATATTTTATTTTTTTTAAAGACTTATTTATTTATTTGAGAGAGAGCATGTACACAAGCAGGGGGAGGGGCAGAGGACAAGGGAGAGAGACTCTCAAGCAGAATCTGCACTGAGCACGGAGCCCAATGTGGGACTCGATTCCATGACCCAAGAGATCCTGACCCAAGCCATAATCACAAGTTGGATGCTTAACCAACTGAACCACACCCAGGTACCCCTCAACATACCTCTATTTTATAACTTACCCTTGGTTGATTTTTGCTTTGTCAAGAAGAGCCTGAGGCTTGAACATTTTCGCCAAAATTTCTGGTGATGTGATTGGCTGACTGACAGCAAGTATACCAGGGTTGCCTTCTGACAAAGCACTGTCACCGAACCAAGCAGAAGTCGGTGACAAGGGGCTTCCATCATGAGCATCGTAAGTGGGGGTCATTGTTTTACTATAAAGTCCTGGGCTTGAATATATACTTCCTAATAAATGACATGAAAAATAGGTAGTAAATATGAATTAAGTACAGAATCTTAGTTTTCAATAATACATGCTATATAAAGGAAACTGTGAAACAAAGCTTTGTTCTGGAAGGAAAGCTTAGTACATTATTTTACCTGTCTTGAAAACATGTAACATTAACTCTACTTGTGTAACATAAGAACATATAATAACAAGGTCAAAAAATATAAGTTGGCAGAAATATGGGGGAAAAAATCAGTTCAAGGGAATTAGAAAAGTTAAGGATATAGCTGAAGCAGACAGACCAAGTTTTTTTTGTTTTGTTTTTTTTAAAGATTTTATTTATTTGACAGAGAGAGACACAGTGGGAGAGGGAACACAAGCAGGGGCAGTGGGAGAGGGAGAAGCAGGCTTCCCGCCGAGCAGGGAGCCCGATGTGGGGCTCGATCCCAGGACCCTGGGATCATGACCTGAGCTGAAGGCAGACGCTTAAGACTGAGCCACCCAGGTGCCCCCAAGTTTTTGTTTTTAATTGTGGCAAGGCTCACCTTTCAGAGGGCCAATGTAAAGAACATCAGTGCCTATAGGAAAGGAAAGAAAGGAATTCAGAAGGTAAAGGAAAGGTAACAATAGAAGACAGAAACAAAAGAATGAAAAGGAAAGGAAATGGAAAAAAGAAAAAACAGACTTTTCCTAATGTGAACCATAAACTGAAGAAAATATTTCAAGTGAATTTAAGAGTAAAGAATCTTAGAAACTGTAACCTAAATTTTTTTTGTCCAATTCAAAAGAATAAAGTGCTCTAGTCAAATGTCCAGTGACAAACATATCCACATTTATCACCCTTTGAAATCCATACCTTATTTTAAGATAGCTCAATGTAACTGAATAAATGCACATAAATTAAGAGAATAATTTTATGTTAATGTTTTCTCAGTGAATAGGTAAACTGGTTCCAACAGATTTACAAATAAAGTATTAAATGGGTAGATAACATTTTGCTAACAAAGATATATCTTATAATTAAGTCCCTAAAGGCAGGGATATTTTATTTTCCAATTCCCCAGTGTTCCATAGGGCTAACCATATAGTAGAGGCTATCTAAATAAAAACTTGTTGACTTAGTCAACTGACAATATATCCTCCATCATTTAAACTATAAAAATCAAGGAGACTGGATTAAATTAAGACTTAAAAGTTCAGAATAATGTTAAGTAAAAGCACCTCCCCTAGAAGTCCTAACTGTTAATTATATATTGTCTTCGTAATTTTTAAAAAGAAAATGTGTAAATGGGTATCACACTGTTAATGGATTATGGAAAGAGAATGGCTGTTTCCCTTACCTAATACAGGAATATACTTAGCAATTTCCTTTCCACTCTAACAACCCCTCCCCACCACCTCACTCAATGCAATGATAGAAACAATTACCTATGAAAAGTGGTGATCATGCTAGAGATTTTTGTAGTTGTCATGATCTAGTCTAGGAAGAGAACACAAAGAAAAAAAAAATCTTGCTAGCCACAGAGTATCTGATTTGATGTCCCTAGTATGTATTCTTCCAATGTTAATAATTAAAACAATTTGCAGTATCTAAACACTAAACATTGTTAAATAAGCAACAAAGAAAGCGGTCAATTCTCCTTTCTTAGCTTTAAAGAACACTGGGATAGTCAGTGATATCCTTAAATGGTAGAACTTTAAAATTATTAAGGGCATTTTGTGAAAGGGTTACTTGGGCACCCCATACTAATTAAAAGGGCTAAAAACATTATTGCAGCTCAGGCGGGCAAAGAATAATCCTGCTATATATGTAAAGAAGGGATAGAAAAACATTATCTTCTAGGCAAAATCTTCTCATTGTGTATTTCAAAGATCTAGCAAATAAATCTTTTACTAGGAATGTCAGAATATTGAAAATTCATTCCTAGTATGATGGACTATAATTACTATTTAGAATTAAACAGAGTTAGAATTGGCAATTTTCTTTTTTTTTTTTTTAAGACTTTATTTATTTATTTGAGAGAGAGAGAATGAGAGATAGAGAGCACGAGAGGGAAGAGGGTCAGAGGGAGAAGCAGACTCCCTGCTGAGCAGGGAGTCCGATGCGGGACTTGATCCTGGGAGTCCAGGATCATGACCTGAGCCAAAGGCAGTTGCCCAACCAACTGAGCCACCCAGGCGCCCAGAATTGGCAATTTTCTTTATGAGGTTTCTAAAACAAAATATACTCCCCTACAATACACAACATTTAATAAAATCAGCCCTCTCAAATTCCTCTACTTTGTATATTTTTTTTAATTCTTTATTTTTTTTTAAGATTTTATTTATTTGACAGAGAGAGACACAGCGAGAGAGGGAACACAAGCAGGGGGAGTGGGAGAGGGAGAAGCAGGCTTCCCGCCGAGCAGGGAGCCCGATGCGGGGCTCAATCCCAGAACCCTGGGATCATGACCTGAGCCGAAGGCAGACGCTTAACGACTGAGCCACCCAGGCGCCCCTCTACGCTTCATTTTTGATCACTTCATTGTTTCTATTCTTATTTTGTTAGGCACTCCACGGTAATAACTTAATTAGTGTTTCCAACAATCCTATTATTCTCATCTTAGAGGAGCAAACTGAAGGACAGAGAGGTTAAGTAAGTTGTCCAGTGTCAAAAGCTATTACGTTTCAGAGCCAAGCTATAAATCAGTGAGTCTAACTGAAGCTATACACACCACCTCCTGGGTACCATAACTTATTTAAGCCATTCCCAATTGGTGTGCATTTATTTGTTTAGAATTTTGTTGACTTCACTCTACTGCTGCTGCAAACATACCTTCCAACAAATGCCTTCCAAAAGGTATGTTTGTACTTATTTCCCAATTCTAGCAACATTGCTGGGACAGAGGGTATGTGCATTTTACATTCCTTCTAAGTCTCAGTTCAGTGACAATCCCAATTACCTTATATTCCTGATTGCCCAATTTAAAACATATTTGAAGTATAAAGTTATTATAGGGTAAGATGAAGTAACATATTTAGTCAACAACAGAACAGAAGCTTGCTCAACTATACAGAACAGTAACAAAAATTATAAGGAGGAGAGAAAAATTCAACAAGCACTACAGTCTTGGGCCACCTACTACAAATATTAAAAACCTCATGTAACTTTAGAATCTGCCTGATAACTTGGTTACTATAAATTACATTCTTACATATTCCTTTTTAAAAGAGTGATAAAGTATTTAATCCATTTTAGAAAATTTCCCACCAAAATGTCAATCTCATACCATACTTAGTAAACAAATTTCAGGTGAATTAAAAATAACAAATGTTGATATTACAAATGAGTTAAAATATATAAATATGAAATAATTATATAAAAGTAGAAAAGGAAATATAGAAGAACTTTTCTAGTATTTGTGAAGATTTTCTTTACCAAGAATGAAAGCCCAGAACGATAAAGTAAATAACAAATTTGACTACATAAAAATGTAAAACTTTAGTACAGTAAAAAAGAAAAAAATTAAAAACAAAATGCCAATACAGGGAAAATATCTAACTTATCAGAATATTAGGTTATCACTAAAACACTGGAACTTTTTATTTTTTTAAAGATTTATTTACCTGACAGAGAGAGACAGCGAGGGCAGGAACACAAGCAGGGGGAGTGGGAGAGGGAGAAGCAGGCTTCCCACTGAGCAGGAAGTGAGCAGGGAGCCTGATGTGGGGCTCCATCCCAGGACCCTGGGATCATGACCAGAGCCGAAGGCAGAGGCTTAACAACTGAGCTACCCAGGCGCCCCACGCTGAAACTTTTTAAAAGCTTAATTCACAAACTCAATTCCCCAACCTATAAATATACCGTTTGGAATGGTTTTGTCTTCCAAATTCCTGGAACACTACTTTCTACAACTTTCATTTAACATTTATATATTACCTCCTTAAATACAGTAACTGTTTTTCAGTTAGCCTTAAAAGCTTTTTTTTTTTTTAAGATTTATTTATTTTTTGACAGAGATAGTGAGAGAGGGAACACAAGCAGGAGGAGTGGGAGAGGGAGAAGCGGGAGAAGCAGGGGGAGTGGGAGAGGGAGAAGCGGGAGAAGCAGGGGGAGTGGGAGAGGGAGAAGCAGGCTTCCGATCATGACCTGAGCCAAATAGCCTAAAAACTTCTTAAGAGTTAAGGATTTTCTTATTTTTTGGTATCCCCGAAGTTCAATCAGTACATGAGTAGGGGCATAAAGGTTACAAGTTATGTGACATCAGACGTTCCTAACCTTACTGTGCCATTTCTTCAACCTTAAAATGAGTAATAACATAATCTGCAATGGGTTGTAGTGAGAATTAAGTGAGTTTCCACAAGTAAAATACACTAAATTTAATTTCCATGAGTATAATGTGTAAAATGGGCATATAGTAAGCACTAAATTGTTTCCATTATCATCACCCCAGAATTTAAAAAACCAAGAATGAACTGAATTAGTTAAATTAGTTTACTTACTGACTGAGGGACCTACTTCCTAAGAAATGGATTTATAAATGTATGGCTGATAGACACATGGGAAACTGTAATGTCCAGTCCCTGTGTATGCCCAGGACTAAATAAATAACCATGTAATTTAATTAGTCATCTAGCTCCCCAAAAGACACTGCCTATGCTCCTGCTGAATGCCACATGCTAAGTTAGGTTCTGGTAACAAAAATGTGAGAGACAGTTCCATCATGACGGGACCTCACAATTTAAAAGGTAAGAACATGCAGTACAATACCAAACACAGAAAAGTCTGGTGTCTTAAAATAGAAGGATACCTAATTCAGGTTGGGGAGGTAATGGAAGGAAATCTAAGAAAGCTTCTTAAAGGGGCAAAACCTTAAAGGAAAAAGGTGAAAAGGCAAAGGGACCAGTATATGCAAAGCGCAAAGATTTTAAGTAACCCACAGAAGTAATAATGTCTTAGTAAGTGTGGTTTTCACAGAATACAGAAAAAAGGAACTAAATACTAAAAAACTGTCCAATTTTTTACAATGCAAAAAACTGAGCCCAGTTAAGGTATTGCCCCTTTTTTATTCTTCCGGAGCAGAGAACCAGCCTTCCTTTTTATTGATGCAACTATTAACACCTGACACGATGATTTGCACATGACAGACCCTAGTGGTGATTTCATGATTGAGGGAAAAAATGCTGAAGGAGAGTTTTTTTAAAGTTGATCACTCTCCTACCTATGTAAACCATTTGTCAAAAGACCACAAACATATAGACACATCCATGGTTTTCACACTATGCCTCTGCTTAGTCTAACAAAGTCTCACCTGATCCAGGAGTGATAAGAGGCCCCTCTAATTCAAGTGCCTCATCTTCAGACTGGTCATCTAACTTTTTCTTTTTTTTCTTAGTTGGATCTCTGGGTTTTTTCAAGAGAGAAAGTTCTTCAGGGTGTCTGATATCTGTTAAAATAAGAAGAAAGATTATTTAGCAGCATAATGGAAAATTTAAATACTTTACATCTGGTAAATCCATCTATTAATCCAGTCCAGTATAATAATTCATAATTTCCATCTGTGTATGTATGTGTTTATGTTTTGCCAGATGTTAATGCCATGCAAAAGACTGAAGTTTGGCACTTCTACAAATAATCTACCAAAGCATTCAATTCATAACCATTTAATGAATGTAGCAGCCTCGAAGTGGAGAGATAACAATCTGCTAGGGTACAGAGAGAAAATATTAGAACTTATTTATATTTATTTTTTTAACTAAAACCATAAAAAAAATTTAACTTTATATCCTAGCCACAGCAACTAGGCAAGAAAAAGAAAAACATACCAATTGGAAAGGAAGAAGTGAAACTGTCACTATTTGCAGATGACATGATACTATATATAGAAAACCTTAACTACTCCATCAAAAACCATTAGAACTAATAAACTAGTAAAATTCAGTGAAGTAGCAAGGTTAAAAAAAAAATCAATATACAAAAACCTGTTGTATTCTTTTTGGGGCACGTGGGTGGCTAAGTCAGTTAAGCATCTGCCTTTGGCTCAGGTCATGATCCCTTTCCCCCACTCATGTTCTCTCTTGCTCTCTAATAAATAAATAAAATCTTTAAAAAAAGGGTTGTGTTTCTACACATAAACAATAAACTATGAGAAACAGAAACTGAGAAAACTGATCCCATTCACAACTACATCAAAAAAGTAAAATACCTAGGAATAAATTTTTGGGTTTTTTAGTTTTTTTTTTTTTTTTTAAAGATTTTATTTATTTATGAGAGAGTGGTGCATGCGTGGGAGCATGAGCACAGGGAAGGGCAGAGGGGGAGGAAGAAGGACAAGCAGACTGTGTGATGAGCACAGAGCCCATTGCAGGGCTGGATCTCATGACCCTGAGATCATGACCTGAGCCAGAACCAAGAGTCAGATGTTCAACTGACTGAGCTACCCAGCCACCCTTCTAAGAATAAATTTAACCAAGGAAGTGAAAGACCTATTCAATGAAAAGTATAAAGACTTGATGAAAAAAAAAATAAAGACACAAATAAATGGAAAGATATTCCGTGTTTGTGGTTTGGAAGAATCAATATTAATAAAATAGCCATATTACCCAAAGCAATCTACAGATTTAATGCAATCCCTATCGAAATTCTAATAATTCTAATGGTATTTTTCACAGAACTAGAACAAATAATTCTAAAATTTGTATGGAACCAAAGACGACCCTGACCAGCAAAAATAATCCTGATAAAGAAGAACAAAGCCGAAGGTATACACGCTTGATTTTAAACTATACTACGGGGCGCCTGGGTGGCTTAGTCGTGGGGTGCCTGCCTTTAGCTCAGGTCATGATCCTAGGGTCCTGGGATTGAGCCCTGCATCGGGCTCCCTGCTTGGCAGGAAGCCTGCTTCTCCCTCTCCCACTCCTCCTGCTTGTGTTCCCTCTCTCGCTGTCAATCTCTCCGTCAAGAAAATAAATTAAAAAAAAAAATCTTGGGGCGCCTGGGTGGCTCAGATGGTTAAGAGTCTGCCTTTGGCTCAGGCCATGATCCCAGGGTCCTGGGATTGAGTCCTACATTGGGCTCCTTGCTCGGCAGGGAGTCTGCTTCTCCCTCTGCCTGCCGCTCCTCCTACTTGTGCTCTCTCTCTGACAAATAAATAAAAACCTTAAAAAAAAATACAAGTTCCCAGTTATAAAATAGATAAGCCACGGGGATGTGATATGCAGCACGGGGAATACAGTCAATAATACAGTATTAATTTTGTATGGTGATGGCAGAATGAATATGATGGTCATTTTGCAATGTATGTAAGTGTTGATTCACTATGCTGTACACTTGATACTATTATAATATTTATGTCAATTATGCCTCAATTTTTTAAAAAAGCTTTATATTATTGGGTAGCCTATATTCATTCTGTATGTTGTAAGTTACACATGATACATGAAGTAAATGTAAATACTTTCATATCATTACCAAATCTCAAAGTTTTAATTGATTCAACCTCTTCTACCTTGTATGAAATGACAAGTTTCTGTGTTTATCTTATTCATATGAAGAATCTGGTAAGAGGCAAAAATGTTAAATGAAAGTAACAAAAAGAATTAACAATGACCCATATGAATAGTTATAGAACATATTTTATATTACATACCATGTCCATGAATTGCAAGAATTGTTAAGAAGTCAGTTTCCCCTAAATTGAGCTAAAGATTCAATGGAATCCAAGTCAAAATCCAAACCTGCTCTTTTATACAAGATGAAAAGCTGATTGTAAAATATGTGTGGAAATGAAAACAAACAGAACAGTCCAAGCAATTTTTAAAAAGACTAAAGTTGGAGGGACTACTCGACATCATATAGCTACAGCAATCAAGACAGTGCAATTATTAGCTAAATGATAAGGTGTATATATGAAGAGGACCCAGAAGCAGATCCATATATAGGTGGTCAATTATTTTGGACAAAGGTGCCATGGCAATTCAAGAGGAAAGGAAAATCTTACCAATGAACGATGCTAAATGAGAGATTCATAGATTTAAAAAAAAAAAACACATTAACCCTTATCTAATATATAAAAATTAATTCTAAGTGGATCATAGACCTAAAAGAAAATAAGGAGACAAAGATTTCTTACATAGAACACATAGACTCCACAAAAAATTATCCTTTATTAAAAAACAAAACTAACAGAAGCACCTGGGTGGCTTAGTCAGTTAAGCATCAGGGAAATGCAAGTTAAAACTATGAGAAGTATTATATACCCATCAGAGTAGCCAACATTAACAAGACTGGTAACAGCCAGTGTTGGTGAGGATGTGGAGGCACTGGAACTCTCATACCCAGCCAGTGGGAATGGGAAATGAGACAATTTTTTAAAAGTTTGGCAGTTTCTTATAAAGTTAAACATATACAACTTCACCATTCTACTTCTACTTATTTACTCAAGAAAATGAAAAGCACATATTTTAACAGTTGTACTCACTGAAGCCAAAACTAGAAACAACCCAAATTGATAAACAAAATGTGGTATTTTCGTATCAGTGGAATACTGATACGAAAATGTAGTGTGTAGATGTTCCAATGTAGAGTAGTGTGATACTACTCACAATGGAACACAACTCATCAGTAAAAAGAAACAATGGAGACATACAATAACATGAATGTATCTCAAAATCCTTACATTAAGTAGAAGCCAACTAGAGAAGCATATATATGATTCTGTTCATAAAATTCCAGAAAATGACAATAAATCTGTGTGAAAGAGCAAATAAATAGTTGTCTGACTAAAGTTTGAGGGCTAATAGAAATATTTTCTATCCTGTGGTATAGTTTCACAGATATAAACATCTGTGAAAACTCATCAAATTGTATACTTCAAATGGGTACAGTTTATTATACACCAATTATACCAAAATTAGGTTAATTTAAAAATAAAGGGTGTAAAGAGGAGAGCCAAGAAAAACCAAAAATGAAAAATGCAGCAGAAAGGAGGAGGACTAGGTCTGTATATTTGGTAGCACTACACTCACTGTTTGTCAGTGTCTTAAGTAGAATAGACAACAAAATTCAAACCACTGCATAACTTGTAATGCTACAGATTGCTAAAAATTACTGGATCAGATGGAGTTTTCCATTCGGCAGTTTGTATCTTCAGGAGCTCACAATATCCACTAGATTCGATCCAGTATTACAAATTCAGGAAGCTTTTTGTTTGTAGGGGACCTGAAACCAGGATGGAGCAGACTGCTGTAGAGCTGGTGGGACACAGTTTGAGGCAGAAACACAAAGCCAAACTAGCTGCATTGAGATCTCAGCTCCACTATTTATTGTGACGTTGGACAAGCTTACTCAGCTTGCCAGTGTCTGAGTTTTCTCATCTGTAAAATGAGAATAATAGTACCTCAGAAGGTTGTTGTGAAAATTAAATGACTAATACAGGTAACATTCCCTGAACAAGGCCTGGCACATAACAAGTACTTCGTTAAGTACTGGGTATTAATGTATTTCTCTAGTTAAAAAAATATGCAATTATGGTAGAAATTTGGAAATGACAAAAGTATAAATAACTGAGTCATTTAAAACCCATTCTTGAAAAATGGAATATGGCTATGTAAATAAGGGATTATGTTAATAGACATATAAAATTCTACTGTGTAAATGTAGCATAATTTAACCATTCTTCTAATACTGAGCCCATTATAAATAATGATTTTTACAAACATCTATCTGTGTACGTATTTTTCCACATTTTATTTCTTCAAGAATGCATTGGAGTGGAATTACTAGGTCAAAAGTTATAATAATTTTAAGGCAAAAGTGGAGCAAGTTGGGCACATGTGTTTTTTAAAGCTTGCTTACTTGAAAAACAGTATGTTTATTTCCTTGTTTTAATTTACATTTATTTACTAGTGATGTACATCTCAAGAGTTTTTAGTCATTTATATTTCCTTCACTGATTTTTCTATTAGGTTTCTTCATTTTTTTTCTATTAGGTTTCTTCAAATCAGAGTTAATTTTCATGTAAATTGGATGGCAGCAATCACTGCAAACCACACTGGAGTTTCTTTTTTAAAAAAATCTATTTTAGGGGCACCTGGGTGGCTCAGTCAGTTAAGCATCTGCCTTCAGCTCAGGTCATGATCCTGGGGTCCTGGAATAAAGCCCTGCATATGGCTCCCCACTCAGCAGGAAGTCTGCTTCTCCCCTTCCCTCTGCTGCTCATGCTCTCTCTCTCATTCTCTCTCTCTCGAATAAATAAAATTGTTTAAAAAAATCTATATTATATACACCTCATCCAATGTTTAAAAAATAAGTCCAAAAAACCTTTTACTAACTATATGTTGTTTTTTCTGTTTCTGTATTGGTTATCTGAATTTTACTATTATGAACACACTGGTACAGGTCAGGTTTTTGTTTTGTCCTCTATTTTACAGGCTATTTTCTGGGGAATGTTTTTCTGAAACACAAAAACAGAATTACCAGAAAAACTGTCCTGAACAGACATGTTACCAGAGGACAGGTGACATAACTGCTCTTTAATTATTAATAATGAGGTAAGTACATTTTAAGTACTAAGCAGCAGAAATCATGTTAAAAATAAACGCTTGCTCCTTAAATCATCACTTTCTTTTTAAAAAAAGCTTTCAGGCATGTCTGATTTCTTTTTTTTATTTTTTAAAAAGATTTATTTATTTGTGAGAGAGAAAAAGAACACGAGTGGGGGGTGGGGAGGGGCAGAGGGAGACAGGGAGAGAATCCCAAGCAGACTCCGAGATGAATCCAGAGCCCCATGCAGGGCTTGATCCCAGGACCCTGAGATCATGACCTGAGCTGAAATCAAGAGTAGGCCACTTGACCAACTGAGCCACCTAGGCATTCTTTGATTTCTTTTTGAAGTTAAAAATAGTGTAGCATATTCTTTAGCTAAAGTTACCTAATTAAAAACCAAAGATTCTCTTCATTCTTGTATATTCCAGGTAAAAAGAAGTTAACCTATCCTCAAATGTAATTTTTGAGGTTTAATGCATTAGCATTAATTGCTTTATGTAGATTCACAATTCAATATACTTCAAGTATATTTTGAGTCATATTTAATTAATAGAACTGAATCATTATTTCCTATTATTTATTTTTAAAATAAACAAAATTTAACATTCTGAGACCTAATCACTTATGAGTTACACTTTCAATTCTCAGTATACCCTCGGCTTTAAATGCCATCCTGCCATGTTGGGAGATAAGAAAGGCATTACAACATAATCCCAAGCTTCTGAATAATCACTACTTCAGTATCAAGTGTCGGGTAGGGTGGTGGTAGTAATCTATCTCTCCACCCACCATTCATCCCCTCAAAGTAAATCATGTACTGGTACAGGGTGAAAAATCTTAAAAAAGTATAAAGGGACATACAGTGAGTCACGCCTAAGATACAGGACATGTTTCTACCACAGTTCACCATAGTCAGGTTTAGTGGGAGAGGGGAAAGCACACATGTTTAATTTGAAAAGGCATCCCAGATGTTTCTGCCATGTGCCTTCTGCTTGAGAATCACTATTTCACATGATTCATCCTTTTGAGATTTTTGTTCCTAGGTCATTTCCTGTCCAGCTCACAAACCAGCTATTAATGTTATTAGAAGAATGAATATTGTTAAGTGTAACTAGCTTTTGGGTCAGTCATAAGCATATAAAAAAGTTCTAAACCATATGTGTCCATGAGAATTGCTTGTGAAGTTAAAAATACTACTAAAAATATATGCTTCAGTCATACCTTCATATACTCTTAGTGATTCAGGGCTTCCAGCAGCTTGTTTTATAAAAGCGCTGGTGATGGAGGTTAACTAGACTTACTGTGGTGATCATTTCATGATGTATACAAATATTAAATCATTATTTTACATACCTGAAACGAATATATGTCAATTACATCTCAAAAAAAAAAAAAAAAAAGCTCCATAGGTGATTTTGATTCCCACTTCTTGACAACTAGTAGCTTAAGTAAAAGGGAAGGGCGGTGGGGGGCGGGGGCAGAGAGAATGACATTTCTCAAATGATAGGCAGTTCTACATTGGAACAGGGTAGCCACTGACTGACTATACATGAAGTCTACAAGTAAGTTTTCATTTCATTATAAGAAAAAAGTAAACCTATACCTCCACATAATATACTAATTATTTCATTCATATAGGAATTTAGGATTGATTTACTTACCATGCCTCGTATTAAGAATTAAACTGGTGAATTTAGAAATCTGAATCACGTGTAAAAGTGGGCCTGGTAAAGAGCATAAGTAATTAAACAAAGTTTATACTTAACTAAAATACACCTGGAGGACTATTCTAAAATGGGTATACCAAAATACAGTGCTGTCTTTCATTCATGCTAAATTTTATACTTCAGTAATAAATATAAACTAGCATTTATGAGTCACTCTACAAAGTAATGATCCAGGACCTCTTTATAACACAAAGATACACTACATAACAATGAAATGTAATGTTCAAAATCAGTATGTTAACAAGTAGAAGACAAATTTGGTGGAAGATGGACTACATAAATGCTATTTATATGTACCAGAATCTATGTGGTGAGGAAGTGGGGAACTGAGGAGCAGAGAAGGGTTTTCAGGTAAGATAATCAGATTTTAGTTTAAAATAAATTTTGGGGGCACCTGGGGGGCTCAGTTGGTAAGCGTCTGCCTTCGGCTCAGGTCATCATCCCGGGGTCCTAGAATCGAGTCCCATATCAGGCTCCCTGCTCAGCGGGAAGCCTGCTTCTCCCTCTCCCACTCCCCCTGCTTGTGTTCCCTCTCTCGCTGTGTCTCTCTCTGTCAAATAAATAAAATCTTTTAAAATAAATTAATTAATTTTGTTTTAAGAATTTGCTAAACATGTATACCGAACCTGTGCATTTATTTTCAATCCTCTCCAAAATCATACTAAAGAAATAAGTAAAACATGTACTTTTAAGGACAAAAAGGGTGGAAGAAAATATCACATTAAAAAAAGTCAGAAAAATTTTGGGAGATAGAAGCCAGATTGGGAGAGTAATAGATGACTAAAAAAAGGAAAAAAAATAAAATCAAGGTGTTTGCAAAAGGAAATACCAATGGGAAACATACTGACTCATAGTGCCAAACATCAAGCATGACCAAGCACTGAAAATAGAAAAAAAAAAAAAAAAAAATCCTGTCCCATACTGGATTAAACCTACCCCTTAAATACATGCCCTTTAGAATCCCTTAGAGGAGAATCTAAACAGCCCTAGGGAACAATCTTTTAGATACAGACATTTGATAAAGCTTGCTCAATGTCTAAATATCCCAGAGAGGGGTAATAAGCTAAACCTCATTCATTGTAGGACTTCCTATTGGTATTTGTAATGCACCATTATTAAATATACGAATGGACAGTGACTGACAGACATTTGAGAAAGGACTCTGTGGTAGGTCTACAGTTCTAGAGGTAACTCCTTAAAATTTCTGTCCCTGATTATACAATTATACACTAATCTAGGGACTGTTGTGAAAAGGCTTTGCAAATGGAATTAAGGCTACTAATCGTCTGATTTAAGAGAGATTACCCTGGATTCTCTTCATGGGTCCAATGTAATCATATGAGGCCTGCCAAATAGAAGAGGAAAGCAGGAGAGGTAAGCACAGGAAAGATGAGACTGAAGGAGAGGTCAGACAGATGTGAAGAGTAGGAAGGACTGGAGTTGCTATTGCTGTTTTTGAAGATAGAGGAAAGAAGCCACATGTCAAGGAATTTGGGAGGCCTCTAGAAGCTGAGAATGACCTTTGGTAGACAAGCTAAGGAGAAACCCTGGTCCTATAGCCACATGGAACCAAATTCTACCATGAAGAATTCTTTCTCAGAGCCTTCAGGAGGAACACAGCCTTGTTGACACCTTACTTTCAGCTTTATAAGACTAACTATAACACCCACCTGAGCCACACTGTGCTCAGACTTTTAAACTACATGAACAGTGAGATAACAAATTTGTGCTGGTTTAAGCTGCTGAATTTATGGTAAAATTTGCTACAGCAGCAATGGAATGCATGCACAGTTTCTAAGATGAAAAACACCAAATGAAAAGGAAAAGAAAAACAACTTGGGGAACCAGAGATACTGCAGGAAACAGACGAACAAAACCAAACCTTCTTAAATACAATTCTCAGAAAGTAAGATGATGACATCTATGACAGATGAATAGGATGTTATAAAGAATAACTAGAGATTAACAAAGAGATCTGAGATACAGTTCTAAGGAGTGCCTGGCTCAGCTGGTAGAGCATGTGACTCTTGACCTCAGGGTTTTAAGTTTGAGCCCCACACTAGGTGTGAAGATTACTTAGAAAAATTTAAAAAGAAATTCTTAAAAAAAAAAAACAGTTCTAAGAGGGAAATATATAGTATTATTTAGGCCTACATCAAGGAATAAAAAAGGTCAAATGAACAATCTAATCTTACATATAAAGGAACTAGAAAAAGAACAAAGCCCAAGGTAAGTAGAAGGAAGAAAATAAGATTAGAGCAGAAATAAATGACACAGAGACTTAAAAAAAAAAAAATCAATGGAACGAAGAGGTGGTTCTAAACACAGATAAACACAATTGATAAACCCTTAGACTTATCCAGAAAAAAAGAGAAAGGACCCAAATAAATAAAATCAGAAATGAAAGAGAAGTAAAAACTGACCCCACAGAAATACAAAGGATTATTAAGAGAATATTACTATGAAAAATTATATGCCAACAAATTGGACAGCCTAGAAAAAAAAAACAGATAAATTTCCAGAAAAATACTATCTTCTAAAACTGAATCATGAAGAAATAGAAAATCCAAACAGACTACTCATAAGTAAATTGAATAGGTAATCAAACACCTACCAAAGTCCAGGACCAGATGGATTCACAAGTGAATTCTACCAAACATTTAAAGAAGAGTTAATACCTATTCTCCTCAAAGTATTTCAAAAAATAGAAGAGGAAGGGAAAGTTCCAAACATGTATCATGAGACCAGAATTACCCAGACACCAAACCAGAAAAAGACACCACACAAAAAAGAAAACTACAGGCCAATATCCCTGATGAACAGATGCAAAATCCTCAACAAAATATTAGCAAACCACTTTCAATAATACATTAAAAATATCATTCACCACAATCAAGTGGAATTTGTTCTGGGGATGCAAGGATGGTTCAAAATTCACAAATCCATCAACACGATACACCATATCAACAAAATGAAGAATAAAAATTATACAATCACCTCAATTGATGCAGAAAAAGCATCTGAGAAAATTCAACATCCATTCCTGATAAAAGTCTCAAAAAAGTGGGTTTAGGGAGAACATACCTCAACATAATAAAGGCCACCTATGAAAAACTCATAACTAACAGTATACTCAGTGGTAAAAAATACTGAGAGCTTTGCCTCTAAGATCAGGAACAAGATAACACTTTTATTCAACATAATACCGGAAGTACTAGAAACAGCAATCACAAATAAGAGGCGTCCATATTGGTACAGAAGAAGTTAAACTGTCACTATTTGCAGATGACATGATACTATACATAGAAAATCCTAATGATTTGGCCAAATAACTAATAGAAGTAAGCAGTAAAACTGCAGGGTACAAAATACCCAGAAATCAGTAGCATTTCTATATACTAGTAACAAAGTAGCAGAAAGAGAAACAATGGACAGTTGTTAAGAAAACAATTCCGTTTATAACTGCACCAAAAAGAATAAAATACCTAGGAATAAACTTTAACTAAAGAGGTAAAAGACCTGTACTATAAAACAGATGAAAGAAACTAAAGATGACACAAACAAATGGAAAGATATTCCATGTTCATGGATTAGAAGAATACTGCTAAAATGTCCATACTACCCAAAGCAATCTACAGATTCAATGCAATCTCTATCAAAATACCAACATCATTTACACAAAAATAGGACAAATAATACTAAAATTTGTATGTAACCACAAAAGACTCTGAATAGCCAAAGCAATCTAGAAAGAAAAACAAAGCTGAAGGTATCACAATTCCCGATTTCAAGATATACTACAAAGCTATAATAATCAAAACATAAAAATAGCATTAAAATGGCATAAAAGGGGCGCCTGGGTGGCTCAGTGGGGTATGTGTCTGCCTACGGCTCAGGCCATGATCCCAGGATCCTGGGATCAAGCCCTGCGTCAGGCTCCCTGCTCAGCAGGGAATCTGCTTCTCCCTCTCCCTCTGCCTCCTCCCCCTGCTTGTGCTCTCACTCTCTCTGCCAAATCAATTAAAATAAATAAAAAATAAATCTTCAAATTAAAAAAAAAAGGCATAAAAATAGAGGCACTGATCAATGGAACAGAAGAGAGCCCAGAAATAAACCCATGCTTATATGGTCAATTAATCTGTGACAAAGGAAGCAATAAAAATAAAAATAAAAATATATGGAAAAGACAGTCTCTTCAAAAAATGGTGCCAGGAAAACTGGACAGCTACATGTAAAAAATGAAACTGGATTACTTTCAAACACCGTATACAAAAATAAACTCAAAATGGATTAAAGACCTAAATATGAAACCTGAAACCATAAAAATCCTAGAAGAGAACACAGGCATTCTCTGACAGTGACCACAGCAACATTTTTCGGGTATGTCTTCTGAGGCAAGAGAGACAAAAGCAAAAATAAACTGAGACTACACTAAAATAAAAAACTATTGCATAGCAAAGGAAACCATCAACAAAACGAAAAGGCATACTGAATGGGAGAAGATATTTGCAAATGATTTATCCAATAAGGAGTTAAAATCCAAAATATACAAAGAACTTAACACCAAAAACAATCCAATTAAAAAATGGGTAGAGAACCTGCATAGACATTTTCCCAAAGACCTATAGATAGCCAAAAAACACATGGAAAGACGCTCAATACCACTAATCTTCAGGAAAATGAAAATCAAAATCACAATGAGATATCATCTAACACCTGGTCAGAATGATTAAAATGAAAAAGACAAGTAACAAGTGTTAGTAAGGCTGTGGAGAACAAGGAACCCTCCTGTACTTCTGGTGGGAATGTAAATTGGTAAACCCACTGTAGAAATCAGTATGGAGTTTCCTCAAAAAGTAAAAAACAGAACTACCATATGATCCAATAATTCCACTAGTGGATCATTCACCACAATCTACTAGGTATTTACCCAAAGAAAATGAAACACTAATTCAAAAAGATACATGCACCACTGTTTATTTGCAGCATTATTTACAATAGCCAAGATATGAAAACAACTTGTTTCCAGTGGTAGATGAATGGATAGGAAAGATGTGGAGTGCATATATATATGTGGATGCACACGCGCACACACACACACGTAGGAATATTATGCAGCCATAAAAAGGATGAAATCCTCCATTTGCAACAACATGGATGAACCTAGAAGGTACTGTGCTAAGTGAAATGAGACTGAGAAAGACAAATACTATATGATTTCACTCATATCTGCAATCTAAAAAAAAAATGAATAAACAAAAAGCAGAATCAGATCTATAAATACGGAGAACTAATGGTTGGGGGGGTTGGGCAAAATGGGTGAAGAGGAATGGGAGATACAGGCTTCCAGTTATGGGATGAGTAAGTCACGTGAATAAAAGGCAGAGCATAGAAATACAGTCAATGATACTGAAATAGCATGTATGGTAGCTACTCTTGTGGTAATCACAGCATAATGTATGAACTTGTTTGATCTCTTAAGCTGTACACCTGATACTAATATAACACTGGGGCTTGATCCCAGGACCCCAGGATCATGACCTGAGCCGAAGGGAGACTGAGCCACCCAGGTGCCCCCCCCTTTTGAAAGGTTTTATTTATTTATTTGAGAGAGTGAGAAAGAGAGAGAGAGGAAGGTCCTTTTTCTTCAAATTCTTTTTTTCTTTTTGGTTGAGGTTCTACTTTATATAAAGTCCACAAATCTTAAATGTATTCATGAATACTTGGGTAACAAACATCCAGATAAAAATACAAAACAACTGAAATTTAATTTTGCTAGCCCCAATAAAAAAATCCAATGGAAGACATTAAGTCAGGTAAAAGGATCAATCCAACAACGTCTAATTACTAGTTACAGAAAGGGTAGAGAAAAAAGGGAAGAATTAGGGCATATTACCATGAAATTTCAACATGGCAGAGAAAAGAAAAGATCCTAAAACTAATTTCCAGAGGAAAAAAGCAGCCTACAAAAGGATGAAAACAAAATTAAGAACACTGAAGAATGAAAAACAAAATTAATAGCAATGCTGGAAGCAAAAACATAACAGTGACTTCCCAATTTTGAGGAAAAATGATTTTCACCTCAAAAATTTATATCTCATTCACCTTTTTCTTACTATGCTGATGTAGGATCTAGTCCACCAAAATAAGTGAGCAAATCAATACTGAGAAAATGCAAGGATCAAATATGAGAGAGGAGAAGACATTTTGCTTGGACAGTGAAGAGAAGTCCTGGAGCTACAACTATACAGCTTAGCCTAGAAAGCATCCACTTCAGACTGGAGCAGGAGGATGCAGGCTTCAGACTGTGTCTAGGAAGAAAAAAAGGGGGGCAGGGAGGAGATTACTATAGAGAATATAGAATGCAGAAGAATCAGCAATGGATATAGGTTGAAAACTAAGTAAATGATAAACAAGTAGGCATATGAGATAAAGTATACACTTTGGTTCACCAAGTAAAAGATTTACCTTGTTGAAATAATGTAAACAATAGTCAAATATTATAATAGTTATAAGAAAAGGGAAAAGAAACATCTGGGTAAAAAGCAGTGAAAAGATATCTAAAAGTAATAAATCAAGAAATAACAATACATCATTTAGAATTATGGAAATAAAAGTCAGAAACAATACAAGAGTAAGAAGTGGCACTACTGTGATTAGGAGCTGGGGAGAAAGAGGGCAGAAAAGTGGTTTTATGTTTTAAACCCCCCTTTTTTTTTCAAGTTTTAAATTCCAGTTACTTAACATAAAGTGTAATATTAGTTTCAGGTATAGAATTTAGTGATTCATCACTTATATACAACACCCAGTGCTCGTCACAAGTGACCTCCATAATGCCCACCACCTATTTAACCTACTCCTCTGCCCTATGTCATAAGCCCCCACCCCTTTTAAAGATTTATTTATTAAAGAGAGAGAGAGAGCACGCACACACAAGAGCACGGTGGGGGGAGAGGGGCAGAGGGAGAAGGAGAGAGAGAATCTAAAGCAGATTCCCCACTGAACTCGGAGCTAGACGCAGTTCTTGATCCCACAACCCCAAGATCATGACCTGAGCCGAAATCAAGAGCTGGGCATTCAACTGACTGAACCACTCAGGCACCCCTGCCCCCACCTTTTTAAAAGATTTTATTTATTTGAGGGGCACCAGGGTGGCTCAGTTGGTTAAGCATCTGCCTTCAGCTCAGGTCATGATCCAAGTCCTGGGATTGAGCCCCACATTGGGTTCCCTGCTTATTAGCAGGGAGCCTGCTTCTCCCTCTCCCTCTGCTGCTCCCCTTGTTTGTGCTAAGTAAATAAATAAAATCTTAAAAAAAAAAAAACAAAGGAAAGATTTTGAGAGAGAGCATGTATAAGCAGGGGTGGGGATGGGGAGACAGACAAGAAGACTCCCCACTAGGCGTGGGCCATCCCCCCCAATGGGGGGCTTGATCCCAGAACGCTGAGATCATGACCTGAGCCAAAAAAGTTAGATGCTCAACCGACTAAGCTACCCAGGTGCCCTTATATGCCCATTTAACTTTAACTCTGTATCTGCTGCTTTGATTAAAAAAGAAATTCAAAATCTTTCTGCTTACCGTGTAAAGTATGTATTGGAAGGAACAAGAATGAATAGAGGAGGCTGCTGAACAGTCTAGGGCAGAGATGGTAGTAGTGCAGTCTATAAGAGTAGTAGGGATGGTAGAGACAGAAAGATGTGAAAAGATTCAAGATCTATCCAGGAGGCAAAATGAACACTTCTAGGTGATGAATGAGATGAGTAGGTGAGAAAGACAGTGGGGCTAAGGATGAATGACACCCAAGTTTCTGGTATGTTTATGTGGGATAGTGGTGCTTTTTACTACTGTGAACACTTCTGAGGGACAGAGTGTGGAGAAGTACAGAGATTTCAGAAGGAATAGATGAGTTCAGTTTTGAATATATATAATTTGGAATTTCCATGGAAAGAAATTGTTTTTTGTTATTAAACATAAGGAGCAAATGATGGCTTTCTAGAAAGGTATAATGCTGGAAGAAAATGAAAGAATGGAGGGTCTCAACTAAGAATGGAGTAATAGGAACTTGATTTACCCTCCTGCTTTATTTAAACAGTAAAAAGGAAAATGAAGTGCTTTTCAGACATTAGACAACAAGGAGCACAAGAAAGAAGAGAAAAAAAAAACAAAACAAAAAACAGGATGAGTCCTTGCAGTACACCAGCTTGCTCCCTAGCAGTTCAGGGCAGGGAGGGGGCACACAGAGCCAGGTCTTACTGAATTGAGGGAGTTGAGATGGAATTTCAGGGAGGCCAAGATGCATATAATTTGTGAGTCAGAATACTAGAGAGAAGGGAAAACCATGGAGAGAGCACTGGAGAGCTGTGGTTATCCACTGAAGTCTGTCTGAATTCTGATCTGTGTATTTATACGGGGGGAAAGGCCTCCTGATACACAGGGTATTGGAAAGAATCCTCAAAAGGAAATAAGCTAATGATGGCTCTGGGCCTACCCTAACAAAGCTCAAAAGCAAGTATCAAAAGGACCCATCTGATTCCAAGTAATTTAACTATTGACCGGGGCGGGGGGGGAGCCAACACTAATTAAAAGGGATATAAAAAGAAATCTGGCCACCAAAAATATAAAATTAATAAAGCCTGGCATTTGATCAAACATTTCCAGATATGAGAGTCAGGAAAATACAACCCGTTAGCAGCATTAAAGGGAAAAAACAAAGTAACAGAAGCAGAAGTAATTATCTATGATACAATCAGTAATCAAAGATATCAAAATAGCTACTAGAAACATATTCTATATATTTAACAGAATAGAGGAAAGCATAAACATAATGAGAAAAGTGAATGATTTACAGATTTTTTTCAAGGCCCAAATCAAACTTTTGGTAATGAAAAATACATCTGAAATGAAAACTACACTGGATGTGACCGACAGCAGATTAACAGGATTATCAATGAATGTTAAGACAAAAATGGACACTATCCAAAATGAAACAGAGAAGACTGAAAAAAAGGAAAAAACAATAATAATCAGTCTAACATACATGAAACTAGAGTTCCACAAAGGATGGGAATTGTAGGAAGGTATACTAAAAATTATTTGAAGAACTGATAAACTATTCAAGTTTGGGGCACCCCGGGTGGCTCAGTCAGTTAAGCATCCAAACTCTTGATCTCAGCTCAGGCCCAGATCTCAGGGTCGTGAGTTCAAGCACCATGTCAGGCTCCACACCGGATA
Organism: Callorhinus ursinus; assembly: GCF_003265705.2. Taxonomy (NCBI): domain Eukaryota; kingdom Metazoa; phylum Chordata; class Mammalia; order Carnivora; family Otariidae; genus Callorhinus; species Callorhinus ursinus. The sequence goes on from NW_027397070.1 coordinate 27,840,827, forward strand.
TGGAGCGTACTAAAAAAAAAAAAAAACAAAACATTTAACTATCCAAGTCTGATGAAGACCATAAACCCACAGATCTAAGAAATGCGATGAACCTAGAAAGAGATAAACCTAAAGAAAACTATGCCAGGATCATCAGAATTAAATTGCTAAAAAAACAGAGTAAGGATAAATTCCTGAAAGACTAACAGAGAAGACACACAGAAGAATAAATAAAAAAATAATAAAAGACTTCTCTGAAATTACACGAACCAGAAGACAACAGAAAGACATGTGAAAATTACTGGAGGGGGGAAAAAAATCTAGGATTCTTTACCCAGCTGCAATATCTTGTAAAAATGAAGGCAAAAATCGAGTCTTCTGTAGAAAAAGGTGAAAGACATCACCAGCAGACCTGAACTATTAAACGGTTATATGAAGTTTTTCAAATAGAAGAAAAAGGATACCAAATGAAAAGTATTCTCACAAAGACCACTGAAAAATGGTAAATGTGTGGGCAATTAAAAAGACAATTTTCCTGGGGTGCCTGGGTGGCTCCGTCAGTTGAGCATCTAACTCTTGGTTTTGGCTCAGGTTATGATCTCAGGGTCATGAGATTGAGCCCCACGTCAGGCTCTGCGCTCAGCACGGAGTCAACTTGAGATTCTTTCCCTCTCCCTCTGCCTCTCCCTCTGCTTCTACACGCACATACTCTCTCTCAAATAAAATCTTAAAAAAAATAACACATTTTCCTTATTTTCTACTACTTTTATTTATTTTTTTAAATATTTTATTTATTTGAGAGAGAGAGAATGAGAGATAGAGAGCACAAGAGGGAAGAGGGTCAGAGGGAGAAGCAGACTCCCTGCCAAGCAGGGAGCGCGATGCGGGACTCGATCCTGGGACTCCAGGATCATGACCTTAGCCGAAGGCAGTCACTTAACCACCTGAGCCACCCAGACGCCCTACTTTTAAAAGACAATTATTGTTTCACAGGAAAATAACATATTGTGACTTTCAGAGTATGTGAAAGTAAAATATATGATAGTAGCAAAAAGGACAGGAAACGGGAAACAGAACTTACTATTGTAAGATTATACTATGTGCATGTAGTGCTATACTATTTGATCATTTGCTATGATTAAGTTAGTCATATATTATAAACTCTAGAGCAAATATTAAAATAAAAAAAAGCAGTAAAATCTACTTAAGTCATGAGTAGAAATAAATATAACTTAAACAAACCCCAGTCCATCAAAAACAAAAAAAAATAGAACATGTAGAAATTTAAAAATAAAATACCATAAACAAACAAATACAGACATGGTAGACTTAAACCCAACCACAGTGATAATCACATTAAATATAAATGGTCTGAACAGTTTATAAAAGGGCAGGGATTGTCAGAATAAATAAAAAAGCAAGTTCTAGCTGTATGTTGTTTAGAAGAAATCTAATTTAAAGACATAAATTAAAAGAAACAGGATAAAAAAGACATTAATACCAACCAAAAGATAGCTGTAGCACTTTTAAAGACAGACATGGTATATTTCAAAGCTAATATTATCAGAAATACAGAAGGTCATTTCATAGTGTTAACAAAGGAAATTCATCAAGAGGACATAATAATTTTTAATGTGTGCACATAATAATACTTGGAGAAAACTGACAGATGTGAAAGGATCAAGAACAAACCCATTATAGCTGAAGATTTCAACATCCCTTTTTTTTTTCCAACCAACTTTACCTGTCATTTACAAAGCACCCCCACCCAGTAATAATACAATATACATTCTTTCCACATGCACACAGAAAGTTTTCTGTTTTGGGATAAGCCTCACTTGATCATGATGTGTTAATCTTTTTTATGTATTACTGGAACCAATTTAAAGTTTTGTTAACGATTTTTGTGTCTATGAATAAAAATCATCAAAGAGATAGATCATCATTGTCTTTCTTCATCAAAATTAATATTTCTGTTCTTCAAAAATACTTAAAAAATTAAAATGTAAACCACAGACAGTGAAGAAGTATTTGCAAAACATAAATCCAATAAATTTTCTATATCCAGAATATCTAAAAAGTACTTACAATTTAGTAAGATGACAAACAACCTAGTTTTTTTCTTTTAAAAAGGGGAGGCAAAGAATTTAAACAGATACTTTACCAAAAAAAGATATATGGGTAATCACATGAAAAGATCCTCAACATCACTAGTCTTTAGGGTAATACAAATTGAAGCCACAAGCAGCTATTACCCCCACATCCCCCACATCCACTAGAATAGCTAAAACTAGAAAATACTGCTAGAAGTTTTAAGTGATTCTTCATTTCTTGTTCATCTTTATCTTTATAGAAAAAGTAATCATTATTATTACTTCTAAAACAAAACTTTTACATTAGAATCTTTCTGTACAACTTAGGCTACCAAAACGAAAATTAAATTTAAAAAAATGTTTTTAAACAACTGAGTTTGAGTTAATCAGAGTTCTGTTCCACTACTGCTGTGTGCTTCTCTATCCCTACCAAATAGAGATCTTTATAAGAACAGAAGGGAAAAAGTATGAATGAATTAATATACGCCTAATACCATTAGGCATATACTAATGTCTAAGACTCAAATTGCATACCTACTGATATGAAATGGTAGCAAGCTCTAAACAGAATATATTTTTTTATAGTGCCTCTACGTAATTGTCAGTTAAACTTTGGGAGAATTTTCATTTCCTCTTAAATAGAGCCTATATGTCAGAACACATTAAATCAAAGACCTTAAAGTGCTTGTGCTTAGCCCACAGTGGTTCTTTTAAAAAAGAAATGAAAGTGTAACTAAAAACCTAACTTCATCATTACATAAAAGCATTTTTTAAGAGTTAATTTTTAAAAGAAAACCAACATAAGTTTTTACTAAATAAAAAACTTGAAAGCCAATCTGCCAAAACTCACATAAGAAAGAGACAATCTGAATAGACCTGTATCTATTAAAGAAATTGAATCAATAATTAATAACCTTCCACAACAGAAAGCACTAGGGCCAGACTGGTTTACTGGTGAATTCTACCAAACACTATTTTTCTGGTTGTATTGAGATACTTACATATATCACTGTCTACATTTAAGGTATACAGCAGAATAACTTGACTCATGTAGACTGTGAAACAATCACCACAGTAAGTTAACATCCACCATCTCACATAGGTGCGCGCGCGCGCGCGCGCACACACACACACACACACACACACACACACACACACACACACACACACAGAATCTCTGTGATTGGAACTTTTAACTTTCAAATATACCAAACCAGCATTAACTGTAGTCTTCATGTCATACACCACATCTCCAGTACTTAATTATCTCATAACTGAAATGTGTACCTTTGACCACTCTCATCCAATTCCCCCCACTGCCCACCTCCTGCCTCTGGTAACCACAAATACGTTCTTTCTGTGAATTTGCTTTTTGTTTTGGGTTCCACGTATAAGTGAGATTATACAGTATTTGTCTTTGTCTGTCTTTATTTCACTTAGCATAATGCCTTCAAGGTCCATCAGTGTTGTCACAAATGGAGAATTTCCTTCTTTTTTATGGCTGAATAATATCTGTGTTTGTGTATCACACCTTTTTCATCCAGTCATCTGTCAATGAATACTAGTTGTTTCCTTGTCTTGGCCATTGCAAATAATGCTGCTATGAACATGGGAGTGCAGACATCTCTTCATGATAGTAGTTTCATTTCCTTCAGTTATATTCCAGAAGTAGAACTGCTGGGTTGTATGGTAGTTATATTGTTAATTTTCTGAGGAATTTCCATACTGTTTCCATTGTGGCTGGGGTCCCTTTTCTCCATATCCTTGCCAGTATTTATCTGTCTTTTTGACAAAAGCCATTCTAACAGGTATGAGCTGACACTGCATTGTGGTTTTGGTTTGTATTTCTCTAATGATTAGTGATATTGAACACTTTTTCATGTATCTGTTGAATCTTTGTATATCTTCTTTGGGAATATGTCTATTCAGGTCCTTTACCCATTTTTAATTGGATTTTTTTTTTTTTGCTACTGAGTTGTATGAGGTCTTCCTATAATTTAGATATTAATTCCTTCTCAGTTACATGATCTGTAAATCTTTTTTCCTATTCAGTAGGTTTTCATTTTGTTGACTGTTCCTTTTGCTGTGAAGAAATTCTTTGGTTTGATATAATCCTACCTTTTTATTTTTGCTTGTGCTTTACGTGTTATATCCAAAAATCACTGCCAGGACCCATGTTTAGGAGCTTTTTTTCCTATCTACCAAACATTTAAGGAAGAAATTATATTAATTCTCTACAATCTCTTTTGGAAGATAAAAGTGGAGGGAATACTTCCTAATTCATTCTATGAGGCCAGCATTATCTAATACCAAAATCAAAGGTATTATAAGAAAACTACAGACGAATATTTATGCAAAAATCTTCAACAGGAGGGTGGAGCAAGCTGGCGGAGGAGTAGGAGACCTGGATTTCGTCTGGTCTCAGGAATTCAGCTGGATACGGATCAAACCATTCTGAACACCTACGAACTCAACAGGAGATCGAAGAAAAGAATAGCAACAATTCTCTGAACAGAAAAGCGACCACTTTCTGGAAGGTAGTATGTGCAGAGAAGTGAATCCGAGGCGATATTTAGAAGGACAGACAGCGGGGGAGGGGGCCTCCGTCAGCCGCTCTGGCAAGTGATAGAGCAGCGGAGCACAAAATCGGAAGTTTGAAAAGTCGACTCCGCTGAGGGACGTCGCTCCAGTGGCTACACGGCGGGGTGGAACCCTCACGGGACAGTGTGGTCTCAGGACCCTCAGGGTCACAGAAAAACCGGGGGTGCCTGAGTGCAGTGGAGCTCCCAGGAATCAGAGTGGGGAAGCCGGCTGCAGAAAGGGACCTGAGGAGCAAGCTCTCAGCTCCGGGTTGCCATAAACTGTGATCGGCAGCACAGTCAGGCCACTGCTCCTCCAGAGCAGGGACCCAACAAGCGGCAGATCCGGGGAGACTCCCCTTCCTCCCCTGGGAGTAGCGGCGCGGGAGCGCACCACAGGGATCTGCTGGGTTTGAAGACTGCACACCGAGTCAGGTGCCAGAGATAGAAACGCTCGGTCGCAGGCCGGGTGAGCACAGGGTGTGGCCGGAGACAGCGAGACGGGAGTGACTGACTGCTTTTCTCTGGGAGGGCACTGAGGAGCGGGGCCCCGAGTTCTCAGCTCCTCCAGGGCAGAGATTGGGAGGCCGCCATTTTCACTCTCGTCCTCCAAAGCTGTATCCAGAGCTCCTGAGAGCAAACCCGAGCAGATTACTTACCTGGACCGACAAGAGCGGGGCAATTCCGCCTCCCACAAAGAAATCTGGGAACCACGGCAACAGGCCCCTCCCCCAGAAGATCAGCACGAACAGCCAGCCAAGACCAAGTTTACCAATCAATGAGAACCGGAGAACTCCAGTGCTAGGGGAATACTGCACATAGAATTCATAGCTTTTTTACCATGATTCTTTAGTCTTTCGAAGTTATTTTTTAACTTTTTTAATTTTTCTTTTTCCCTTTTTCAACCATCTTATCAATCCCTTTTTAAAAAAAATTTTTATTTTTCATTTTTAGAGTCATATTCTAACCCTTCATAGTAGTTAGCCTTATTTTTGGCATACACACACACACACACACACACACACACACACACAAGTTGTTTTCTCTCTAAAATGGAGACACAGTTTCTTCTAACAGATCAAAATATACCCTAAGTCTCTAGTGTACGCTTTGTTCTACTCTCCCTGCCTGATCACATTCTCTCCTCCCCTTTTTCTTTCTTTTTTCAAACAACTTATCAATTCCTTTTATAAAATTTTTTATAATTTTCATCTTTACAGTCATATTCCATCCCTTCATCGTATCAACCCTTATTTTGTACATCTATGTCTTTCTTTAAAATTTTGGGAGGCACTTTCTTCTAACAGACCAAAATCTAGTGTGTGGCACTGATCTATGCACCATCCTGATCATATTTGATCATATTGTTTTGTTTGTTTGTTTTGTTCTGTTTTTATCTTTTTCTTTTTTCTTTCTTTCCCTCTCTTTTCACCTGGTTTCAGGTCTTTTCTGATTTGTTTAGAGTATATTTTCTGGGAATATTATTACCCTGTTAGCATTTTGTTCTCTCACTCATCTATTCTCCTCTGAACAAAATGACAAGACGGAAAAAATCACCTCAACAAAAAGAACAAGATGCAGTACCGACTGCCAGGGACCTACTCAATACGGACATTAGTACGATGTCGGACCTAGAGTTCAGAATCATGATTTTAAAGATACTAGCTGAGCTTGAAAAAAGCATGGAAGTTATGAGAGAAACAGTTTCTGGAGAAATAAAAGAACTAAAATCTAACCCAGTCGAACTCAAAAAGGCTATTAACGAGGTGCAATCAAAAATTGGGGGCACTAACTGCTAGGATAAATGAGGCAGAAGAGAGAATCAGCGATACAGAAGACCAAATGATGGAAAATAAAGAAGCTGAGAAAGAGAGAGATAAACTACCAGATCACGAGGGCTGAATTCGAGAGATAAGCAATACCATAAGACGAAACAACATCAGAATAAGTGGGATCCCAGAAGAAGAAGAAAGGGGGGGCAGAAGGTATATTGGAGCAAATTATAACAGAGAACTTCCCTAATGTGGAGAAGGAAACAGGCATCAAAATCCAGGAGGCAGAGAGAACCCCTCTCAAAATCAATAAAAATAGGTCAACACTCAACATCTAATAGTAAAACATACGAGTCTCAGAGACAAACAGAAAATCCTGAAAGCAGCTTGGGACAAGAGATATGTAACCTATAATGGTAGAAATATTAGATTGGCAACAGACCTATCCACAGAGACCTGGCAGGCCAGAAAGGACTGACATGATATATTCAGAGGAATAAACGAGAAAAATATGCAGCCAAGAATACTATATCCAGCTAGGCTGTCATTGAAAATAGAAGGAGAGATATAAAGCTTCCAGGACAAACAAAAACTAAAGGAATTTGCAAACACGAAACCAGCCCTACAAGAAATATTGAAAGGGGTCCTCTAAGCAAAGAGAGAGCCTAAAAGCAGCACAGATCAGAAGGGAACACAGACAATATACAGTTAACAGTTACCTTACAGGCAATACAGTGGCACTAAATTCATACCTTTCAATAGTTACCCTGAATGTGAATGGGCTAAATGCCCCAATCAAAAGACACAGGCTATCAGACTGGATTAAAAAACAAGACCCATCGGCAAGAGACTCATTTTAGACCCAAAGGCATCTCCAGATTGAAAGTGAGGGGGTGGAAAACCATTTACCATGCTAATGGACACCAAAAGAAAGCTGGGGTGGCAATCCTTATATCAGACAAATTAGATTTTAAGCCAAAGACTGTAATAAGAGATAAGGAAGGACACTATAGCCTAAAAGGGTCTATCCAACAAGAAGTTCTAACAATTGGGGCACCTGGGTGGCTCAGGTGGTTAAGCGACTGCCTTCGGCTCAGGTCATGATCCTGGAGTCCTGGGACTGAGTCCCGCATCGGGCTCCCTGCTCAGCAGGGAGTCTGCTTCTCCCTCTGACCCTCTTCCCTCTTGTGGTATCTCTCATTCTCTCTTTCTCTCAAATAAATAAAATCTTAAAAAAAAAAAAAAAGAAGTTCTAACAATTGTAAATATCTATGCCCAACATGGGAGCAGCCAATTATACAAGGCAATTAATAACAAAAGCAAAGAAACACATTGACAACAATACAATAATAGTGGGGGACTTTAACACCCCCCTCACTGAAATGGACAGATCATCTAAGCAAAAGATCAACAAGGAAATAAAGACTTTAAATGACACACTGGACCAAATGGACTTCACAAACATATTCAGAACATTCCATCCCAAAGCAAAGGAATACACATTCTTCTCTAGTGCCCATGGAACATTCTCCAGAATTGATCACATCCTAGGTCACAAATCAGGTCTCAACCGGTACCAAAAGATTGGGATCATTCTCTGCATATTTTCAGACCACAATGCTTTGAAACTAGAACTCAATCACAAGAGGAAAGTCAGTAAGAACTCAAATACATGGAGGCTAAAGAGCATCCTACTAGAGAATGAATGGGTCAACCAGGAAATTAAAGAATTAAAAAAATTCATGGAAACCAATGAAAATGAAAACACAACTGTTCAAAATCTTTGGGATACAGCAAAGGAAAGTATATAGCAATACAAGCCTTTCTCGGGAAACAAGAAAGGTCTCAAATACACAACCTAACCCTACAGCTAAAGGAGCTGGAGAAAGAACAGCAAATAAAGCCTAAACCCAGCAGGAGAAGAGAAATAATAACGATCAGAGCAGAAATCAATGAAATAGAAACCAAAAGAACAGAAGAACAGATCAACAAAACTAGGAGCTGGTTCTTTGAAAGAATTAACAAGATTGATGAAACCCCTGGCCAGACTTATCAAAAAGAAAAGAGAAATGACCCAAATCAACAAAATCATGAATGAAAGAGGAGAGATCACAACCAACACCAAAGAAATACAAACAATTTTAAGAACATATTATGAGCAACTCTATGCCAGCAAATTAGATAACCTGGAAGAAATGGGTGCATTCCTAGAGATGTATCAACTACCAAAACTGAACCAGGAAGAAAGAGAAAACCTGAACAGACCTATAACCACTAACAAAATGGAAGCAGTCATCAAAAATCTCCCAACAAACAAGAGCCTGCGGCCAGATGGCTTCCAAGGTAATTCTACCAAACATTTAAAGAAGAATTAATACCTATTCTTCCGAAACTGTTCCAAAGAATAGAAATGGAAGGAAAACTTCCAAACTCATTTTATGAGGCCACCATTAGCTTGATCCCCAAACCAGACAAAGACCCCATCAAAAAGGAGAATTAAAGACCAATAACCTTGATGAAAATAGATGCAAAAATTCTCACCAAAATACTAGCCAATAGGATACAACAGTACATTAAAAGGATTACTCACCTCGACCAAGTGGGATTTATCCCTGGGATGCAAGGTTCGTTCAACATCCGCAAATCAATCAACGTGATACAACACATTAACAAGAATCATATGATCCTCTCAAGAGATGCAGAAAAAGCATTTGACAAAGTACAGCATCCTTTCTTGATCAAAACTCTTCAGAGTATAGGGATAGAGGGTACATACCTCAATATCATAAAAGCCATCTATGAAAAACCCACAGCGAATATCATTCTCAATGGGGAAAAGCTCAGAGCTTTTCCCCTAAGGTCAGGAACGCGGCAGGGATGTCCACTATCACCACTGCTATTCAACATCGTATTAGAAGTCCTAGCCACAGCAATCAGACAACAAAAGAAATCAAAGGCATCCAAATCGGAAAAGAAGAAGTCAAACTCTCACTGTTTGCAGATGATATGATACTTTATGTGGTAAACCCAAAAGATTCCACCCCAAAACTGCTAGAACTCATACAGGAATTCAGTAAAGTGGCAGGATATAAAATCAATGCACAGAAATCAGTGGCATTGCTATACACCAACAAGACAGAAGAGAGACAAATCAAGGAGTCGATCCCATTTACAATTGCACCCAAAACCATAAGATACCTAGGAATAAATCTAACCAAAGAGGCAAAGGATCTGTACTCAGAAAACTATAAAATACTCATGAAAGAAATTGAAGAAGACACAAAGAAATGGAAAAACGTTCCATGCTCATGGATTGGAAGAACAAACATCGTGAAGATGTCAATGCTACCCAGAGCAATCTACACATTGAATGCAATCCCCATCAAAATACCATCCACTTTTTTCAAAGAAATGGAACAAATAATCCTAAAATTTGTATGGAACCAGAAGAGACCCCGAATAGCCAGAGGAATGTTGAAAAAGAAAAGAAAAGCAAAGCTGGCGGCATCAGAATTCCGGGCTTCCAGCTCTATTACAAAGCTGTCATCATCAAGACAGTATGGTACTGGCACAAAAACAGACACATAGATCAATGGAACAGAATCGAGAGCCCAGAAATGGCCCCTCAACTCTATGGTCAACTCATCTTCAACAAAGCAGGAAAGAATGTCCAATTGAAAAAAGACAGTCTCTTCAACAAATGGGAAAATTGTTGGGAAAATTGGACACCCATATGCGGAAGAATAAAACTGGACCATTTCCTTACACCACACACAAAGATAGACTCAAAATGGTTGAAAGACCTAAATGTGAGACAGGAGTCCATCAAAATCCTAAAGGAGAACACAGGCAGCAACCTCTTTGACCTCAGCCGCAGCAACTTCTTCCTAGAAACAATGCCAAAGGCAAGGGAAGCAAGGACAAAAATGAAGTATTGGGATTTCATCAAGATAAAAAGCTTTGCACAGCAAAAGAAAACAGTCAACAAAACCAAAAGACAACTGACAGAATGGGAGAAGATATTTGCAAATAACATCAGATAAAGGGCTAGTATCCAAAATCTATAAAGAACTTATCAAACTCAACACCCAAAGAACAAATGATCCAATCAAGAAATGGGCAGAAGACATGAACAGACATTTTTCCAAAAAAGACATCCAAATGGCCAACAGACACATGAAAAAGTGCTCAACATCGCTCGGCATCAGGGAAATCCAAATCAAAATCTCAATGAGATACCACCTCACACCAGTCAGAATGGCTAAAATTAACAAGTCAGGAAATGACAGACGTTGGGGATGCGGAGAAAGGGGAACCCTCCTACACTGCTGGTGGGAATGCAAGCTGGTGCAGCCACTCTAGAAAACAGTATGGAGGTTCCTCAAAACGTTGAAAATAGAGCTACCATATGATCCAGCAATTGCAGTACTGGGTATTTACCACAAAGATACAAATGTAGGGATCGGAAGGGGTACATGCACCCCGATGTTTATAGCACCAATATCCACAATAGCCAAACTGTGGAAAGAGCCAAGATGTCCAGACAGGTGAATGGATAAAGAAGATGTGGTGTGTACACACACACACACACACACGCACACACACACACACACACACACACACAATGGAATATTATGCAGCCATCAAAAGGAATGAGATCTTGCCATTTGCAACGAAGTGGATAGAACTGGAGGGTGTTATGCTGAGTGAAATAAGTCAATCAGAGAAAGATAGGTATCATATGACCTCACTGATACGAGGAATTCTTAATCTCAGGAAACAAACTGAGGGTTGCTGGAGTGGGGTTGGGATGGGATGGATGGGGTGGCTGGGTGACAGACATTGGGGAGGGTATGTGCTATGGTGAGCGCTGTGAATTGTGCAAGACTGTAGAATCACAGATATGTACCTCTGAAACAAATAATGCAATATATGTTAAAGAAAAAAAAAAGAAGAAGAAGATAGGCGGGGAAGATTGAAGGGGGGGGAATCGGAGGGGGAGAGCAACCATGAGAGACGACGAACTCTGAAAAACAAACTGAGGGTTCTAGAGGGTAGGCGGCTGGGGGGATGGGTTAGCCTGGTGATGGGTATTAAAGAGGGCACGTTCTGCGTGGAGCACTGGGTGTTACACACAAACTATGAATCATGGAATACTACATCAAAAACTAATGATGTAAGGTATGGTGATTAACATAACAATAAAAAACTTAAAGAAAAAAATCTTCAACAAAATATTAGCAAATAGATTCCAACAATGCATAAAAAGAATTACACACCATGACGAATTGGGATTTATGCCAACTATACAAGGGTGGTTCACCATCCAAAAATCAACATAACCCATCTCATCAGAAGTCTAAACAAAAAAACCTACTTAGAAAACTCACATGATCATATCAAAAGATATAAATTTAAAAAAAGCATGGCAAAATCCAATACTTGTTCATGATTAAAAACTCAGTAAGCTAGCATTCTCATCTTGATAAAGAATACCTACAAAAACCCTTTAGCAAAGGACACACTTAATGATGATAAACTTGAAGCTTTCCCACTAAGATCAAGAACAACGCAAGGATGTGCTCTCTTACCACTGCCTTTCAACATCTTACTCGAAGTACTAGCTAATGCAATAAGACAAGAAAAGCAAATAAAAGGTACATAGACTGGGAAGGAAGAAGACTGTCTTTATTCACAGATACGATCATCATTCCTATAGAAAATCCAAAAGAATCAACAAAAAAATCCCCAAATAATTATAGAAAGGTTGCAGGATACATGGTAAATTTACAAAAGCAAATCGCTTTCCAACACACCAGCAATGAACAGTGGAATTTTAAATAGAAAACACAATACTACTTCCATTAACACACAAAAAAGAAATATATAAATCTAACAAAATATGTGCAAGATCTAAATGAGGAAAACTATAAAACTGTGATGAAAGAAATCAAAATACAAATAAATGGAGAGATGTTCCATGTTCATGGATATGAACATTCAATATTGTTAAGATGTCAGTTCTTCTCAATTTGATCTACAGATTCGAAATCCCAGCAAGTTGTTTTATGGATACCAACAAACTGATTCTAAGGTTTATATGGAAAAGTAAAAGATTAGTGGTTGCCAGCGGTTAGGGAAGAGGGAAGGATGAACAGGCAGAGCACAGATTTTTAGGGCAGTGAAACTGCTCTGTATGATACTATCATGATGGATACACATCATTATGCATTTGTCCAAATCTACAGACTGTACAACACCAAGAGTGATTCCTAATGTAAGCCATGAACTCTAGGTCATAATGATGTGTTAGTATAGGTTTATTAACTATACCACTGTGGTGTGGGATGTTGATAGTGGGGAGGTTTTTTACATGCGTGAGGATAGGGAATAAATGGGAACTCTCTGTACCTTCTGTTCAATTTTGTTGTCAACCTAAAACTGCTCTAAAAAAATAAAGTTTATGAACTGAAAAAAATAAATGATATAAATGGGTAAGTAATAAAAAGAACTTTAGATGACTAATAGAGATACAGAAACATACTTAACTTTATAAACAAAAATGAAATACTGTATTTTTTCACTCAAAGAAGTGAACACTAAAAACTGACAATATTCAAGTATTAGTGATGATTTGGGACAATGGGTTTTCATGTTGCTGGTTGTAATGAAATTGGTGCAGCAGTCCCCCCTTATCCACGATTTCATTTTCCCTGGTTTCAGTTTAATTGTGGTCTGGAAGCAGATGATCCTTCTGATGTATCATCAGAAGGTCAGCCTAATGCTGTGTCACAGTGCCTACATCATTCACCTCACTTCATCTCATCACGTTAGCATTTTATCATCTCACATCATTACAAGAAAAAGAACAAAAGTACAAAAGGATATTTGATAGACCACATTCTCATGACTTTTATTACAGTATACTGTTATAATTGATCTATTTTATCATTTATTATTGTTAATCTCTTACTGTGCCTGATTGATAAATTAAACTTTATCATAGGTATGTATATATGTATAGGAAAAAAGCAGTACATATAGGGGTACTATCTGTAGTTTCAGTCATCTACTGGGGGTCTTGGAACATATCCTTCACAGATAAGTGGGGGACTACTATATAACTACTTGAGAAATTCCTACATACAAATACAAAACTGCAAAAAGAAAAATACCCAAAGAGTAATGGCAGTAACATACTGTTTATGGATATGTAAACACACAGATACGGAGAAACGCATGTACATATGTATGTGTTGATGTAGTTTTAAAAGTACGAGAAGGATACACACTAACTTAGGACAGTGGTTGCTTTGTGATGGGAAATTATAAGAATGTGACTCAAGAACTTTACCTCTATTATTGTGACTTAAAAAAAGTCTTGCAAAATGGTAAAATGTCAGTTATTAATTCTAAGATAACAGGAATTAGGTAATTTTATATAATTTCTTATACTTTTCTGTATTTTTTTCCTAAAAATTCCATTAAGCTTAAAAAACACTGTAATTTCAGTCATTAGATCAAAACAGTAATGTCCTACATCCCTCCTAAATCTATGATATAACAGAATTATGTACTAGTGATAATGACAATAGTTCACATTTTCTCTGATGGTTGAATACTTCCTATCATATGACATAACTGGGTCAGCCAAAAGTAATCCACATTTCATCTCAGAAAGCATAAACAGAGTTACTACAAGAGTGTTCAAGTTGCAGACTGCTTAAGGAAGACAACATTCATGGTCATTTCCTTAGGAGCTGTGTCAGGCCTTCAGTGAAGGAAGTGACACAATGTGCCTGAATCACTAAAATCAAATAGTGACTTATGTGAAGGAAACATTGCAAAACCTACATCCTGAAAATGCCTTTTTTCTTTTCCTTCCCAAGACATAAAAATTAAGTCATCAGAACGAAGTATTACATAATACATACCTGATACACTTCTAGTAAGGAAAGAATCTATATTAGGTTCCTCCTGTTCCATCTTACCTCAGTATTTCTTTATCTTAAAGTAATAAAAAAAACTTTCAAGAATAAAGTGAAAAACTGACATACACATACAAGCATACATAGCTTGCCCCAACCTACTCTTTGAAATAAGCTGTTAATCATCAGTCATATATACGTCACAAAACTAACACTTTCATAGGGAAGAACTTAATACTTACTAAAAGTCTTACAGATGTCAGAAACAGCTTTGAAGACTCTATCAGAGAAATTCACTTTCACCTTCACATACTTCATGTTGGGAAGCTGCAGGCGGAGCAGTTTGTGCTGGGGGGTGAACTGAAGCTTAGCATCTGCCTGAATGCCGTACTTATCCAAGGTCCAATGTGTTTTAAGAAGCCAAGTTCTCTTCTTTTCCCACCAGAGAGCATGGTCAGACCAATCCTTTTTTACATCTATAAAAAAAAAAAAAGCAATAAACAAAACACTTAACAATCCAAGATTACCTTGAGAGAAATTATAAGAAGAAAACTAAATTGGGCACTTAATACAAGTAACTAAATACTAAGTGTCTTTTATGTGATAGGTACAAAAGAGATCCTTAAGAGCTGAGAAAACACTCTGTGCCCTTGAAAGCCCATACACAAGGTAGCTGAGGCAGAATACACACTGTATGCTCAACATCGCCTGGCATCAGGGAAATCCAAATCAAAACCTCAATGAGATACCACCTCACACCAGTCAGAATGGCTAGAATTAACAAGTCAGGAAATGACAGATGTTGGCGGGGATGCGGAGAAAGGGGAACCCTCCTACACTGTTTGGTGGGAATGCAAGCTGGTGCAACCACTCTGGAAAACAGTATGGAGGTGCCTCAAACAGTTGAAAACAGAGCTACCATACGATCTAGCAATTGCACTACTGGGTATTTACCCCAAAGATACAAATGTAGGGATCTGAAGGGGTATGTGCACCCCGATGTTTATAGCAGCAATGTCCACAATAGCCAAACTGTCGAAAGAGCCAAGATGTCCATCGACAGGTGAATGGATAAAGAAGATGTGGTATATATACACAACGGAATATTATGCAGCCATCAAAAGGAATGAGATCTTGCCATTTGCAACAACGCGGATGGAACTGGAGGGTGTTATGCTGAGTGAAATAAATCAACCAGAGAAAGATATGTATCATATGACCTCACTGGTATGAGGAATTCTTAATCTCAGGAAACAAACTGAGGGTTGCTGGAGTGGTGGGAGGGTGGGAGGGTGGGAGGGATGGGGTGGCTGGGTGATAGACACTGGGGAGGGTATGTGCTACGGCGAGTGCTGTGAATTGTGCAAGACTGTTGAATCACAGTTCTGTACCTCTGAAACAAATAATGCAATATATGTTAAGAAAAAAAAAAGAAGAAGATAGCAGGAGGGAAAGAATGAAGGGGGGGAAATCGGAGGGGGAGAGCAACCATGAGAGATGATGGACTCTGAAAAACAAACTGAGGGTTCTAGAGGGGAGGGGGGTAGGGGGATGGGTTAGCCTGGTGATGGGTATTAAAGAGGGCACGTTCTGCGTGGAGCACTGGGTGTTTTACACAAACAATGAATCATGGAACACTACATCCAAAACTAATGATGTATGGTGATTAACATAAAAAAATTTAAAAAAAGAATACACACTGTAACTAATAATGCTTACATCACGTACAATATAGGACACAGGGATGAAGAGGGACTACACTGTAGTCACTCAGAGAACAAAGAGAACCCTGGGGACTGGACATGGAAAAATTAATGATGAAGTGGAGTTGGTGGGTTCTAAGCCCAGCCTTGAGGAAAGGACAATATTCTGATAAAGCCAGTGAGAAGGCTGAGGTTTGTTTACGAGACTGCAGATGCGTGCTGAGGTATGTAAGGAGTAGTGAAAAGTAAGACAGGGAATCCAAGTGAACCAAAACCAATATCCTAGGTGAAGAGCATGGAAAAAAATATCCATGAGGAAGAGAAAACAAAAAAACAAAAACACCACATCCCAACTATATGTAAGCTGTCCCAAATACATTTCGAGAAAAGTAACCCAACTTTTTCCTCAACATATTTTGGTACAAGTATAACAGAAAACATTAATTTCTGTTAAACTATTTAAAAGCCTTATGCAATTAAATTAGATGAAACCAAATAAAAGAATAAACACAAGATTTGGCTTCTTTCAATAAAGCAGGTCATAACAATAAACTTGCAAAATAAAATCCAACTTCAGCTAGTTTTTAAAGTAGCAATAAAAGTATAGACTTTTTAGGGCACCTGGGTGGCTCAGGTGGTTAAGCGACTGCCTTTGGCTCAGGTCATGATCCTGGAGTCCCACCCAGGATGGAGTCCCGCATCAGGCTCCCTGCTCAGCAGGGTGTAATGCTTCTCCCTCTGACCCTCCCCACTCTCTTTCTCTCTCAAAATAAATAAAATCTGAAAAAAAAAGTAACCTTTTTAGATAATTATGCATTAAACTAAGAACCAAAAAAGGGGGACATGATATTTCAAAAAAAGAATAGGCAGGGCAGCCAGGTGGCTCAATTGGTTGAGTGACCAATTCTCGGTTTCTACTCAGGTCATGATCTCAGGGTCCTGGGATTGAGCCCAGAGTGGGACTCTGAGCCTTAGTTCTGAGTCTGCTCCAGGTTTCTCTCTCCCTCTGCCCCTCCTCCCCACTCTCCTCTGCACATACTCTCTCAAATGAAGTAAGTCTTTAAAACAAAAACAAAAAAAGAACAGCCAAACAAAGCCTTCTGGGGAAGGAAAAAAAAAAACATGGAAAATAGCATTCTTGCAAATAAAAACAAAAACTATTATCATGATTCTGATAAAAAACTCATTTTAATACAGATTTAGAAAGCGTTGGTCAACTTTAAAAAAAATGAGCTTAAAAGCATATACTAATACGGAATTTTTTTAAACATAATTTGTATACCTGAAAGCTTCAAATAGTAAAAAATGAAATTTTCACACTGATTATGTGCCTAGAAACACCTTCTCTAATGATGAAACTTACAACACACGACTGAACTTCTCATTGTGGAAGAAACACATCACAAGTGGAAAAACACTTTCAATTTCCCAGACGTTAAAAAAAAATTAAGAAGTGTTTTTTTTTTTTTTTAAGATTTTATTTATCTGAGATGGAGCACAAGCAGAGGGAGCTACAGGCAGAGGGAGAAGCAGGCTCCCCGCCGAGCAAGGAACCCGATGAGGGACTCGATCCCAAGACCCTGGGATCATGACCTGAGCCAAAGGCAGACACTTAACTGACCGAGCCACCCAGGGGTCCCAAATCAGTAAGTGCTTTATTAATGGGAGAACTGTAGTTACTTGTGATTACACTGCCATTTTGAAATTTTAATATTTGTTTTGGGAAAGCCCAGTCAATCATGTTATTTGAAGTCTGGTGTAGAAATATATATAACTCCTTTTTCATAACTACTCACTTAATTGTGCGAACAATGTATATAGTACCCTGCATCTTAAATTACTTTCCAGAACAGAATTTGTCAATTAACTTTTAAACATAGAAAATCTGATCTAGCTCACAGAAAACCAAGGTTGGGACCTTTTTATTTATTGAGGTAAATGATCACACATGTTATATAGGTGATTTCCTTTTCTCTTCATGAATAGAGAATGCAAGACAGAAAAACATAACCTACAAAGAATAAACCAATTTGAGTAAGGCTGAGCTGAACTGAATTAATGGTAGGTAGGCATACAATACTTTCTTCCCCATACCTCAGTCCATTTACTCTGCTGTAGTCTGGTACCAATGTCAGCCATTAAGGAAGCCATATCTCCCCACTGGGGGAGAAGGGAGGAAAAAGCTATATACTACTACCACCACCACCACCACCACCACCACCACCACCACCACCACTAAAAGTCTGTAAACACTAGGTTTGCCTTTGGGTTCCCCCAAAAGGCAAACCTGAAATAAGAACTTGAGGGGAAGCACACTTGAGGGGATTAGGAATAGTGAGATGGATAGAGAAAAGTCTATTAAGGGTTCACTGACTGCTGTGGATAACTGGAGTTCAATCCTGCTAAAGACCCCCTGAGGAATTATGTAGAACATGCCTAAGACTTGTCCCACCTAGGGAAAGAGAAGCTGGGGTATCTATCCACTTCCTTGGTTAAAGGTTGCTCCCCAAGGCCACTAAATTCCTACTACTTTCTGGATGTCATGCATGTAGCTGACCACCCTTCACTCAGGCAGAGCAAACTCACAAAGTCCCAAATATTTGTATCAGGACTTTTAGAGAAAAATCTTGTGGGCCCTTGACGAATGAAAATCTCAACTTCCCATCAGTTAGACTTCAAACTCTAACCTCAGAAACAGGTACCTCCCCTGATCTTCCTCTTTAAAAATCTGACCCTCCCCATCAATTCCACCTCCCTTTCTCACAACAAAGGAGCAGCCCACCTGCATCCAGCAAGAATAAACAGGGGAGTGTTATGTTTCAAAATCATCACCGATAATTCTGAAGAACTGCAGGGGCTCAGGTGTGCAAACTGAGAGTCAAATTTAGAGACATAAGTTAATGTGGGAGTGGAAATGATGAAAGTCTGAGTTGCAATGGCTAGGCAGTGAGAAAGCAGTAATAAGGAATACAGAGACATTTTCCTGAGTATTTTGTTATAGCAGGGAGCACAATAATGGATGGCAGATGGACAGAAAGGGGAGGACAAGTCCAAGGAGTATTTTTAGTTCTATTTTCAAGAAGAGAAAAGTTATTACAATATCATTTTTTAAAGAATTCCATCTTTTTAAAAAAGATTTATTTGAGAGAGAGAGAGCATGAGGGAGGGCGAGGCAGAGTGGAAGAGAGAGGGGAAGCAGACTACCCACTGAGTGGGGAGCCCTATGGAGGGCTCGATCCCAGAAACCTCAGCCAAGGGCGCCTGAGTGGCTCAGTTGGTTAAGCGACTGCCTTCGGCTCAGGTCATGATCCTGGAGTCCCAGGATCGAGTCCCACATCGGGCTCCCTGCTCATCAGGGAGTCGGCTTCTCCCTCTGACCCTATCCCCTCTCATGTGCTCTCTCTCTCTCATTCTCTCTCAAATAATTAAAATCTTAAAAAAAAAATACTTAACAAATTTTGTGTGTATATGTGTGAAGCAGTATATCTTAATGCAATAACTCTTGAAAGTACTTAAGTTATCTAGTACGCTACAGTGCAACTGTAACTGGTATAAACACAATGTGCACAGGAGTAGATTTCCGATATCAACATATGTATTTACATATTCCTCCAATTGAAGACTAATAGAAGCGTAAAAACTTTGATTTTAAAAATAAAATGGTCGTCTATAAAATAACTATGAATAGGGGCGCCTGGGTGGCTCAGTCGTTAAGCGTCTGCCTTCGGCTCAGGTCATGATCCCAGGGTCCTGGGATCGAACCCCACATCGGGCTCCCTGCTCGGCGGGAAGCCTGCTTCTCCCTCTCCCACTCCCCCTGCTTGTGTTCCCTCTCTCTCTCTCTCTCTCTCTGTCAAATAAATAAATAAATCTTTAAAAAAAAAACTATGAATAAATAATGAAAAACAACTGAAAATGCTATTGATTTGTAAAATAATGATTTTTCTTGTGTGGTATTAGGATTTATAAAGAAACAGTTATTGAAATTCCCTACATATGCATAACTGAAAACTTTGGAACAACTTTCCATGTATTTAACTCCCTTCTACATCAAAATCTGAGCCCTGCACCATGTTCTAATAAACAAACATACATTTCTGATTTTTCAGAATGGCAGCCTTGGGGTTTCAAATGTAGCATCAGACAACTGAATGCAACACACACATACTCTCGCACATAAGAATAATCCTGGGTGGTCAAAACCATAAGATACCTAGGAATAAATTTAACCAAAGAGGCAAAGGATCTGTACTCAGAAAACTATAAAATACTCATGAAAGAAATTGAAGAAGACACAAAGAAATGGAAAAACGTTCCATGCTCATGGATTGGGAGAACCAACATTGTGAAGATGTCAATGCTACCTAGAGCAATCTACACATTCAATGCAATCCCCATCAAAACACCATCCATTTTTTTTCAAAGAAATGGAACAAATAATCCTAAAATTTGTATGGAACCAGAAGAGACCCCGAATAGCCAGAGGAATATTGAAAAAGAAAAGCAAAGCTGGCGGCATCACAATTCCGGACTTCCAGCTCTATTACAAAGCTGTCATCATCAAGACAGTATGGTACTGGCACAAAAACAGACACATAGATCAATGGAACAGAATCGAGAGCCCAGAAATGGACCCTCAACTCTATGGTCAACTCATCTTTGACAAAGCAGGAAAGAATGTCCAATGGAAAAAAGACAGTCTCTTCAACAAATGGTGTTGGGAAAATTGGACAGCCACGTGCAGAAGAATGAAACTGGACCATTTCCTTACAGCACACACAAAAATAGACTCCAAATGGTTGAAAGACCTAAACGTGAGACAGGAGTCCATCAATATCCTAAAGGAGAACACAGGTAGCAACCTCTTCGACCTCAGCCGCAGCAACTTCTTCCTAGAAACATCACCAAAGGCACGGGAAGCCAGGGCAAAAATGAACTATTGGGATTTCATCAAGATAAAAAGCTTTTGCACAGCAAAAGAAACAGTCCACAAAACCAAAAGACAACCGACAGAATGGGAGAAAATATTTGCAAATGACATATCAGATAAAGGGCTAGTATCCAAAATCTATAAAGAACTTATCAAACTCAACACCCAAAGAATAATCCAATCAAGAAATAGGCAGAAGACATGAACAGACATTTCTGCAAAGAAGACATCCAAATGGCCAACAGACACATGAAAAAGTGCTCAACATCGCTCGGCATCAGGGAAATCCAAATCAAAACCTCAGTGAGATGTCACCTCACACCAGTCAGAATGGCTAAAATTAACAAATCAGGAAATGACAGATGTTGGCAAGGATGCAGAGAAAGGGGAACCCTCCTACACTGTTGGTGGGAATGCAAGCTGGTGCAACCCCTCTGGAAAACAGTATGGAGGTTTCTCAAACAGTTGAAATTAGAGCTACCATTCGATCCAGCAATTGCACTACTGGGTATTTACCCCAAAGATACAAATGTAGGGACCCGAAGGGGTACGTGCACCCCAATGTTTATAGCAGCAATGTCCGCAATAGCCAAACTGTGGAAAGAGCCAAGATGTCCATCCACAGATGAATGGATAAAGAAGAGGTGGTATATATACACAATGGAATATTATGCAGCCATCAAAAGGAATGAGATCTTGCCATTTGCATCGACATGGATGGAACTGGAGGGTGTTATGCTGAGTGAAATAAGTCAATCAGAGAAAGACATGTATCCTATGACCTCACTGATATGAGGAATTCTTAATCTCAGGAACAAACTGAGGGTTGCTGGAGTGGTCGGGGGTGGGAGGGATAGGGTGGCTGGGTGATAGACATTGGGGAGGGTATGTGCTACGGTGAGCGCTGTGAATTGTGTAAGACTGTTGAATCACAGATCTGTACTTCTGAAACAAATAACGCAACATATTTTAAGAAAAAAGAAAAAGAAGAAGATAGCAGGAGAGGAAGAATGAAGGGGAGTAAGTCAGAGGGGGAAACGAACCAGGAGAGATGATGGACTCTGAAAAACAAACTGAGGTTTCTAGAAGGGAGGAGGGTGGGGGATGGGTTAGCCTGGTGATGGGTATTAAAGAGGGCACATTCTGCATGGAGCACTGGGTGTTATGAACAAACAATGAATCATGGAACACTACACCAAAACAAATGATGTAATATATGGTGATTAACATAACAATAAAAAATTAAAAAAAAAAAAGAATAATCCTGGGTGGCTCAGTCAGTTAAGAGACTTGACTCCTGATTTCGGCTCAGGTCAGGATTTCAGGGTTGTGAGACTGGGCCGATGTCAGGCTCTATGCTGGGTGTGGAGCCTGCTTAAGATTGCTTAAGATTTTCTCTCTCCTTACCCACCCCCCCATCTATTTAAAAAAAAAAGAAGAAGAAGAAAAAGAATCAGCCTGGCACTTGCTATAGTAGAAGTTAGCAAGCATCACCATAAAGGGGCCTTGTTTCATCTGTATTATAAAACCATTCAAGGGGTAGATCATGCTCAACAACATGTTCCAATAGTTTGTCCAATGTTAAGATTTCAGTTATGCTACAGGTATAGTGTAACCACCTTCTTATATTTGGTATACTGTGACTTTAAAATTTTGTATCTATATTTTAAGAAGCAACATACCGTAAGTACAAATCTTCTCAAAAGAAAACCTAAGGGGGAAAATGTACTACTATAAAGAAATGGTTTTCTTTCTTGCGGGAGAAGATATTTCTTTAGTTATTCACAAATTCAGCCTTTTTAGTAGTCAGGAACTACTTAATTATGGTTTCATATACCCAATAAAAGTCATCTATAATAAATTTTAGTAATATGCATTAATTTTTCAAAACATTTTGACAGCTTGTACACCTGAAACTAATATAACACTGTATGTTAATTATGCTGGAATTTATAAACAAATTAACTTTTAAAATTAATTTAAAAAATTTTTGCCACAATTCTGTAAAGAATTATTCCTGTATTCCTCCCTTTTTTTTCTTTTAAAGATTTATTTATTTATTTATCTGACAGAGAGACAGCGAGAGAGGGAACACAAGCAGAGGGGGTGGGAGAGGGAGAAGCAGGCCTCCCACCAAGCAGGGAGCCCGATGCGGAGCTTGATCCCAGGACCCTGGGATCATGACCTGAGCCGAAGGCAGACGCTTAATGACTGAGCCACCCAGGCGCCCCTATGTTCCTTCCTTATTTAATAGATCCAATCATGTTGTTCTCTCTTCCACATAAAAATAATACCCTCTGACAGACACTCAAATTCATATCATTAAAATTGCAAATGGCTAAATATCATTAAAAATCTTCTCACTTGACTGTAATAGAATGCTCTTCAAATTCAAAAGTAGTTGAGTATTTATCCTCAAAGATACCATGTGTGTATTCTAAGGAACTGAAGGCTTAGGGGTTTCATTATTGGGAGGCTGAGTATACAAACATTGCTTATTCTACCAAATGGCTTTTGGAGCATTCACCCACTCCAAGAGTCACAAACGAAAATCAAGTTATTTCAAAAAGCTTTCTGCTAAGGAAAATACTATGTCCCTCTTTATGTAATGACAGCTACGTTACACTCTAGAAAATATGAGCACAGAGAAAGGAGATACACTATTAACACCCTATTTAATCTTTTCCTAATAGGGCCACAATTCCTTCTTGACCATTTTGATACGCAATTCTAGAATGCAATTATTTACTTTCATTTTTTAAACAATTTTAATTGTTTAAAAAGTAAAAAAAAGACAAATAGTTAACTGAATTAACTTATTTAAGTACCCACATTTCAAAAATAAGTAACTTATTAACAATTTGAAATAAACAGGAAACAAAATGTTACTTTAAAGTGGCTTAGATTTCTGTTTGCATATTTAAGAAATAATAGTCATTCAGGAAGGAAATACAGAATTTGTTTAGCATTCTCATAACTTCCATAAACCAGAAGCAAAGTTTACATTAGATAATCTTTGGTAAGTCAACATTTTATTTTAAATTATAAGTACACAAATGCTTTCTGGGCACATACCTTATTTTTTGTAAACAGATTTTTCTGTTGTGCTAATACATAGTTTCTTCTGTTTCCTTTTGTTTTAGGATCCTCTTAAAACCCCAAATTAGGTAGTATAACTACTGCATGTCAAGAATTTACCCTGTCTTTAATGATGGCAAAAACTCTTCAATCCTAGTAAGCTATTAACGAAGCTACTAAGCAACTGGTTCTGACACCACTGCAAGCAAGCCATGTGACACCACTGCAAGCAAGCCATGCAAACTGACCAGACCAGATAACATCATAGGCCAGTGTCCTCTTGACCTTCAGAATAAGACTTTCCAAACTCCTCCATCACACCATTTACTTATACCACCTAGTCACTCATCTACCAAACTTAAGGGATTTTCCCTCTTTCATTTCACAACCAGACTGAAACAATTACAGGCACACCTCCTTTTATTGTCCTTTGCAGATACTGCTGGGCTTTTTTGTATGTTTGTTTACAAATTGAAGGTTTGGGGCAACCCAGCTTTGAGCAAGTGTATTGGTGCCATTTGTCCCAACAGCATTTGCTCACGTCATGTTTCTGTCACATTTTGGTAATTCTTGCAATATTTCAAACTTTTTCATTATTTGTTATGGTGATCTGTGATCACTGATATGATTTGCTAAAAGCTCAGATAATAGCTTTTTAGTAATACAATATTTTTTAAAGGTTTTATTTATTCATTTGATAGAGACACTGCGAGAGATGAAACACAAGCAGGGGGAGTGGGAGAGGGAGAAGCAGGCTTCCTGCTGAGCAGAGAGCCTGATGCAGGACTCAATGACAGGACCCTGGGATCATGACCTGAGCCGAAGGCAGATGCTTAACGACTGAGCCACCCAGGCACCCTGTAATAAAATATTTTTTATTTATTTTTATATTTTTGTATTTATTTTTTATAAATTAAGGTGTGTGTATTGTTTTTTAGACATAATGCTATTGCACATTTAAAAGACTATAGGGTAGGGCACCTGGGTGGCTCAGTCGGTTAAGCGACTGCCTTCGGCTCAGGTCATGATCCTGGAGTCCCGGGATCGAGTCCCGCATCGGGCTCCCTGCTCAGCGAGGAGCCTGCTTCTACCTCTAACCCTCCCCCCTCTCATGTACTCTCTCTCTCTCTCATTCTCACTCTCTCAAAATAAATAAATAAATCTTAAAAAAATAAAATAAAATAAAAGACTATAGGGTAAATGTAACTTTTATGTGCACTAGGAAACTAAAAATTTCATTTGACATATTTTATTGGGATGTTCATTTTCTTGTGGTGGTTGGGAAGTGAATTCAAAGCATCTCTGAGATATGCCTGCACTGTAAATTTTATGATCAACATGGTCTAAGATACCACTAGGCAAGCCTGTGTTTCCTCAGTCCACCACTGTATTTCAAATTTCACAACCATCCTCAAATTGCTGACTATTCTCCCTCCTTCTAAGTAGACAACCATGGATTCTACTTCAGAAAATACAGAAGCTATCAGATTGGAACTATTTCACCTACATGCCAACCAAATTTACAAACCTTCTTGCATTTATTTATACCTGTATGGGTCTCCTGCCTTTGTGTTATGATTAAAGTATCTATTTATCTCAAACCAATCCTGGTAACTATGCTCTGCTGCCCTTCTCACCTTCTAGGAACCATGTACTTCTTACACTAGCTCCCTAGGTATCTCATGGCATCTATACACTCACATTTCTAAGTTTTATCTCCAGCCCAACCTTCTGCTTAGAGCACCACCTTATATATCCTACTGTCTATCCCGTATCTCCATCTGGATATCTCACAGGCATCCCAAATTTAATATATCCAAAACTTAACCCGATTTTCTCCTATCTCTACTATTACTAAATAGCACTCACCATCAACCCAGTTGGCTCAAACCAGAATCTAGAAGTAATGGATTCTTCTTTTCCCACCATTCCCCACATTGATCAGCAATCAGTTTAACTTCCAAAAATCTCCAATTTCCACTGGCATGAACCCATATTGTTCAGGTCACTAGCACCTCTTCCACTGATTACTGCAATAGCCTCCTAACCAGCCTACTGATTCCATTCAGCACTTTCCACACAACATCCAAGGTGATCTACTCAACGTTGACTCATATCATTCCCCTGATGAAAATACTTTAACAGCTTCCAAATGCACTCAAAATAAAATCTCAATGCCTTATCATAGTCTACAAAGCCCCACACACTATGGCCCATCTGCTCCTCTGAATTTATATTATGCTGCTCTTCCTCTGCTTCAACCATACTTTCCTTCTCTTTATTCCAGGAGTAAGTAAGCTCTTTCCCGCCTTAATGGCTTTGCACATGCTATTCCACTCTGAATGTAGAATTCCCTCTCAACTTTCTCAAATTTTAGTTTAAATTTCATGTTCCCAGAGAAGCCTTTTTAACCACCCTAAGATAAACCTTCCAATGTCCTATGTCCCTTCATTATTCTCTATTTTAGTACACTGTGATGTTGATGATCAAAATTTGCATTCACTGTTGTTCGTGGGAGGGGTGTCTTTCTTCCCTACTAGACTATACTCTCTAAAACAAAAACAAGGTCTATTTCAATCATCATCATATTGCTAGCTCCTAGCACAGTGCCTGCACATGATACCTGATAAATGAATAAATCCTCATTATGAAAAATTTAAAGATCCTTCATTACTACCCCAAGAAAATATTATCCAACAAGGATTAATTTAGTTGTATGTTTAAAAAATTCATTTTTGTCTTCAACTTCAGAATTAAAACATGCTTCTATTAGTATAGAATAACCAGAAGCACAAACAGAGATTTCCCTAGATGTGGGAAAATAAAACTGAACTGACTTCCTCTTCTTGCTCACATCTTCTAAAAAGGATGAATTACTTTTTCAAGACAAACCCTATAATGTGAAACGATTATATTCCAAAAATTCATTTTTAAGATTCTTTTTTCTTTTTAAGATTTTATTTATTTGACAGATAGAGAGAAAGCACAAGTAGGCAGAGTGGCAGGCAGAGGGAGAGGGAGAAGCAGGCTCTCCACTGAGCAGGGAGCCAGACGCGGGGCTCGATCCCAGGACCCCGGGATCATGACCTGAGCCAAAGGCAGCCGCTCAATCGACTGAGCCACCCAGGTGCCCCCCAAAATTCACTTTTAGGTCTTAGAATTCAGATTTGCCACAAAGAAATAGTATAAATAATAGCTAGGTTTCAAATCATATTGTTGCCCAAATCTAAAATAACTCAGAGCATATTACTAACAATATTATACTATACCGAACATATATCACAAGGTTTTTTGGAAAATTTATGGTCAATGCTTCAACTTGAGATATAAGGAAAACTGCTAGTAGCAGCACCTGCAGAGTCCGGGTTAGAGAGGGAAGAAAGAGAACACTGCTGGTAAACTGTCAGGGAGACAAGGGCTTCTCCCTAGTCCTCTTTCCACAACTCCAGGAATTAACCTGCCTCCTTCCTCTTTCCCAGCTGTAATTTGCTGTCTTAAGCCAACCTTAAGCCAAGGTTTCTTACATGTACTAAGCTACTGACAGTAGAAGAGCTTTAGTTTCTGCTTTCCTCTCCAATTGCTGAAAGAAATACACAACTCTTCTAAGGTTTCTAATGAGATGTCATTGCCACTAATGTGTAGACAGGATCTACAAGTAAAATTAATGCTTAAATAAGTTTAAAAATTATCTCTATGATGTTATCTCTCATATTTATTGAAATTTAAGGACATCAGATCTTAATTTCATTATTCAATCACATATTATTTTGTCCTGAAGAACTTCTTACTCTCACCCCTTTAGGTTTCCTTCCTCCCAAACTTTTAATTTCAGGTGAGGATGCTGAGGATCCTCCACCCTTGATTTTAGGTGTGCCTTCTTGTTCTGGTCTCTTTAGTTACTCAGACCTTCAAAAAGGGAAAGAGGAAGCAAATGGATGAAGACTGTTACTCCTCAGGTGCACAATCAATAAATGAATTAAAAGACATTTTCCAAGTATCTACCATTTGCCACAATGAGTTAGGCCATGGGAATATAAAATTAGTAAGAATTCCCATTCGAGAGACACAGCCTAAGTAAGGGACACAGACAAGTAAAATGAGCTAAAAAGATATAAAAAAAACAAAATGCCACAGAAGCAACCAACTTTAATGTAAAAGAGGAATTAGGCTCTGAAGAAGAGGTGGTATTTTACCTGGGTCTTAAGAGATGTGGGAGACTTCCAACATGTGCTAAGAGGAGCTATCCTATAGACAATGAAGTCTCTAAATCAGATTTTTTTTATGAAGATAATTATGATGGCCATATGGAGACTAAATCAGGAAAAGGAAGAGCCTGGCACCAAGAAATTTACTGCAATATTCTGGAAGCAGAACCTGACCTAAGGCAGAAGCTGAAGAGAAGGAGCCAAATATGAGGAACATGTCTAAGAATCACAGGTCTTAATGATATTGACTATAGATGAGAGAAGACAGCTGGAAGGTGAAAAAGGAAAGCTAGAAAGTTCCTAGCCTGAGAATTAAATGGACAGCAACAAAAGCACTAAGATTTGGGGCGCGTGGGTGGCTCAGTCGGTTAAGCGTCTGCCTTCAGCTCAGGTCATGAACCCAGGGTCCTGGAATGGGAGTCCCACATTGGGCTCCCTGCTCAGCAGGGAGTCTGCTTCTCCCTCTACCCCTCCCCCCTGCTCGTGATCTCTCTCTCTTTCTCGTTCTCTCTCTCTCAAATAAAATCTTAAAAAAAAAATATAGAATGGAAACACCAGGTCTTACCAGGGGGAGCAATGAGAAGTGAGATATGCTTCACATGAGGATTGTATTTCCTCCCTTCCCTTCCTTAGCACCTGTCTTTCCTACCTCAGAGCTAAGTGACCTGCACTGGTAAGAGCAATATTATGTAGATTTCAAGAAATCTTTGTTGTTTAGCCAAACCATGGAAAGAGCCTAGAAGTCCATCAACAGGGGAATAAAGAGGATGTGGTATGTGCATACACATACACACACACGCACACACACACACACACACACACTGGAATATTATGCAGCCATCAAAAAATGAAATCTTGACATTTGCAATGACGTGGATGGAACTAGAGGGTATTATGCTAAGCGAAATAAGTCAGAGAAAGACAAGTATCATATGATCTCACTGATATGAGGAATTTGAGAAACAAGACAGAGTATCATAGGGGAAGGGAGGGAAAAATGAAACGACGAAACCAGAGAGGGAGACAAACCATAAGAGACTCTTAATCTCAGGAAACAAACTGAGGGTTGCTGGAGTGGTGGGGGGTGGGAGGGATGGGGTGGCTGGGTGATGGACATTGGGCAGGGTAAGTACTATGGTGAGTGCTGTGAATTATGTAAGACTGATGAATCAAGACCTGTACCCCTGAAACAAATAATACATTATATATTAATTTAAAAAAATCTTTGTTGTTGTTTTTAAAGTAGGCTCTATGCCCAATGTGAGGCTTGAACTCACAACCCTAAGATCAAAGGTTGCAAGCCCCATCCATTAAGCCAGCCAGGTGCCCTAATTTCAAGAAATCTCAAAGGCAAAGGGCTGCAGCAGAAAGTAATATTCTGGTGAGCGTTTCAACAAACTTTCCATTGAGTCTGACTTCACCAGATCTTACTGCACTTGCTTAGTCTGTGCCTTTCCCCCACCAGTTTCAGAGGGATGCCATGAAGCTTGGTAAACTGGGACCTGAAAATGTCCTTAGAAATTAACCCAATCTAAATTCTTCCTATAGATAAGAAAACCATGTCCAGTGGGGCTAGTGACTTGCTTGAGCCCCCACAGTTCCTCAGTGCCAGACTATAGAGCTGAGATCAGAATTCAGTTCTCACAGGTATCTGTCAACTGAATAGGTGGCAGTATGAAAATATGGGTTCACAGACTAAATTTATGTTCATCCAGCTCTGCCCAAAGTAAACACTGCCTGGCAATCACAGAGAAACCTTGTTACCAGAGAGACTGCTATTTCATTTGGGTCTCCAAGTTAGTCATTCAAACCATTCATAGTCATTCAAACCATTCCATTTCTTTGTTCCAACACCATCTGTATACTGGAATATCAATTTATTAATATATAATGGACCCCATCGCCTACCACATTTACCAGTTCATCACCAAGAAGCTAATCAATTCAAGATATATACTAAGAAAGATAAGAAATTACACCAGAAATTTATGAACTACACCAGGGAAATGGTAATTCAAGTGAGGGAGGAGCTCGTCTTAGCAGGCCCTGGCTAGAACCAGCTAAAACTACACAAGTCTCTCATCAGGTCACTCTCCAACACCAAACGTGAATGAAGGAATATTTAAACTATGCATATCTTTAACTGATTTAATAATAGAAACTGCAGGAATACCTCATTTTATTGTGCTTCACTTTACTGCTTTTTGCAGATAGCGTATTTTGTACAGATTGAAGGTTTATGGTAACCCTGTATGAACCAAGTCTATCTGCATCATTTTTCCAACAGCATCTGCTCACTTTGTGTCTCTGTGTCACATTTTGGTAAATTTTGCAATATTTCAAACTTTCTCGTATTTGTTATGGTGATCTGTGAACAGTGACCTCTTATGTTATTTTGGGGTACCACAAACCATGACCATATGATGGCATATCTAATCGACAGCTCTACTGGCTGGCCATTCCCCCATCTCCTTTCCTCTCCTCAGGCCTCCCTATTCCATGAGACAAAACAATATTGAAATTAGGCCAATTAACAACCCTATTACGGCCTCTAAATGTTCATGTGAAAGGGAGAGTTGCACATCTCCCGCTTTAAATCAAAAGCCTAGTGTTGAAAGCTGAGATAGGCTTAAAGTTAGGCCTCTTGCACACACATAGCCAACTTGTAATGCAGAGGAAAAGTTCTTGAAAGAAAAAGTGCTACTCCAGTGAACAAAGGAATGAATGATGAGAAAGCGAAACAAAGTTATTGCTGATATGAAGAAAGATTTTGTGGTCTGGATAGAAGACCAAACCAACCGCAACATTCCCTTAAGCCAAAGCCTAATTCAGAGTAAGGCCCTAACTCTTCTATCCTAAAAAGGCTGAGAGAGGTGAGGAAGCTGAAGAAAAGTTTGAGGCTAGCAGAGGATGGTTTAAGGAAAGAAGCCGGCTCCATTAACATGAAAGTACAAAGTGAAGCAGCAAGTGCTAATGTAGAAGCTGCAGGATATTACCAAGACGATCTAGCCAAGACCATTAATGAAGGTGGCTACACTAAACAAATTTTCAGTGTAGACAAAACAGCCTTTTATTAGAATATACCTTCTAGAACTTCCATAGCTAGAGAGAAATCAATGCTTGGCTTCAAAGCTTCAAAGGACAGGCTGACTTTCTTCTTAGGGGCTAATGCAGCTGGTGACTTTCGGTGGAAGCCAATGCCCACAAACTACTCCAAAAATCCCTAGGGCCCTTAAGAATTACCCTAACTCTACTCTGCCTGTGCTCTATAAATGGAACAACAAAGCTTGGATGACAGCACATCCATTTACAATATGGTTTAATGAATATTCTAAGCCCACTGTTGAGACCTACTGCTCAGAAAGAAAGATTCCTTTCATATTACTGCTCACTGAAAATGTACCTGGTCACCCAAGAGCTCTGATAGAGAAGTACAATGAGATTAATGTTTTCAAGCCTGCTAACACAACATCCATTCTGCAGCCCATGGATCAAGGAAGGAGTCATTTCATCTCTCAAGTCTTATTATTTAACATTCATAAGGCCAATGCTGCCATGGATAGTGATTCATCTGATGGATCTGGGCAAGGTTAACTGAAAATCTGGAGAGGATTCACCACTCTTGATGCCATTAAGAACATTCCTGATTCATAGGAAGAGGTCAAAATATAAACGTGAACAGGTGTTTGGAAGAAGTCAATTCCAACCCTCACAGATGACTTTGAGGGGTTCAAGACTTCAGTGGAGGAAGTAACTGCAGATGTGGTGGAAAGAGCAAGAGAACTAGAATTAGAAGTGGAGCCTGAAGGGCGCCTGGGTGGCTCAGTTGGTTAAGCGACTGCCTTCGGCTCAGGTCATGATCCTGGAGTCCCGGGATCGAGTCCCCCATCGGGCTCCCTGCTCAGCGGGGAGTCTGCTTCTCCCTCTGACCCTCTTCCCTCTCGTGCTGTCTCTCACTCTCTCTCTCTCAAATAAATAAATAAAATCTTAAAAAAAAAAAAAAAAAGAAGTGGAGCCTGAAGATGGGACTGAGTTGCTGCAACCTCAGGATAAAACCTGAATGGATGAGGAGCTGTTTCTTATGCATGAGCAAAGAAAGTGGTTTTCTGAGGTGAAATTTATTCATGACCTAAGCTTAGTTGATAAAGCAGCATGAGGGTTTGAGAGGACAGACTCCAATTTTGAAAGAAGTTCTACTGTGAATAAAATGCTATAAAATAGCATTCCATGCTACAGAGAAACTGTTCATGAAAGGAAGGGTCAATCAATGAGGCAAACTTCATTGTTGTCTTATTTTAAGAAATTAATTTCTTTAAGAAATTAAATGTGGCCACAACCACCCCAAACCTTCAGCAATCATCACCCTGATCGGTCAGTAGCCATCAACATCAAGGCAAGACCCTCCACCAGCAAAGAACATCATGACTTACTGAAAGCTCAGATGGTGGTTAGCATTTTTAGAAATAAGAGTATTTTTAAATTAAGGTATGTATATTGCTTTTTTAGACATAATGCTATTTTGCACACTTGACTACAGTATAGTGTAAACATAACTTTTATATGCACTGGGAAACAAAAAAATTCATTTGACTTGCTTTATTGCAGTGGTCTGGAACCAAACCAGCAATTATCTTTGAGGTATTCCTATAAAACAAAATGGTTACTGTTAGCAGCTATTTAAGTATTTCAAGAATGCATATACTAATAAGCAAAATTAAAATGAACTTAGAACAAGTGAAAAACACAGATATGAATTGCAAAGAAACAATACAGAAAAATAATTTTTCTTTTTTTTTTTAAAAGAGCACGGGTGGTGGGGGGGGGATGGGGCAGGCACAGGGAGAAGAAAGAATCTTAAGCAGGCTCCACACCCAGCATGGAGCCCAACTTGGGTTTCAATCTCACAATCCCGAGATCATGACCTGAGCTGAAGAGTCGGACACTTAACTGAGTCAGCCAGGCGCCCCTAGAAAAATAATTTAACAACTTTCTGTTTCATATTTTAGATTTATATTATAAAATGAATATTCTATCTAAAAATAATTGGAATACCTTCCAAGTCATTTCCTCTCTTCCCTGTTTAAGACTCAAGAGTCTAAATCATTCTTAATCTTATTTTAGAAGGATGACCCTCCCCCCTTCCAGAACTACCCTTTAACAACAGAATTCTGAGCAATGCATTTTACAATACATCACTACAACACCATCAACTAAGACTTAAGCAAATTTCTATAATACAGGCATCATACATCTAGTATACTAGACATTAGAATTCCTGATTTCCCACAGCTATGAAAACCAGAAACAGACTGCTTAGAGAAGGTCCCAACACTAACTTAGCAGACATATTCTTTTGTGGAAAATGGAAAACAAAACAACAACCCACTGGCAATTTGAAGCATGCAAATATTTCATGACTCAGAAACTGTCCCTCATTCCACCCCACCCCATCCAACCAATTATGGGAAGACTACACTAAGATCATGCACATAGAAATTATATTAGCTTAACCTTTAAATCTTTGAAGTTGAATGTAACTCAAGTCCTATTCTGTTTCTTCCCATCCTTCAATTTTTCTTGGAATTTACCTCTCAAGCAGCTGTTTAATTTGTCCCTTCCTCTCCTTTTACACTGCCTTACTTCATGTCCTCAACATCTCTTGCCTAAACTACTTTGCATTTTTGCAAAACTAAGTTATCTTTTAAAATGTAAATTTGGTGGGAGCCCCGGGTGGCTCAGTCACTTAAGCGGCTGCCTTTGGCTCAGGTCATGATCCCAGGACCTGGGATGGAGCCCCACAACGGGCTCCCTGCTCAGCAGAGAGTCTGCTTCTCCCTCTCCTCTGCCAGTACTCCCTCAGCTTGTGCGCTCTCTCCCTCTGATAAATAAATGAATAAATAAATAAATAAAATCTTTTTTAAAAATGTAAATTTGATTTTACTTCTCTACTTAACTTTTCAAGTCCCTCTCTTGCTAAGGTGTTTTATAACATCTTAATAGGTTAAACAAATCTTAACCATCTGTGCCCCACAGTGCCCTAGCTATCCTCAGGAACAGCTCATGCTCTGGCTGAGTTTGTGGCACAACTGGGTGTTTCAGAGCTCCTTAATTGGATACTTTTCCCTTTCCCCACTCAGAGAGTGATAAAATCCTACATAAGAATCAGCTCAAACATTACCATCGCCAAGTCTTCACAGACTCTCCTATCAAAGCAGTTAGGTTCATCTTAGCACTCTGAATAATCACTACACTTTGTTATATTTTACATAAATAACTTAGACTAAGGGTCTTTGAGCTTATTCATCTTGTATCTCACAGACAAAACCCAGAGCCTGGCACACCGAATTAAACCAATAAATATGTGTAATGTACAGGCAACATGTGAAAAAATCTTAATATGTAAAATTATAATTATTTCATGAGAAAAGTTCTTGTCAAAGATTAAAAACTGTCGTTCTTAAGTGTATACAGGGAAATGAAAAAACAGAAAAACTGTTATTAAGTGCACTGTAATTTAAAACATTAGAAACACTGAGAAGTGTTACATTTCTTTGTAAAAATTAATCAAAAGTAGTTTAAACAGTATTTGCTTATGCCTTGGCAAGTTGTTGTACTCCTAAGTTTGGGTCGACTCCCATTTTATCCTTTGCACTTTCAGTGTCACGAAATATCCCTGAGAGTTTCTTTAAAACAATTTTTTTTGCTGGTGTCACTTTCTGTGAGACATCTTCATCCTTTCTGTCACACCATTTTCCTCACTTATGTCAATAAATCTGCCTTCACTAAATCCTTTTGGCTGCATATCTAGTCTCTCCAATGGCGACAGCCATGGTGAGCTATTTCTTCTATAACTCCCCATCTATGTTTGAGTCAAATTTCACTTCCAGTATTATCACTTTCTGTTTCTTTGCTGCACATTTATCTTTGTTGGCCAATTTCCTCTTTCGATGATCCATTTTTGTAAAATAGCTCATGAGTTTATCAGCGGGAGACAGAGGCAACACAGCTACACGCTTTGCTATCTATGCATGAACTATGTAACAAATACACAAGTGACAAATCATGGACAGACTCTGAAATAAGTGACATGACTGGTCACTGGTCATGATGCACATCTGCTATTTACATAATGAACTATGGACTGAAAAATGAGAAGTTTTCACTTCGTGCAATTATTCATAAAGTATGGTGGTAACTAAAGTATAAATCCTATTGTTGGATGATTAATGCTACTTAACTGTGATAACTGAAATGTGTATACTGAAAGTGTGCAAAGCACTGACAGTTTCCAAAAATCTAGCTGGTATGTCATATTCTTTTTAAAATGTTTTTAATCTGGTGGTGCCTGGGTGACTCAGTTGGTTGAGCCTCTGCCTTTGGCTCAGGTCATGATCTCAAGATCCTAGGACTGAGCCCTGCGTTGGGCTCTCTGCTCAACAGGGAGTCCGCTTCTCCCTCTCCCTCTGTTCTCTCTCTCCTAATAAATAAAATCTTTTAAAAAAATTAAAAATAAACCCTTAAAAATGTTTTTAATCTGTTAACAGATGCTGTAAACTGCTTCAAAGTTTACATATCATTCAAACTGCCATATATTTCAATTAAAATACCCCATTCGATTTTAAAGTTAAAAATTATTTTACGTTAAGTCTTCAATGACTGACTAAAGCAGATTATAGAAAACACTGAGAACCTAAACTGATAAAAAGTGACAAATTGGTATATCTTTGATATAGCTAATGACTGAAAATTTAGCAATTCGCTCATCAAAATGAAACAGAATTGGGGCGCCTGGGTGGCTCAGTCGGTTGAGCACCCAACTCTTGGTTTCAGCTCAGGTCTAATCTCAGAGTCGTGAGATTGAACTCTCTGTTGGGATCTGCAGTCAGTGGGGGAGCCTGCCTCAGATTCTTTCTCCCTCTTCCTCAAAAAAGTGATCAAAAGCACTAACTATTTTATAATTCAAAAAAGAAGTAATTTAGTGAAAATATTTTATTGGCTTTGGCATTTTAAATTTATCTCAGAAAGTACTAACAAATCTTAATACAGGAGTGTAGACTACTGAAATAAATATTTCCTGGAATCCAAGAGGCTTATTTTTGCTTTTATCTTATGTTACTGACTTATATATACTTGATGAGCTGCAAATTTGTAAAAATCTGACGTCTCTCCTTGTTTAACATCTTTTATTGGTATCTGATAGCTCTTAGTATATGTAACGCTAAATCTTTTAAACCTGG
The DNA here is from genome assembly GCF_003265705.2 of Callorhinus ursinus. Classification (NCBI taxonomy): domain Eukaryota; kingdom Metazoa; phylum Chordata; class Mammalia; order Carnivora; family Otariidae; genus Callorhinus; species Callorhinus ursinus. The sequence goes on from NW_027397070.1 coordinate 27,877,331, forward strand.
TTTATAAAGCACTTTAAGCACTTGTTTCTTAAGCCTGTCAAGCCACTAGTTCCCCAGGACTGCTCTTTCATCATTAGACCTCCTTCAGTTCCTCGAATGGCACCCTCCTCGCTCCACCTCTCCTGCTAGGGCTTCTCGTTTTCTCCCAACCCGTGGTTCTTCCATCTCATGCCCTTAGGCTAACATCCTCTGCCACTCGACTGGCTAATTCCCACTCCACCTTCAACTCTCAGCTTAAAAGTAATTTCTTCCAGGGCGCCTGGGTGGCTCAGTTGGTTAAGCGACTGCCTTCGGCTCAGGTCATGATCCCGGAGTCCCGGGATCGAGTCCCACATCAGGCTCCCTGCTCGGCAGGGAGTCTGCTCCTCCCTCTGACCCTCTTCCCTCTCGTGCTCTCTATCTCTCATTCTCTCTCTCTCAAATAAATAAAATCTTTAAAAAAAAAAAAAAGTAATTTCTTCCAAAAATCCTTCCCTATATACAAGGTCACATTCCCCATTAGATAACTCCTGTAACTATTTCAATTATGATAATACTCATCACATTATAGCAATTACATATTTAAAGATGGTCTTGTCCCTATGACCGTAAGATGAGAATAAGGAATGAGCTAATTTTGTTCACTTCCTGTCTCTCCCATTCATAGTACACTGTCTAGCATTCAGTAAGTTCTCATTTAAAATATTAAGTGGGTGAGTGAAGGAATAATAGAAAAGAGTATCATGTCCTCACTTACTCAACTTTTATCTTTCCTCTCTATAATCTTATCTTCTACTTCCCCAAGCTATTATCCAATACACCATAAACAGTGCAATTGCTATCTGGAATGCCTTTCTTCCTAACTTTTCACCCTGGCCAGGCATTGCTCCTTCTTCTAAATCTCCATCATCTTCCTGTACCACTTTTTGGCACTTTCCAACCAGAAGCTATCAACTCAAAGCAATCTTCTGTTTCATGGTGGTACTAGAAAGCTGCTCACATTTTAAGCAGCTACCTAATATAATGCTTGACCCTCCATAAATGTTTGCTGCTGCTACTCCTGATGAAGTCATGTTCATGCACCTCTTCTAGCCCCATAAAAGTGTCCTGCTATATACCGCTATAACCTATCAAAAATAGAGTGTGAGTGTACAGAATTATTTTTATACAGTAATGTTTACACACAAATGTCCCATCTCTAAAGCGTTTCTTTCCTAGTCTGAGTTCTTTAAAAGGCATTAATTTATTCCTTAAACCCATGAGGTAAAGATACTTAGTAGGGATATTCCAGAGGTCCATGAGGATCCTCAATAACAACTATTATTACAACTAGTACTTAGTAGGTGCCAAGAACTGTTCTAAGTACTTTACACATATACATTCATTTAACCCTCACAACAAACCTTTAAAGTAAATATATTATTACCCCCATTTTACTTGTAAGGAAACCAAGCCACAGCAGTGTTAAATAATTTGGCACAAGGTCACAGTGCTTCTAGGGAGTGAAGCTAGTATTCAAACCCAGGCAGTCTGGCTTCAGGTAAAGTATTCAGAGAGTTTAGAACCATTCAACAGGGTGCCTGGGTGGCTCAGTCGGTTAAGCGACTGCCTTCGGCTCAGGTCATGATCCTGGAGTCCCGGGATCGAGTCCCACATCGGGCTCCCTGCTCGGCGGGGAGTCTGCTTCTCCCTCTGACCCTCTTCCCTCTCGTGCTATCTCTCATTCTCTCTCTCTCAAATAAATAAATAAAATCTTTAAAAAAAAAAAAAAAAGAACCATTCAACAAAATTTACAAAATCAAGAAAATAAGAAGGGGTTTCTGTTTAAATACTACATAAATACAATGAAAACAGACTGCTTCAATCTACAATGAAAACAAATGAGACTGCTTCAATCTACAATTCAAGTTTACATTTTAGGTTTACACAGTATTAGAAGTATAACATTTTATTGAGCTCTTACTAAGCATTCTACTAATTACCAGGGATTCTGTTAATCCGTTTAACACCTTACTTAGTTCTTATACTAACTCCAAGAAACAGGTAAGTAAACTAAGGCTAAGTGAGATTAAATAATAAGAAGCTAAGTAACATGCCAAGGTCACATATAATCATAAGTAGCCATGTCTTAGACTAAGTTCTTAAACACTAACAAAGTTTACCTTTTAAAGAAGGCATTTGCCTAAACCAGAATATAAACTTATTGGAAATACCTTCACTGCAGCATAGTTTATCTATAATTTTATATATATTAGAACATAAAATCTACTGCTTCTAATACATTCTTGTCATCTTCTTTATAATATTACCTATAGTGATGCAAGGTGGCACAATAAAGTTAAAATACATAACTAATATGGTACAGAGTAAGTTAGTAATATTTGGCTAACCTTTATAAAAGATACTTTCTTGACCTTTTATAAAATAGCATTATTTCTCCAGTTCAGTAAAAGGGAAAAATTTACACACCACTAAAATAGTCTGGACTACAATCATCATCATTACATTTACAAAGGCTATTCTGAAAACACTTCATATTTATTAAATAACTTAATCCTTTAATAATCCTATGATAAAGTTACTATTATTATCCCTATTTTATAGCTGAGCAACCAGAAACACAGGTAGGTCACCCAGCACAAGGCTGTACAGCTAGAATATGGTAAAGTCAGGACTGTCACACCAACAGGCTGTCCCCGACCCCAGTTATTCTCCCCAACAAGAGCATTCTATTGCAGCAACAGAATTCAACATCTTGCATGAAACTGTAAATTGGTAACAGCAATCATTTGTTTTTTTTCCAAGTTATTTTTAATTTCAAAAGTTAGGAAATTCAGGAACTACATTTAAGGAATATTAAGCTGGGTGTCTATTATCCAATAGACATCTTCATCTATCATCAATAATGCTGGCACTTAATTGGTGTTTTATTCACAATCCTGAGTGTTCCATTAAGATATCTAAATCATTACACTAATGCTTTGAAATTACAGTCTTTAAAAAACCTGATACGGTTTTTAGTTACAGAATAATATAAAAATAAGACAAATATCTGAGAAAGGATTCACTACAGATTCTAAAGCAGATTTCACCTCCTCTGAAGTGGAGGTTATCAGCTTCCTAACAATGAAAATTATATACGGGTTGTCCAAGGAAATACTGAGGGTGGCTGGTCCTTATATAACTAGATAGTAGATAATCAAGTTCAAAAACATGAATCATGGAAAAAAAGAAAAAAACCATGAATCACGAAAGAAAATCCAAATGTAAACCTCACATTTTAATCATTTGCTGCTTTTCTTTTATTTATACTAATTCACTTAGAAGAATTATTGAAATGGAGAGAAAATACCAGAAGATATAGTTTTCAAAACATTTTACCAGGTCACTCTAGGAGAGTCACTATGAATAAATAGTCTCAAGGAAGGAAAGTAGACCATCCACAACAGGACTGTCTTAGAATGCTGTATCATCTAGTTTGGGAAAAGTTACCACATTTGAAAAAAAATGGTCAAAGAACTCTAATAAAATTACAAAGAGAAGGAAACAAATTTAAATAAAAACTTATCCTGTGTTTATCTGTACTGTATAAGGAAATTGAGATTCTGAACACTGATCACTCTGACTTAAAAAAAAAAAAAAAAAAGCAACACACAGCTATTGAGTGGTAGGGCCAGGATTAGAAGCCAGACCTAATTCTTTCTGTAACATTCCTATAACATTAAACCCTAAAACCTGGGGTGCCTGGGTGGCTCAGTCGGTTAAGTGTCTGCCTTTGGCTCAGGTCACGATCCTCGGGTCCTGGGATGGGCCCTGTATCAGGCTCCCTGCTCAGTGAGACTGCTTCTCCCTCTCCTCCCTGCTCATGCTCTCTCTCTCGCTTTCTCTGTCTCTCTCGAATAAATAAAATCTTCAAAAACAAAATAAACCCTGAAAGTTTTCTTTGATTATTCAAAGATGCCTCACGATAGGGGCACCTGAGTGGCTCAGTCGTTAAGCGTCTGCCTTCGGCTCAGGTCACGATACCAAATCGAGCCCCGCATTAGCGGGAAGCCTGCTTCTCCCTCTCCCACACCCCCTGCTTGTTGTGTTCCCTCTCTCGCTGTGTCTCTCCGTCAAATAAATAAATAAAATCTTAAAAAAAAAAGATGCTTCACTATACTCAATATTTATGACTGAAGTTCTAAAAATCTAAGTTTTCTAGTAGATTAAAAACAAATTGGTTTTCATCGGACATCTCAGATTAGGCAGATTTCTTACATATGACAATCTTAAAAAGCTCAATCCAGAGAAGAAAAAAATTGATAAAATGGGCTTCATCAAAATTAAGAACTTCTGCTCTTTGAAATATACTGTGTTAAGAAAATGAAATGACAAGCCATAGACTGGAAGGAAGTACTGCAAAACACGTATCTGATAAAGGACTTATACCTAAAATACATATAAAGAATATCCAAAACTCAGTAAGAAAACAACACAATTAAAAAAAAAAGGCAAAAGAGGTGGTGGGCGGGAAAGAAGAAAAGAAACAGGCAAAAGATGAAGACATTTCACTAAAAGGATATACAGATGGCATAGACACATGTGAAAAGCTCCCCATCATTAGTCAGTAAGAAAATGTGATTTAAAATCATAATGAGATACCCTTACATACTTATTAGACTAAAATTAAACAAAAATATAAACAAAAAGACCTGACAATACCAATGTTGGGGAAGGACCCAGAGCAACTAGAACTCTTTTTTTTTTTTTTCAGTTCTCATACAAAACTGCAAAATAATGTGGCCACTTTGGAAAAGGTGACAGTTTCTTATAAATTTTAGCATACACTTAGAATACTATCCAGGAATCCCACCCCTCAGCAGTTATCCAAAAGAAATGAAAATGTATGTTCATGCAAATGTTTACAGCAGCCCTATTCATAATCTCTTCAAGCTGGAAACAAACGCCCTTCAACTGGTGAATGGATAAACTTGGTACACATCCATACAATGGCTACACAGCAATAAAAAAAAACTACTTTTACACTCACGATAGATAAATCTAAATGTATTATGCTAAAAAAATTTTTTTCTAAGTAAAATACATTGTGCTAAGTGAAAGAAACCAGACTCAAAGCTATATGCTCTATGGTTCTATTTATAGGAAGTAAAGGCAAACTACCACTGTTTTTCAGGAGCTGGGGTTAAGGGGATGGGCTGATTTATAAAGGATCACAAGCAAACTTCTCGGAGTGCTAGATAAATTCTGTATCTTATTTTTTTTTTAAGATTTTATTTATTTATGTGACAGAGAGAGCGCACAAGCAGGGGGAGCAGCAGGAGCAGCAGCAGAGGGAGAGGGAGAAGCAGACTCTCCTCTGAGCAGGGAGCCTGATGTGGGGCTCAATCCCAGGACCCTGGGACCATGACCTGAGCCAAAGGCAAATGCTTAAACAGCTGAGCCACCCAGACAGCCCTAATTATGGTAGTTTAACATGATGATATACATTTGTTAAAACTCAGCATATTTTACCAAGAAGGATGAATGTTAATGAATTATAAATTTTATCTTAATAAGCTAGGTATTAAGAAAAAACTGATCAAAAATACAATTATGCAAGTAATTTGTTGCAATGAATTATAATGGATATGAATTTGTAACCATAAATCCAAATATAGAACATCACATCTCAAAAAATTATTCTAAAAATATTCCTTTACAATATTCATTTAACTCACACTGGGCATATATACCATTTTGTAACATACCATGGCATTAATTTTTATTTCAGTAAAATAATTATTTAAATAAAAATACTGCATACGTTAACTTTTTTCTGAAACCACTTTCATTAGTTTCTAAATGGGCTCAATGTTTTCATGTGCCAAGAAACAATTTTATATCATTCCTTTGTTATAATTGGAAAAAAAGATCACTCTTATAAAAAGAATTTACTACTGAAGCCTTCGTGGTTATAAATTTTTCAAATCTCTGTAGTACCATCATCCACTTATTGGTCCATTCGACTTCAGAAATCCCGTGAAAACAGCAGTTAAATAGCTTTTATTATTTTAAAGAGGTAGGTGTGTGTTTGGAAGTGAGAAGAAGGGTGGAATGATAGCTTTTTCTTGTTGTTTGGGGGGTGAGAACACAAAGCAGTCCCAAACTAAACTCCTCTGAGTACAATTCTCTACCTTCAAAGCTGGAACCTATTCAAGTTAAATAGTTTAGATTACATTTTAACTCCTTTTAAAAGCAGTTTTTCCCCTCAGTTCAGTATGCACAGGGATTCTCACTGCCACTGAGAAACAGCCACTCTCATTTGTACAACACGAAGAGTTTATAAATGCATTTTCACACATATTATCTCTTTTAATTCTCACCAAGACCTATGAGAAAGTGTGTTGTTGTTGTTCTTAATTTCCATTTTGTAGATGTCAAAACCCACTCAGAAGGTTAGATTAGTCGTCCAAAGATCATAGAAGCCAGTTAAGTGTCAGGGCCAGAATGCTGTTTCACATTATTCTGTGTATCCATTAGCATCTACTACTAGTCTGAAGACAGACGACATTATGGGAAAGCTATACCTAACAATGTCTAAAAATATTAGCAATACTTGGTAGCCATTGTGTATATTAAAGGAGACTGTGTATAGAACAGTTTAGCGACAACTAAATGTGGAATGGAATCCTAGATGGAAAAAAACCAACGGCCATTACTTGAACAGGTGGCAAATCTGAACACATGCATATTAGACCGTACTATCGTGTCAATGTTTAATTTCCTGAATTTGATAACTGTAATGTAATATATAAGAGAAAATTCTTGTTCTTAGGTAATACATATTTTAAGTATTCAGGGATGAAGGGTTATGATGTCTGCAACTTACTGAAAGTGGTTCAAAAAAATATATGTGTATATAGGGAAATCAAATGGCAAAATGCTAACTGGTGACCTAGGTGAAGATTACGCAGTGCTCAGGGCGCCTGGGTGGCTCAGTTGGTTAAGCGACTGCCTTCGGCTCAGGTCATGATCCTGGAGTCCCGGGATTGAGTCCCACGTTGGGCTCCTTGCTCAGCAGGGAGTCTGCTTCTCCCTCTGACCCTCTTCCCTCTCGTGCTATCTCTCATTCTCTCTCAAATAAATAAATAAAATCTTAAAAAAAAAAAAAGATTACGCAGTGCTCACAGTTACTTTTTTTTTTTAAGATTTTATTTATTTGAGAGAGAGAGAGAAAAAGCATGAGCAGGGGGAGGGGCAGTGGGAGAAGCAGGCTCCCGCTAAGCAGGGAGCCTGATGTGGGGCTCGATTAGAGGACCCTGGGATCATGATCTGAACTGAAGGCAGACACTTAACCAACTGAACCACCCAGGCATCCCTCATGATTACCTTTATTACTGAATTTATAATACTGAAATTGCAAAAAACAGAGTTGAAGATAAAAAACATTAATTTTCTTTCAATTTTCTTCAATAGCTATTAGACAGCTCCAACGAGATCTTTTGTTAAGAAACTGAATAAAAGGGACACCTGGGTGGCTCTGTCGGTTAAGTGTCTGCCTTCAGCTCAGGTCATGATCCAGGGTCCTGGGATGGAGTCCCACATCAGGCTCCTGGCTCAGTGGGGAGCCTGCTTCTCCCTCTGCCTGCCACTCCCCCTGCTTGTGTGTGCACGTGCATTCTCTCTCTGACAAATATATAAATAAAATTAAAAAAAAAAAAAAAAGAGGTGCCTGGATGGCTCAGTAAATTAAGCATCTGCCTTCGGGTCAGGTCGTGATCCCAGGGTACTGGGATCAAGCCCCACATTGGGATCCCTGCTAAGCAGGGAGCCTGTTTCTCCCTCTCCCTGCCACTCTCCTTGCTTGTGCTTTCAAATGAATAAATTTTAAAAATCTAAAAAAAAAAAAAAGAGAGAGAGAAAGAAAAGAAATTGAATTTAAAAAAGATATTCTTTTTAGTGCCTGTATTAGTGCCTAACTTATTTAATGCTAGTTGCAATAAAAAAAAAATATATAGGGTACAAAACATGACAGCAAGTCACACATAATATATCGAAGGAATAGCTTGTACTTTTTTAGTACTATGAGAATTTAATATAATTTACATACTGTCCCCTATTTTTAAGAAGGTTAATATTTGCTAAGAGCAGATAAAATTCCAATGCCATTTCTTATGGATCATTAATAGTATTCTAAACAGAATAAATCTGCTATCAGACAGTACATACTTAACTAAATTCAACCCATTTTAATATATATGATTTTACCGCTGAATTTTCCTCCCATCCCATTCTAAGACTTAAAAAAAATGTTTTTATAATTTTGATATATTTCAAAGCAAGTGCTGTGAATCTGCACCATGTAGATATTTCCATGAATTCAACCATAAGCCTTCAGGGAAAAAAACAGGATTTCAATAGCACAGACACCATTTCACGAGATAAACATGCCTTCCCCAAGGAGCACTAAGCACAAGTAGGAGAAGGGAGCTGTCCAGTTACACATGCTTTTCTCCCTGTGTTCATATTGCCAAGCTTCGTTCTAGAATTTAAAGTATTTTTGTGCAACAAATCCCCTAATGCAAGCCAACCTCTTCATCTGGTGCTCAACTAAAGAAATTTATTTTTAAAGTTTCTGAAGGAAAAACTAGCTATTCTGCACTTCTGGGAGATGGAATGAATGTATAATACAATCCATGAACATTTTAAGGGATTTTTAGGGGTTATTTTCACTAAAATCTACTTTGTCATGAGTGCCAACCTCACAACCTAACTCCATCTGAACATGCAATTCCAACATAAATGTACTCTATTTCATTATTTACAGCAAGAACATAACACACTTCAAGGACTTCTTTATAAAAGCTATATTCAGAAACATTCCTTAAACTTTCTACATCAACTCCATACCTTTCTTTTTAGTTACTCCGGAATTCCCCAATCTGTACTTTTTTCTCTGGATTATTATTTAACCTGATCTAGCCCAACTTCTATGTTCTCCTACTCATAGAGTAAGAGTGAAAAGAAACTCAGAAATCAGTGTATTCCTCCCTCCAAGCTCATAGAGCTGCTGGCTGGAGACTCCAGTGAGTTCCATGTAACAATAAATTCCTTATCCTCTAACTAATATGAATTTCTACAGAAAGGTAATATTTAATTGTACAGAGAAGTTAAGAAAAAAGTTCAGAAAAGACACTTATAAAGCGCAAAACGCAGTGAAACAAAGCATCTCTGGCATTTAGAATCCTCGATACTAAGTTCTGAATACTAGTGAGTAGAAGAAGAGTTTGTTTTGTTTTTTGTTTTGTTTTTTAAAGATTTTTATTTATTTGACAGAGACACAGCGAGAGAGGGAACACAAGCAGGGGGGAGTGGGAGAGGGAGAAGCAGGCTTCCTGCCGAGCCAGGGAGTCTGATGTGGGATCAATCCTAGGACCCTGGGACCATGACCCGAGCTGAAGGCAGATGCTTAGCGACTGAGCCACCTAGGCGCCCCCAGAAGACCAGTCTTAATATTTCTTGATCTCCTGGGCGCCTGGGTGGCTGGCTCAGTTAGTTAAGCGACTGCCTTCAGCTCAGGTCATGATCCTGGAGTCCCAGGATCGAGTCCCACATCGGGCTCCCTGCTCGGCAGGGAGTCTGCTTCTCCCTCTAACCCTCTTCCCTCTCGTGCTCTCTCTCATTCTCTCTCTCTCAAATAAATAAAATCTTTAAAAAAAAATATTTCTTGATCTCCAGAACATAAGGGAATCCCATAAAATTGGGCCTCTTCCTTAAAAAATTTTTGAATACAATTAGTTTATAAATTTATTCTCTGATGTCTTATTTTTATAATCTTTATCCCTTATGTTTTACATATTAACTCTTTGAAATAAAAAAACACTAAAAAAATAAAATAAAAAACACTACACAGGTTTGAAAAAATTTTTTAAGAAAAACTACAATAAGTTTTTCAAGTTCGATTTCAAGCTTTCAACCTGGATTTTTTAAAATGGCCAAAATAACAATTTTTCATTTTTAGAATGAGGTATAAACATTGAGGGCACCAATCTTGAGATAATTTGTCTAATACCAGCCTAAACTAAGTCACAGACGCAGAAAGTTTTCTGTGACATCAGGATGTAATTCCCTAAAACCCACTTTCTTCATAGCATACACTCTATTTTTTTAAAAGGTTAGTGCAGAATGACAGATGAATTTTACACTTAGATTTAAAGGAGGCCTTTCAGATCTTTGAATCAAACTCATGAATCAAAGAATCATGATTTAATGACCTTAACTGAAGTACAAAAGTTCTTTACAAAAGTTCCTTATAAAATTCTTTAGCTTGCTTAATTAAAGTGCCTATGTCTGAGCTGACCACTATACCTTCAGGGTAAGGCTGACCTTCAGGGGTCAAACCCAGGGGTTGTGTCATAACTTTTTTTTTTTAATCACAGAATCTAACGAAAGCTAAAAAGCCTCTTCTCAAAAAATTCCATATATGTACATACATACAAAATTCTATTTATTTTATTTTTTAAATATTTAAGTAATCTCTACACCCAATGTGGAACTCTGAACTGATGACCTTGAGATCAAGAATCACACACTCTTCAGACTGAGCCAGCCAAGTGCCCCACATACAAAATTTTAATACAATCTTTAAGGGAGGAGGCACCAGAGAATCTATCAATCCACAGGAAATATGGTTATCACTGATTACATAGCAAGAAAGCCTTAAAACTTAATGCTTTTGGTTTTCATAGATTCTGATCTGAACAAGGTACCAGAGAGGCATTTGGAGTCTGAAGACATTGGTCAAAGCTGTGATACCTTCTGTTCCCAAAGTACCATAACTGTCCCAAGGCCACAGTAGCCAGGTTCTGCCAATTGTCCATTCCTGCTCTGCAATCCCAAGACACAAGACCCACTGCTATCTCCACCTCTAATCATCTAGATCCTGCAAGCTGCTTGGATCTACTGTTGTTGCTGACAAGTAGCCACCCAGTCCACCCTTTAATACCTTCAGTGACACAACTCAGTGTTTCAAAAGGGCAGGCCACTGCAGTTTTAGGCACCTTTCAAGAACTGTAAAGTTCCCTTCTAATTTGACTAACCAGGTTTGTAAACTTTAAGCGCTAACCTACTAAATTTCTCCTCTTTTCACTTATCAATAGGTAACAAATGAGCTTACCATTCAAAGTATCTAATCCTAAAACCAGAAGCAAAAAATCATTTAGCTCTACATGCACCAAACAGAGAAGTCAGAATAATGATGAAAAGCACTTTCTATTTGGAAGTCAAAATATAAGAGATCAGTACTGGTTCAGTTCAAGAAAAATGCAAGGTTTCCACATGCCCAGTTTGTTGGGCTTCTTTTCACCACATAAAAAAATTAAAAATGTATCAACATTAAAAGATTCAGATTACAGTCACTTAAAATTAACATCAGTTCTGTCTGCAAATAGTTTATTCTCTATATTTCTATTTATGTCTGTGATTCTGTAATAAACAGTTCTAATCAATGCAATATAAATATAGAAGCCATTACTTATTCATCAGATAAAAAAGACTGGCTTTCAAGAAACTATTAAATTGGGCACCTGGGTGGCTCAGATGGTTGAGCGTCTGCCTTCGGCTCAGGTCATGATCCCAGGGTCCTGGGATCGAGTCCCGCATCGGGCTCCCTGCTCCTTGGGAGCCTGCCTCTCCCTCTGCTTCTCTCTCTCTCTCCCTCTCTCTCTCTCCCTCTGTCTCTCATGAATAAATAAATAAAATCTTAAAAAAAAAAAAAAGAAACTATTAAATTGTCTCAGTCACCTTCACCAGCTCCTTTTTCACAATAAGAAATATCTTATTGAAACCAGTGTATTAATAAGGTCCATTTATCATATATAAGCAACTTGTGATGCAAATGCTTGTTTCCTCTGAAAACAAAGGAAACACTAAAAATTATTTTTTCCTTAAATGATCCCACACTAATGCTGGACAAAAAGATTCACAGATATTTTACAGTGATTGATGTAGTCTTATCAGGTAAGAACAATGTTAACCATCAGTTAATTGGATTAAACAATACAGCAAAATCTCATTTTCAAAGGACTACCCAGGGGGGCTTGCTTTCCTGGGCCAAGTCTTAGAGAGCCAAACAATGCACAGCCCTAAGGAAGAGTCTACCTTGTAAGGGCCTTCTTTTTGGTCCTTCAATAATTAAACTTCCTGCAGAGATACAAAGATCCACCTAAATGAATTCTGCCTTATTTTGCAAATACCATTGGGGTACTAGTTCCATAGATTTATATGGTAGGTATACAACAATCCCTTGGTTAAGAAACACACTTCCTGATAAACAAACACTTCTCTACTTTTCCAGACTAGCTTCAAGAATGAATGCTGTTTCAAAAAGACAAAAAAAAAAAAAAAAAAAAAGGCAGTGCCACACATCACCTTACCAGAACTGCATGACATAAAAAAGGCATGTTAAGCTCGGGAAGACACACCTCTGAGCATTTCTGGGATAAAATCTACAGAATCATTTTAGTTATTTCTTAAAACTGAAAATTATTTAATGCATCACAACCAAAATACGTACTACATAATTTTCTTACAGTCCGTATTGTTGGATACCCTATTATTTAAAATTAAGTCAGTTTTAAATCAACGCAGTATATATTTGTACCCAAGCGAATACGATGAATCTCGATTTAGTTTAATTATGCCTGTTTTTTAGCACAAAATTCTTTCATGAGCTTAATATACAATTGAACACTCGAAATAGCTTATTTAAAGCACAGACTACTAGATAGTCAAACACTGCCCCACCCCTCGTTAAGAGTGGATGACTGGAACATTTTAATACACTCCATCACGTAGTAGCACAGCTAAAGAACCTTCATATTGGCGCCAGAAGTTGCATCTTTTCCGGTGCAATTTATACTTTAAAAAATTTTTGCATCATCCTCAATACCAGATGTCACCGACATTCAGGTACACTGAAGATAAGTAATTGATAACCACAAGCCCTGTAATTTCCCCCCTCTCCAAATAAACGCGCACTTTTCTCATTTCTTCTAACGTGAAATCGCTGAATGTAAAGAAATAAGGCGTTCTCGCCAGTAACTACGCAATTTTTATTAATTGGGAGGCTGGAATCACCACATTAAGAAAATTTCAAACTAACAACGCAAAACAAGATACAAAGGTGAGAAAGTCTTTTTGCTTAAGTACTGAAAGATCTTACAATTTTGAAAAGTATTTGCGGGATGCCAAGCAAGATTTCCAAAACCCACCCCTCCCCCAGCCGCAAGGCGCCCCCGCCCCCACCCCCCCCCACGTCCCGGCCTCAGCCGCCGCCTGTCTGGAGGTCGTTATCTAGACGCGGCTGAAGGGCTGAGATGCTACTCACCAAGTTTTTCCACCAACTTGAGCATCACCCCTCCAATGTGCACCTCCCCGGTCACTCTTAGGGTGACATCGCGGTTCAGGTCCGTCACATGAACACTCAGTTCCCACGTCCCATCCGCGTAGCAGCCATCTGGCATCCTTATCCCGTCCAGAGCCATGGCTCCTTCCTGCGAGCACGGAGGAAATGGCTCTCGTAAGCGTCACTCCCCCAAAGGAAGGCAAATCCCACCGTATTCGCAGAGTCGACCGCGGAGCGGGAGAAGGTGGAGGACCCGAGGGTTTCCGCACGAACTCGGGAGAGCAGCGGCGGTGCGGGATTCCGCTCCCCGCGCCCTTCCCGGCGGCCGCCCAGCACTCCCCTGCCTGCGGCAGCCCTCGGCGGACACGGCGCCGCCCGTCCGCCCCGCGCGGCCCCAGCCTAGCGGCCCTCGCCTAGCGGACCGCGGCGGGCTTCACCTGCCGGCCTGCAGACCGCACCCCGGCCCGGGAAGACGCCGCCCGCGGGCTTCACATTCCTCCTCTCCGCCCGCGCTCCCCCTCAGGTCCCAGCCGGGATCCCGGCCCCTCACCGCAGGCTCCTCGCGCTCGCGGCCAGGGATTCGCGCCGCAACAGGCGCGGGGGCGGCGGCTCGTGGGGCGGCTGCGTCCGGTCCCCCTCCTCAGCCGGCGAAGCGCTGCCTCCCGGCTGGAGCGACTAATGGAGTCCTGTCGTCGCGGCCCCTTCGCCTCTCTCCCAGCGCTCCACCCCTCTCTCCCCGCCCCCTCAGTCGGAGTCCGGCTCTGGCAGGGCGCGCCTGCTCCCTCCTCCTCCGCCCCGCCGAGCCGCCCGGAGCGGGTCGGGCCGCCTCACCCACGTCCCTCACTGTCCCCCCGCGGCCGCGCTGCGGGCTGGGGGCCGCGCGCACTCCCGGGCTGGGGGCGGGGCGGCGCGCGCGGCAGGGGTGGGAGCTGTTGGGGGGAGGCGGGGGGCGCCCGCTGCGCAGCAATCTCAGCCCCGCCGAGCCGCTGCCCTTTTATGGAAATGAAGGACCGGGCGTAGGGATTGAATCCAACATCCGGGCTTTCGGCGGCGGGACCTGAGGAGGGGGAGCGAGGGGAGCTAGGGGAGCGCGGGCGGCCTCCCGCGGGGGCGTGGGTGGGCCGCCGGGCGCTGCGTTTTGTGGTCGTGTCTTCGACTTTGCCGGAGCGCGTCGCGGGTGTCTGCGCTTCCAGCGGGAGAAGGGGGCTTGTCCGTGAGAAACGGCCACAGGAAATTCCCAGGGCAAGGTCGTTTTCAGGGAACAAAGTCCCCCGCCCCCTCCCCACGCCTGGAGCAAGTCCAGAGTCTCGGGGCGGGAAGAGGTGCCACACTGCGGGAGCTGGAGAGAGGGGTTTGGGACGTAAAAACTTTAGAAAGTAAATGCCCAGGGCAGCTCCATGAAACATCCCACAAAAGAATGAAAAAACCCAGAGGGAGGCGAACCACAAAAATTGCTTTGTAAGCAATGTCCGGCACAACCAGCAACTCCTACTGGGCTCCCAAGAGTTTGCTTGCGCTCTTAACCCGTTCGGAAGCTCTCAACCAGAAGCAAGTCAAATACACCCTACGATGCTCTTGTTTGGGGCGGGGGGGGGGGGGGAATGCAGTGCAATGAGTTTTACTCAGAAACTGTTTCTTCAGCCGCTCCAGTTCTTTGTGTATTTTTATATGCAACTTAGAACTAACAGTCTACTAAGGCTTTCAGATGGCTAAACATCCTCTACCCCACCCTCAGCCACACCTTGAAAGAATTTTAATAGTTCTGGAATGGTGCCAACAGGTACCGAGAAGAACTAAAGAACTCTACTTGTTGAGACTGACTAGTGATAGAAATGGTCCTCCTGCTTCCCACCTCATTTCCACTTCACCCATTTACTGTTGCACTCAATTCAGAAACAGCCAGGGAACCTGCCTCGCTGGCAAACACATGACTCAAAAAGTTTGGGTCAGAAAGACTCAGATATCTCAGGTCCCATAAAAGACCCCAGTTTTTAAAGTCTCAGTGTTCTTGAACTGTGTCAATTACTTTGAAAAGGAAACTAACTGGGCAAATAAACCTTAGTTCATCAACGCAGTTGGGAAACGAGGTTAGAGGCCTCAAGAAAGGGGTGGGACCCGTAAAAGAGTGAAAGGAAAGCAGCGAAATTCAGATGCCAGAGGTCTGGCACAAAAAATAGGGAAAACCACTACAGTATTTTCAGCTAGTCATCATGGAGAAACTGATGCCTCAAGTCTGTCGTCTCTCCACTCTCCAATTATTTCTACTCATGGAGGTTCCAGATAGTTCTCTTAGAAGCAGTATGAATGTCCAGAGGGGAGGGAATATTTGTGTAAATTATGGTGCTGAAAATATATAGGAAAACGATCTTAATAAAATAGGGAATTGCTTGTTAGGGTAAAAAGCTGTTCAAAACTGTACATGTGGCTGTAACATCACAAGCTTATCCTCAAATATTCAGAGGAAAAAAGACTGGAAGGAAATACTCTAAAATGATAAGCTGTCCTGGTGTTGAGATCATGGGAGATTTTTTTCCTTCTTCATTTTCTACAAACTCCAAAGCTTTGCATTCAGGACTCTTCTGTCACCACCTTAAATTTCATCCAGCATCTCAATTTCTCTATGCATGCCATCACATTCACAATGATGGACACAGCTGATGGAGAAGCTGCTGGACTCCGTGGCAGGATTTTCAGGGGTTTCTTTTTGTCAAAGTTTCTTAATATCCCCCAAATAAAACATGAGTTCTTTGAGAGCAGGGACTTAAATTCTTTGCATTGCCCACAAATTTACAAATAGCTTGAAACAAAGAAAATGGAAAACACGCTGGTACCCAATCAATACAAATGTCAAAGAAACAGTAGGTCAGGAAGAAATCTCATTACTAGGGAAATCCTGGCTTTTAAATTTTATGTGTTTGTTATTTCCACATCTTATCTCAAAAAGATTTGTGGCAATGTATAAGGATGCATAGGCTATGAGATAGCATACATTATAAGTGGCACAAAATTAGGGGCAGGGGAAGGCAGGAAAGGGAAGGACAGAGATTTAAAATGGAGCCAGGAATGAGCATTGTACCTTAATGACCTTTGCAAGTGTTCCAGTAAGTTCCGAATAACTCCTGCTTCTCAAATATGACTCTATAGAACCAAAAATATCCATGTCCTTTCTGAATATTCCCCTTCCTTCAGACAAATTTGTCGAAGCTAACTGTCATGTCTCAGAAACCCTTTTAACACTCAGTTTCCACATTCTAGTTCTTTTCTCACTTTCCAGTGAGTACTTTCTGAACAACCTCCCACCACAGTGCCTACTGCGCTGACTACTGCGCACTTCTTGAATGTTCCCTACATTTAGCGACAGAGGGGGATGGTTAATATTGTAAATAACAGCCCCAGTTCTCAACATTTGAAATAGCTTAGTTCTAGCATGACAAGAGACTTTCCTATCTTTA
Source organism: Callorhinus ursinus (assembly GCF_003265705.2). Classification (NCBI taxonomy): domain Eukaryota; kingdom Metazoa; phylum Chordata; class Mammalia; order Carnivora; family Otariidae; genus Callorhinus; species Callorhinus ursinus. The sequence continues at coordinate 27,894,149 of NW_027397070.1, forward strand.
GAAAATCAGCAGTTTATGTTTGAGCAGTATAGCGCCCGGGAGGGCAGTGACCCTCTGTTAAGTACCATTGGAGGAATAATTAGATCAGGTTGGGTGCAGCTGGTCCCTTCGGCCTTCTTTTTGAGTATTTCAAGCTGGTGCTTGTTTTGAAGATGAAAGGAGAGTCAGACTCCAATTGCTGGAACGGATTTTTTTTTTTCCTGTTTATCAAGTGATTGGCTTTCAAGTGCATTTCTTAAATGTTTACTTCTACCTAATGTTTTTCAGTATATTCAGATGTGGAATCTTATCTGAAATCCCCCACTAGAACCTCGAAGACAATGCAATACTTGTGGTACTGACATCATGCTGAAAAGTAGCCGAGAACTCCAGTGTTTGGAAGAACAGCCCAAGCACTGAAAGCAGCAATATCCAAATAAGGTACCAAGCACTAGTCTTAGATTTAGACCAAATGATACCTCGCAGATCTGCCGTCAAATGCAGCCCTTGGGCTGGGTAATCCACAGGTTGACTTCAGCTTTTTCTCTGAGCCTACCTAAGCTGTGCTTTTATATTTCTAAAAGGTTAATACAAAATATACCCACTGGGTTTGAGAGAAAGAGATGCTGGGTGATAGGAAAAAATACGGTTTGTGTGAGTGTGAATGTGTACGGGTGGCTAAAAATGCACTTAAAGCCACCATATGAGGCCAGCAAGATGAAATGTAATGAATTATTCCTGTCAAATACCAGGTGAGCAGAATTCTTTGTCCCAGGGATTGCCAAAAATGGAACATACTGGTAAAGCTACTAAGGAGGTAGAAATCAAGGCGCATGGAGTGTGGAAGAATGGGAAGGAAAGTTGCAGGGGCCGCTGTTTTTGTAGAAGTGGTAGTCACTGCAAGCGGCAAGAAAAGGACTGGCAAACCTAGAAACAGGGCGGATTTGCTGGGGGTGGTGACGTTTCGACACAGACCTAAAGAAGGGCTCTGGGATAGCAATGAAATCTATTTCGAGGGGAAAGAAATGCGCTGCTTGTATTTGCCGCTCCAGAGTATAGAGAATTTTTTGCAGGAAACCACTCTGGGGGATACTTTAAAAACTCTTTTCTTTGATTTAATTTTGAACATCATGTCCTCTTGTGAGATAGTCTGTCCCTGACAAAAATATGAAGGGTTCACACATAGGCTCACACAAACAAGGTAGCTAGCTAATTGTGTGCTTAGTACAGTGCAGGGCACAGAGGCAGACATGTAGATGTATAACACGACACAAGGTCTTAAAGGAACATCTATCTGATGTAGGAGGCTTATATTTAAAACATCATAAAGGATATCCACGCGCAAAAAGAATAAATTGGGCCCCTACCTTACACTGAATACAAAAATTAACTCAAAATGGATTACAGACCTAAATTTAAGATCTGAACTCTAAAATTCTCAGAAGAAAGCATAGGAGTAAATCTTTGTAACCTTGGATTAGGCAATAGCTTCTTAGATAAGACATCAAAGCAAAAGCAACAGAAGAAAAACTAAATTCAACTTTATCAAAATAAAAAATACCTAAATTTCAAAAGACAATGAAAAATGTGAAAAAATAACCCACAGAATGGGAAAAAATATTTGTAAATCATATATCTTTTAAGGGACTTATATCTAGAATATATAAAGCTATTATAAATCAACAATAAGACATGATTAAATGAGCAAATAATCTGAATAGGCAGTTCTCCAAAGAAGATATACAAATGGTCAATGAGCACATGATTTTTCCATCTTTTCCATCTTTTGCCTTTTTCATCCATTAAAATTTATGTACAAGTATTTAAAGAAATGATTCATTAAAAAAAGTCAGAAGGGAGAAAAACTATCACTGTAACATCTAAACCATGAAGTACAAACCCACTAGGAGGACTGTGATAACCTAACCTCCAAAAGAAGGTCATCAGGGAAGTCATAGAACATCTTTATGAAGAAGCTAAATCTAACTGGATCTGAAGAATGGAGTTAGGCCTATCAAGAGGAGTAGTATGTGAAATCACGAGGCAGAAGTGAGCGTGGCATGCTCACCACTATGGAGAAGAAAGGAAGAAATGCCCAGAAGATGCTCTGAGGAAGAGTGGGCATAGAGTGAGGCCAGAGTAGGTAGGACAGAAGTTTGGATTCTGAGACAGAAAATGGGAGCCATTAAAAAGTTGGTACATGGTAGTAATATCATGAAAGCAACGTTCAAGATTAACCCAGTAAAAATAATGCATGATGGATTGGAAGAGCTAGGGACTAGAATCCAGAAGGCTGGTTTGGAATCTGCTCCTAACTTTGGTGTAAGAAAAGTAATAGGAATTGAGGGGTGGGCGGAAATTCAAAAGAGTTATTGTCAAAAGCTTTTGAGCATTTTTGATGTTCCAAGTGCTGTGCAGCACACTTTAAATGTTCCTCACAACAACCCTGAGTTTTTATGATTATCCCTATTTAATGTGAGTTACCTAATGGCCAGAGAACCGGAATTAAAACCTAGGTCTGAAAAAAGAAGGTCATACATGCTTCATGCTTCAAAGTTCTTATGTTTGGGTGACCAGGCAGGAAGAACAGTGGAGTTACTGAGTGGGAAATGGGAAATAGGGAGGAGCAGATGTTAGGGAGTAAGGGGAAGACGGGACGTTTTATTTTTTTTTATTTTTTTTTTCTTTTAAAAGATTTTATTTATTTGAGAGAGAGAGAATGAGAGATAGAGAGCATGAGAGCGAAGAGGGTCAGAGGGAGAAGCAGACTCCCTGCTGAGCAGGAAGCCCGATGCGGGACTCGATCCTGGGACTCCAGGATCATGACCTGAGCCGAAGGCAGTCGCTCAACCAACTGAGCCACCCAGGCACCCAAGACGGGACGTTTTAAAAAAGAAATATTCAACTTGGGCCGAGAGCCGTATATCCCAGTGGAAACATTTAGAGGGCAATTAGATAAATAAGCCTGGCTATCTTGTGAGGGGATCATATCTCCGAGAGAAGTCATTAACATAGAGGCAAGCCTGAAGAGATGGCTCCACCCCCAAAGGAGCCTGACCCAGGGGTAACTAACTACTCCCCAAGGACAGGACTCAGGAAGAAGAGTCCCCTAAGGCAACAGAGGAAAGGATCAGAGGTGAAAAAAAAGATCGGGTTAGTCCAGTGTCAGGCAAATCAAAAAAGGAAGGGGGGGAGGGGAAAGGAGAAAGGATAGGAAAAAGCAAGGAAAGAAAAAAACCATCTCAAGGAGGAAGAGGGTCATCACTATCAAATGTTGCAGAGAAGTCCAGGAGAATAAAGAGTGATTGAAGAACGCAAAGACTGGCAAAAATCATTGCTCACCTTGCAGAGGACAATTTTATAGCTGGCTGAGAGGTTTCAAAGAGCTGAAAAAACAGAAGGGATGTTTATCAGTGAAAGGAAAGCAAGAACTAGTTTGGTAATATGGAGGTGCCACAGGAGCAAAGATGCTTTTTCTTTTTCTTTTTTTTTTTTTTAAAGATTTTATTTATTTATTTGACAGAAAGAGAGAGAGAGAGAGTGCATGAGCAGGGAGAGGGGCAGAGGCAGAGGAAGAAGCAGGCTCCCCACGGAGCAGGGAGCCAGATACAGGGCTGGATCCCAGGACCCTGGGATCATGACCTGAGCCGAAGGCAGATGCTAAACCGACTGAGCCACCCAGGTGCCCCACAAAGATGCTTTTTCAAAACAAAGGAGCCAGGAGTGTGCATAAAGACTATGGAAAATATAAGGGGGAAATAGTTTGCTTAAACCTAAAACCAAGATGCCTCTGGGATTTGGGGGCTAATTCCACAGATTCAGGGGAAATAGGAACAGCCCTTGCCACGACAGAAGAAATACACACCAGTTTGCAAGGATTGGATTGGGTTATTGGAAGGCTCTAACCATCTTACACAAGTGGAAACACACAGCGGGATATAGCAAATCGTGCCTAAACATATTTAAATAAATACTGTTAATATTAGCCAACAAGAGGGTGGGGCTGGCTGGGTTATTGTGCTGTTCAGCGGACTCCCTCCCAGGAGGTCAGATTGGGGCCAGGATGTAAGAAAGGAAGGATGTGATTAAGAGATTATTTCAGTACAACTAGGGCAGATTCCAAGGCCCATAAGAGAGAACCAGTGGGGACAGCACAGATGCCAACGTGCCCAGCCCAGAGGCGCTACTGGGAACCCACTGGCCTGGGACAGTCCAACCACCACTCGCAGATCACTCCAAGGCCATTTCCCCACCGCTGCCTTCATGCGGTCAGTTCCGACAACACACCAGAATCTCTGACTCGTTCAAGTGCTTCCTTGTGAAGGATCACGCTAGTCTCTTCCCTGATTTTCAGTGTTACTTAGTGTCTAGCTGGTTCCTCCCAATTTTTACTAGCGGGTAAACCACTAACTGACTCCCATCCCCCATTCTGGGAAATGATCCCTGCTCTCTTTGTGCTTTGTATCACAATGTCCTCTTCACATGCATAAAGCTTCTCTTCTTCCCAAAACAGGAGTTGCAGTTCCACTGAAAGAGCCAAACCAGAAAGTCACCTACAATTACAGTTGCCCTAGGGCCAACCCCATCCAACACAGGACAGAACGACCTTTTATCTATTTGCTCCTAAGAAGGTGCTCAGGTGACAGAGACTTGACTGCAGCTGAACATCCCCATCTGGTGCCTGAGAGGTGTCACTGCAAATCTGTTCTCTCTGACCTGCATTCAACAAATAATTAAGAACTTTAGTAAGCAAATGCAAAAGGCGTCCCTGCACCTATTAAAAGATAAACTCCTCATGTTGGGATCCCATCCTCTCTTTCAGACTGTGCTTTTGGAGGTTTCCACCCTATTCCCACATCAGAAGTTTTCCCTGCTTCATCTAATTCTACTCTTCCTTCCAGATCATTACCATTGCTGTATAAACAGACTCTAGCACCTCCATTTAAAGGAAGGAAAAGGTCTCTCTTGATCAGATGTATCTCTCCACTACCCGTTCAACTGCCATGGTCCTGTAGAACACAAAACCACCTTTATGCAACATCTCTACTTCCTCAACCCTAAATTACATTTTAACTTGCCCCCAAACTGGTCTCTGTTTCCACCATTCCCCTGAAACTGTTCTTACAGTCACTAATGCCCTCTGTATTGCAAAACACATGGTGCTGTCTTTCTAAACACTCGCTCCTCTTGGAGTTTGGAAGTTGCCATATCCTTGTTTTTCTTCTACCTCTCTGTCTTCTTTTTCAGTCTCCCTTGCTGGCTCCTTCTCCTCTAGCCCACACCTAAATTCAGCACAGCAGGTGTAGACCGTCTGGACACTCTTTCTTCTCTCTATGCATTCTCTCTCTAGCTGATCTCCTCCTACCGAGAGACTTACAATACTGTCCCTATGCTGATGATTCCCAAATGTCCAGCCCAGACCTGTCCCCGGGGCTCCAGAGTTGGAGATCCATGTGTAACAGGCATTTCCAACTAGTGTGTGCAGTGTGAGACTGGCTCTACCCCAATATCTATTCCTGCTCCAGTATTTTCCATCTCAGTAAATAACACCACTACCCATCCATTCGCTCAGCCTAAAAAAAAACAACAACAAACAAACAAAAAACAAGGTATCAGCTTTACCACCACCCCCGCCCACCCGGCTGTGACTAATTTAACACCTCTGCCAGGGACTAATTTAACACCAAGTCTGTCTCTGAAATCAATCCATCATTGATCCACTTCTCTGCAACTTCACCATCACCACCCTAGTCCTAGCCACTGTCTTCTCACTTGGATTATTTATTCAGTAGCTTCCTAAGTGGCTTCTCTGCTCTCTCCCCACCCAGTCCATTTCCTACACAGTAGCTAGAGTGATCCTTTAAATGTGAAAATCACAACATTTACTCTTCTTTCTACTTGATCTAGAAAGATCAAGGGTTTTCCATCAAGCTTAGGATAAAACCCAAACTCCTTACATGGCTCAAGGGGCAGCATAGGATCTGGGCCAACCCACCCCGCTGAGCTCCTGCTCACTGTCTCTGGTCCTAGAGGCCTCATCCCTCTTCTGTCTTAGCACTTGCCTTTCTCCCTGCCACCAGCCCCTGCCCTGGCTCTTCCCAAGACTTGGTCTTTCTCAGCCCCAACAACATCTCTTCAGAAAGGCCACAGAGTTGATAGTAACCTTTGTCTCCACCCCCAAATTACTTTCTATTCCCTCATGTGCTTTTTTTCTTCCATAAAACTTACCAAAAATTTGCAATTATCTCATGTGTTTGCTTGTCTCCATCTCACCCAGCCTTCCCCTCTGCCTAGAATGTAAGCTCTTCGGAGGGAGGGAACTTCCAATTGCATTGTGATGACAAGCTCCCGGGGCACCATCAGTGTTGTAGTCCACTTGAATGCAGGTCCTTGTGGGAATCTGCCCTTGTCTGCCTCGTTCAGAGTCATATCCTCCAGCACCTAGCACAGTGCCTGTCATATGGCAAGTGCTCAATAGTTGTGAAATGAATGAAAGAATGAAATGTAGCATGCCAGGTGAGCCCAGTCGCACATCCCAGATCCATGCCTCCAAGAAACTTAAACTCTAGAAGAGCATTAGAATCAAGAGTATAAACATCACATATAAATATTGATGTGTTTCTCAGGGCCACATGCATATTGAGTAGCAGGGTGTCTCTGATCTCTGAGCTGTAAACAAGTATGTCAGTGTTCATAGGTACTGTCCTCATCTTCATACAAAAACAGCCCACTTGCGAAAATCAGTTTGCCTTCAAGCCATGAGGTTTTTTTCCCCTTCCAGTATTAAAAAAAAAAAAAAAAAAATCAGAGGCACTTGGGTGGCTCCGTCCGTTAAGCGTCCAACTCTTGGTTTTGGCTTAGGTCGTGATCTCAGGGTTGTGAGATCAAGCCCCTGCCTCAGGCTCTGCACTGGGTGTGGAGCCTGCTTGGGATTCTCTCTCTCCCTCTACCCCTCCCCCCACTAAAAAAAAATCATACTCCAGTCTTCTCCACTGTCCTTGTATAGTCAACCCTAGCCCCTTCCGAGCTAGACTCACTCCTCCCTCTCCCATGACTTCATCTCCTATTTCCATTGACCACTGAAGCCATCTGGGTAGAAACCCCTTGACTCATGCTACTGAACCTTTAATCCTGCCTGCATCTGCACAGGGCGCTCTCTCCTCCTTTGCTGCCATTAGGCAGGAGAGACATCTGTGTTCTTATCAAAGGTTAATCCACCTGTGCCCTGCATTCCATTTCCTCCTCAATTCATAAATTCTCAATTATCCATTTCCAGGGTCTTCAGACTTTCTCAACCCAGAGACTTCCTATCAGCATTTAAATAGGCTCCAGTCTTCCCCAACATTTGAAAGACTGAAAGGAAGACAGGTCATGAAGTTCACCCCGGACTTCACTGTCTCCTTAGTTGCTGTCCTCCCCTTCATAGATATCAAAACTTCTCAAAAGCATTTTAAGCATTGTCTTTTATGCTCACTGTCTCCATTTCCATACCACTCTCTTACTATGGAACCAATTTCATCCTTGTTTCTGCCTCCTGTTCAACTAAAGTGGCTTATGTTGGGCTCATGAATTACCTCCATCTCACTAAATTTGAAAGGTGCTTTAAATGCTCATCTTAAAATTACATGAATAAATAAATAGCCCTCACCTGATTTGATTTCTTGGCAGTTCTTAAGCCTTTCATCCTTGTAACACTTCCCTTGTCTTCGGTCACGCCATATTTTTTTCCTGGTCTTCCCTTGCTTCTTCTCAGACCCTTTTGCTGGATCATGTTCCTCATCATAACCATGATTTGTTGGAGTCCTTGAGGTTCTGTCTGAAACTCCTTTTGCTCTCATTCAAAGATCCCTTTTTCGGGGGCTCACCCAGCCCCGTGGCTTGAACACCAGCTACATGTTAATAACTCCCAAATGTATTTTTTATTTTTTTTAAGATTTTATTTATTTATTTGAGAGAGAGAGAATGAGAGATAGAGAGCACGAGAGGGAAGAGGGTCAGAGGGAGAAGCAGACTCCCTGCTGAGCAAGGAGCCCGATGCGGGACTCGATCCCGGGACTCCAGGATCATGACCTGAGCCGAAGGCAGTCGCTTAACCAACTGAGCCACCCAGGCGCCCATAACTCCCAAATTTAAATCACCAACCCAGAACTCTCTGAGTGTTGTCCAAAACTGGCCTCCATGCTTTGGAGCAAAATGTCATGTGAAGATAGAGTTTGGGATAAAGAGGATCAATAGCTTTATTGTTTTGCCTGGCAAAGGAGGCTGCAGCAGGTTATGGCCTTCAAAAAAACTGCAAGCCTGCCCTGGAGGAAGGGGCCGGGGGATTTTATAGGGAAATACAGGATCTAGCTGGTTTTGACAGGAATCCTGTGCTTGCAGCCAGCCCCCTTTGTCATGTCTTCAGGGTGGTACCGGGTTCCTGAAACAAAAGGCTAAGAAGGGAGGAGGGGAGGTTTATGAAAGAGAGGAAAAAGGTTACTTTAAAATCGAGCTTCACTGAAGCATTAGTGCAGCCGTTTGGGCTTTTGTTCAATGTTATGCTTTTAAGAGTTTCCATGAGCTCTAGGGTTGTATACCTAATTGCTTATTGCGGGTCTCCACTTAGGTGTCCCACATGAGCCTCAGACTCAACGTCCACACTACTGAACCCTGGGTCTTTCCCTGTAGGGTGGTTCTCAATCCAACCGCACAGACCAGATACTTAGGAGTCATCCATGATACATTCTTCACTCTTTCCTCTTCTTAATCCATCATCAAGTCCTGTTGATTCTTTCTCCTACATATTTATGAGATCCATCTACTTCTCTCCATCTCTGCTGCCACCACTTTAGTGCAAGCCTGATCAGGTCACTGTCCTGTTTAAAACCATTCAATACCTTTGCCTTTCTCTTAGGAAAAAGACCCTAAATCCTTACCATGCCTCCAAGGCCCTGACTGATCTCATCCCCACACACTTTGCCAGCCTCATCTGGTCTTTCTCTTTCTCACTCCTCACTACCTGGCAGTTCCTCTAACCACGCAGATTCCCTCCAGCCTCAGGTCTTTGTAGAGGGTTTCCTTTACCTAGACAGCTCTAGTTTCCCTCTGACCCTTTGTCTCCTTAATGACCATTATCCTTCAGATATTAGTATGTAACAGATACTATTGATGCTTTGGCCCAGAGCCGTGGTTTTCAAGATGTCATCCCTGGACCAACAGCATCAGCATCACCCAGGAATCTGTTAGAAATGCATTCTCCAACCCCACCCCAGACCTACTGAATCAGAAACTCTGGGATGGAGTCCTGCAATCTGGGTCCTCCAGGTGATTCCAAAGATTTGGGATAAATAAATATAAAAATAAATAAAAATAAATAAAAAAATAAATAAAAATAAAAATAAATAAAATCTTAAAAGGGAAGACCAGGAAAAAAATATGGCGTGACAGAAGACAAGGGAAGTGATTCCGAAGATTTGGGAACCCCTGCCTTATAGTGTTTATATAAACTTCCTTGGTCTCTCTGCCTGAGGGGAGGCTGTAAGTGCTGAGAATTTAACACCCCTGGAGTGCCCTTAACTATGGAGGGGTGGGAGGTGCTGGGTAAACAGCCCAGTCCCCTACCCCTCAGTAAGGCATTCGAAGGGACATTCCACAAAGTCTCTCAGAGAGCTCCCAGTAGGACTGAGGTCCAGTTTACCCACAGTGGTAACTTGCTCATTAACGATTTTCCTTGACATCCATCCTCAAAGCCTACAAAGGCTTTTCACTGCAGGCTTCCATTGGCCTTCTCACTTCTAAAGGTGGTGAACATATGAACACCTATTGAATAATTTTGCATCTCTGAGATTTAATCAATCCTCAAATAATATAGTTTTGTCTGTGAAAAAATGGGGATGAGAACACGTCCCCCTTCTCACCACACCTGGAAGTCTTTACCCATCTCTGTTCCCTTCATGCCTCAAGAGATGAGGAGTTTGTTTTGTAGTTTAAAGGCCAGATTATTCATTTGGACTGTTTGGTTAACAGGTAAATTTATTGTACGTTAAAGTTTACACCTATATACACTTTTTTTTTTTTTTTTTTTGGTGGTAGGTATACCACACCTTCCTCTCTTGCATTCCACGTGGCTGCCAGAGACTCAGGCCTCTCCTATTTGGGGCAAAGAAATGACCCCTCACCTAGACCTTCAGCACAAGCTACATTCTTCAATCCAGCCAGAGACCTCCTCCCTCCTCTTGGGACTATGAAGTGCTTGCTCAGCTATTAAGGAAGTAGAACTCTGTTTTGCATTTGGCTCTTTCTTTTCATGTGGTCAAGCCAACTAAGTACGCAGGATGCTTGGTGGTGCAGGAGCTGGGCAGTCTGGGTCTCCAGTTTAATATACTCAAAATAGGACCCAAACCTTACCTCCAACCTCTAATCAAACACTTGTTTCTTCAGGAACTCTGAACAACAATTTCTAGCTTACGCCTGAAACTGAGAATATGGGTTTTATTTTTTGGCAGAATCTTTAAAATACATAATAGAAAAGCCCCAATAAGCCTTCCAGTCTGTGCCCCCCAAACCAGACCAGGATCATTTCCTATATTAGGCCTGCCTAATGTTTTATCTGATTTAATTTTTAATATTTTGGATGATGACTTTCACAATTTCCCTGAGGAGACCATTTCATAATTTAATATTTATCTCTCAGACAAGGAGTGTTTCCAGTAATCAATTCAAATTTTAAAATTTCATCTTGTTCTCTTGGAGATTATTTCCCTTCTGTGAAAAGTTAAAATTTTCAAATATGGTATTAGTATACCAATAATTTCCCAGTAGGCAATCTTTAGTTCCTTCAAAGAAATTAATACCCCAAACCATTTGTTTTTATTGTTTTTCTGAACACCTACATTTTTTTTCCTATCCTTTTATTATCTGTTTGAACTTATTTTCTACCTGTGGTCTCATTCTTGTTTTTATGGCTGAATATCTTTTTATAGTGACTCTTTTGTGGTAAAACATACATAACACAAAATTCACCATTTTAGCTATTTTTAAGTACAGTTTATAGCATTAGGAACATTCACATTGCTGTGCAACCCCCATCACCATCTGTCTCTAGAACTTTTTCATCTTCCCAAACTGAAACTCTGTCCCCATTAAATACTAATCCCCTTCTCCCCAACCACAGTCCCTGGTAACCACTATTTTACTTTCTGCCTCTACGAATTTGACTATTCTAGGCACTTCATAGAAGTTCATTCTTGTTTTTTAAAGAAGGTAACACAACTGGACTCTAATATGCTGTGATTCTAAGTGATCCTAAAAACAACAATAACCTTATTACAGCTTGAATTTGAATATCATCCTTGAATTAATATTCAAGGATGATATTCAAAATATTTAATGGCTGGCACAGCCGAAGCTCAGGGCAATCAGAAAAAGGTTAGTCCAGTCAGAATGGATGATGGTTGCACAAAACAGCGGAGTCTGACAGGTGCTTTGGCCTTTGATGTTATTTTATTTTATTTTATTATTCTATTCTATTTTATTTATTTTTAGAGAGAGAGAAAGAAAGAGAGCACATGGGTGCAGGGTAGGAGGGGCAGAGGGAGAAAGAGAGAGAGAATCTTAAGCAGGCTCCATGCTCAGCGTGGAGCCATGCAGGGCTCAATGTCACGACCCTGAGATCATGACCTGAGCCAAAATCAAGAGTCTGGTGTTTAACCAACTGAACCACCCAGGCGCCCTGAGTTTATCTTATTGACTGGGCAAAAATCACTATCAGTTTCCTACAAGGCACTATTTAACTTCCTTGAGTCTAGGCTCTAATCAATAGTAAATAGTAAATCGAACATTATATTTCCTAGAGAATCAGACTTGTTAGGTAGTCTTGTTAGGTAATGCTCTGGTATAATATTGAAAGGGCACACAGTAATTTCTGTTTCATTTGTTAAGTTTTTGATACTTTTTCTTTAAGTGATATGCAGAGAGCATGGCTTCTCAAATCTCCCCACTATCCTTTTGAAGACATGTTTGGGTTGATGGAAAATTCTTCCTGCCCAGAATGAGGTCCAACAAGTTGGGAGAAAACCTTAGTGGGGGCTCACCGAGTTTTTTATACCCCCTAATCACGTCCTTAGACAGTTACAAAAGATGAAGTTTTAGAGTGCCACTGGCATATAGCTCTTAGCTGTTGGTCTTCTTTGGAATTTGTCTTGGTTGAAGAGACTGTGTAGCCCAAGGTCACACCTCCCCAGGGCCATCTGCATCCCATGATTGATTAATGTGGAGGCGGGAAGGCCTGGACTCCCTGTCTCAGGATAACTCAGAAGGGCCTTTCACGCTTTAGCTCCCCAAGGGTTCGTGTTGTTGAGACTGCATTGCAGCCCAAACTTTCTCTCTGCCCATTTCTACTTTTATTTTTCTCTTTCTATTCCTTTCTATAGGTATTGATCCCAAGAGCACTACCTAATAAAATTCCTGCATGCTAATCTCTATTTCAGTCGGCTTCCTAGGAACCTTAACCTGTTTGATGACAGTGGCTTAAGAGAGCTGAAACTAATATCAATTTTAGTGACTCTTTCCAGAATTTTATCTACATGACTGCTAAAAAGTACTTTCTCATGTTAGATTTAAACTCTCCTGTTTCAACAGTCTCCAAGATACACCAATTGAAAAAAGCAAGGCCAGAATGTTGTACATCATGAGCTTCCATTTGTGGGGAAAAAAAAGGAAGAATACACTTACACATATGCTTATACATGCATAGAACATCTTTGTAAGGAAATATAAGAAACCTGTAGTAGGATTGCCTCTGGGCGAGATCAGGCATCTGAGGGTGGGAGGCTTACTTTTTTTTTTAATTATAAACCCTTTGATATTGTTCTAATTTCTACCATGCACTCTATGACTTTTTTTCAAAGGCTGGAGACAAAATGGTAATGGTTCCTAGTTTGGGGTGGATGGAATACGGTTTTGTTGTATTGGTTACAATTTTCTATAGTTTTAACAATTAAAATTTCTAAAACCAAACTCATCTCTTTATTTTTTCTTGTGGACATAGGGACCATCCTACTTATTGAAGTACTTCACTTACTTGTAAGGGGTAATCAAAGAATTCCTTAGCCTTTTCTCCTATGAGTTAACAACCTGAATTAGTTTTAACTTTCATTGTAGTAATTTATTATCTGTTGATTTGATGATCATCTTTGTCACTTTTCTTTGAACCTTAAGCACATTCACTACATTGTTTTCAAAGTATAATTATTGAAACAAGATATAATGCTGTTTACCAAAGATATAAATAATGCAGAGGACAGAGCTGATTTTTTTTTTAAAGATTTTATTTATTTATTTGACAGAGAGAGACACAGCGAGAGCAGGAACACAAGCAGGGGGAGTGGGGGAGGGAGAAGCAGGCTTCCTGCTGAGCAGGGAGCCCGATGTGGGGCTCGGTCCCAGGACACTGGGATCATGACCTGAGCCGCAGGCAGACGCTTAACGACTGAGCCACCCAGGCGCCCCCAGAGCTGATTTTTTTTTAAAGGTTTTATTTATTCATTTGACAGAAACAGAGATAGCGAGAGCAGGAACACAAGCATCAGGAGTGGGAGAGGGAGAAGCAGCTTCCCCCCCCAGGAGGGAGCCCGATGTGGGACTCAATCCCAGGACCCTGGAATCATGACCTGAGCCGAAGGCAGATGCTTAACGACTGAGCCACCCAGGCGGCCCAGAGCTGATTTTTGATTAATGGCCTACCTAACCTTGCAGAATCATGTTCAACTAATGCTCAGTGAGATTTTTATTCAATGTGAGCATAATCTGAAATTTTGATTAATCTGTTGCGATTTTTTAAGTTTTATTTGAGTAATCTCTGCATCCTATGTGGAGCGTGACCTCATGACCTCGAGATCAAGAGTCACATGCTCTCCAGACTGAGCCAGTCAGGCACCCCTAATCTGTGGTATTTTTTTGAGTAAGAAAGCAAATGAGGTCCACAAAACTGTAAGCTTACTGCACACGGCAGAGCAAATGAGAATATATCCTTTCTGTGGGCAGGTAGAGGCAGAAGAAGAGAGAAGTGGCTGAGGTAGGTGTGCACTCATCATCACACTGGTCATTATCACTCTGGTCAGGCCTCATCCTTCAGTGCAGAAAGATGAGGGTAGGGGGAATAATAGCTTCTACCTCCGAGAGTTGCTATGGGGATTAAATGTATTAAAACATTGCAGACATTAGTACATATTAAATTATTTTTATATTTAATATATTAGAATATATAATTGTTATATATTATATATATTTATGTAATTATAAATATGTATATTTATATAATTATAAACATAACATATAGTATGTTAAGTTGTATTAAAATGAGATAAATTATATTAAATAAAATTAGATAGATTAAATTAAATACTAATGCGTTTAAGAGTAAATAAAGTAATACAGACAAAGCACTTAAAAGAGAGCTTGGCATACAGTATATGTTCAATAAGTGTTAGATATCTTTATTTCTTTATATATGTCCAGTACTTAGCACTGTGCCCACCACTTATTAGATGTGTAGTCAATATTTGTTCACTAATTCATTCAGTCATATGTCCAACCACTTATTGACCTGTTAGGGGCATATTGCTTCTGATCTATTCCTCTGGTTTCTATAAGGAGGGATCTTCCCAGCACACCTGGCCTCTTCCCACACCCCTCATTCTGACCCATGGAGGTGAAATGGCTTACATGGAAGGCAAATTGGGAAAGGCTCTTGAGGGTGGTGGTGGGGCATAGCCTGCCCTCTTTCTCCTCTCCTCTCTTGGATACATATTCTGTTCTTCCTCTAGGAGGTGAATTCCGTGAGGGGCTTGTCCATGGGCATGTGTGTACAGAAAAGACTAGGGGAGTGAGGCTGCCTGATTTGGGGTTTTATGTTGGGCATAGTCATGTTGCTGCACACCTAAACCACATTTTTCAACCACTCTATTGATCATAAAACTGATATTTTGATCTCCATCGGATTGTTCCCTCCATATCTTCTCTCTCAACTGGCTCTCAACCCAGCAGGGAAAAGAGAAATCTAACTTATGAGTACCTCTCTTCAAGCCCCAATATCATTTAACAAATATTTTTGTGGTACGTGCTGGGGAAGAGACAGTCAAGATCTGAAGCATGAATCAGAGTAAACTCCAAGAAGATATGGTTAAGATTCCCAGGTTGAAGGACAAAGCCCTATGGTAGGGGAGACATACAGAGAAGAGAACTGAAAAGAAGGCTGGGGAGCTGGCTGGAGAGAATGAGGGGGAATATAGATCATATAGATCAAATGAGGGCAGATTTAAGTCGGCAGGGACACATGTATCCTCAGAGCAGTGGAATCATTTGAGAGCCATCTGAGAACCTTGCATTCTGAATGATCTCTTTGGCTGCTTTGTGAAAAATGGATTGTAGGAGACAAAAAGGGATGTGGGTTGATCAGCAGGAGTCAAATCCAGAAGACTTTTGCTCTCTGCAGGGATTGAAGTGATGGGAATAGAAAAGAAGAGGACAGATTTGAATGACATTCAGGAGGCAAACTTGTCAAAACTTGGTGCTGGACTGGATGTACGCAATAAGAGAGATGGAAGCGGGTGCCTGGGTGGCTCAGTCGGTTAAGCAACTGCCTTTGGCTCAGGTCATGATCCTGGAGTTCCAGGATCAAGTCCGCATCGGGCTCCCTGCTCAGCAGGGAGTCTGCTTCTCCCTCTGACCCTCCCTCCTCTCATGTGCTCTCTCTCTCTCATTCTCTCAAATAAATAAAATCTTAAAAAAAAAAACAAAAAAAAATAAGAGACATGGAAGCGTCCAAGTAAATTGTGAATTTTCACCTTGCATAACCAAGTGAATGAATGGGAAGCACCGTTCAAAGATATCAGGAGCAAAGAAAGACCAGGGTTTGAGAGAGAGAATATGAATACAGTTTTGACATGTTGAGTCTGTAGTGCCTTTGAAACATCCAAGGAGAGAATGTTAAGAAGGCATTGAATATATGGATTTGGAGTTCAGAGGAGAGAGTGGGGCTGAAACTATGCAAACATGAGTTACTGTGCTGTATTTATATGCCTTCTCTCTTCCTTCTCCCTCTCTCTCCACAATTCATCTCTCACTTTCTCTATGTAGTAACTAAAGTAATATATATACAGTAATTAAATGGACTCTTCCTGTCTCCCCCTTTCCCCCCTCCTGCCTTTCCTCCTATATATGTAGTAATTAATACATATATGAAGTAATTGAATTAAAATTATATGTAGCAATTAAAGACAGTGTGTGGTAAGATCACCTATGGAGAAAGTGTAGCTTGGATGGAGAAGAGGTTTATCAACACTGAGCCATGACCTCCAACAAATAGAGGTCAAATGGGAGGTAGGAACCCACAAAACAGACTGAGAAGCAGCCATAGAGTTGGGAAGAAAAGCAGGAGAATGTGGAATCAAGGAAAGAGTTCAAAGAGAATGTTTGGACACTTCAAACATTGAAATGTTTGTGTAGATCTTCAATTCAGTGCAGAACTGAGGATCTACAACAAATGGCTGTGCATGATTTATCTTGATTTTTATCCCTTTTAATCCAGATTCTCAGAGATTGCTTTAATTTTTGCTCACTACCTATGCTGGAAAATACCTTGCCTCTCACATTCTAGGTGCTCAATATTCACTGAACACCAACTCTGTCAAAATATCCTGGGGTGAAAGCCTGAGGCTCATAGGCACAGCTTCTCTGGGGCAAATAATGGATGGAAAACAGGCAAGCTTCAAAGCTGGAAACCCAATGGGCTGCACCAAATTAACAGGATGGGAATGGTGAGAGAAAATGGTTTACAAATATTTTCTGTTTTACATGGAAAAGTTTGAATTTTCTGGGGTAATGTTGCCCCAAATGCTATAATACTTATAGCCCTTGAGCACCTGCCCACTGCATATATCCCAGAACAGCAGGGTGATATCATTAGGTGAAGACTTGTAACAAGGAGGCAGTGTTATGGTGTGACAGAGGCCTGGGGTGAGTGGGCAGGTAGAATGTCATCATTCACCTCTTCTCAATATGTCAGGTTGTTGCTTGCTAGGAATATGAATAAGAATTGGGCTTGAACCCTCCCTTTTGCCCATTTTTTGACCCAAGGCTTTTTGCTTTTTGGGGGGGATAGTAAAAGTGTCAGCCATCAACATTCTCTTCTGTATATATTTGTGGTCATTAAAGCAAGAATTATAAAAACTAGGTGGTGCAATTAGTCATATGCTTCCTGAAAGCTGGAACTTTGTTTTGTTCACTGTTATAACCACAATGCCTGGTACAGAGTAGGTGCTTAGGCAGTAAGTTGTCCATGAATGAGTGGATGGTTGGATGAAGGAGCAAGTGAGAGATCATCTTTACCAGTTATTATATAAACAGGGAAATATCATCTGAAACAGGCCACAGAAACTGGCCCTCTGGCAGGAACACACATGTGAAATGGCATGAAGCACCTGTTAAAGCTTGCTGGATCCTCTTCCGCCGCCATTTTAAATCCAGCTCCATACAACGCTGTGCCGCCGCCGCTGCTGCCGCGACCCGCCTACGCGCCAGCACCCCACGGCCGACGACTCCGCCACCATGGAGGACATGAACGAGTACAGCAACATAGAGGAATTCGCAGAGGGATCCGAGATCAACGCGAGCAAGAATCAGCAGGATGACGGCAAAATGTTTATTGGAGGCTTGCGCTGGGATACAAGCAAGAAAGATCTGACTGAATATTTGTCTCGATTTGGGGAAGTTGTAGACTGTACAATAAAAACAGATCCAGTGACTGGAAGATCAAGAGGATTTGGATTTGTGCTTTTCAAAGACGCTGCTAGTGTTGATAAGGTTTTGGAACTGAAAGAACACAAATTGGATGGCAAATTGATAGACCCCAAAAGGGCCAAAGCTTTAAAAGGGAAAGAACCCCCCAAAAGGGTTTTGTGGGTGGATTGAGCCCAGATACTTCTGAAGAACAAATTAAAGAATATTTTGGAGCCTTTGGAGAGATTGAAAATATTGAACTTCCTATGGATACAAAAACAAATGAAAGAAGAGGATTTTGTTTTATTACATATACAGACGAAGAGCCAGTAAAGAAATTGTTAGAAAGCAGATATCATCAAATTGGTTCTGGGAAGTGTGAAATCAAAGTTGCACAACCCAAAGAGGTATACAGGCAGCAACAGCAACAACAAAAAGGAGGAAGAGGTGCTGCAGCTGGTGGACGAGGTGGTACTAGGGGTCGTGGACGAGGTCAGGGCCAAAACTGGAACCAAGGATTTAATAACTATTATGATCAAGGATATGGAAATTACAATAGTGCCTATGGTGGTGATCAAAACTATAGTGGCTATGGCGGCTATGATTATACTGGGTATAACTGTGGGAACTATGGATATGGACAGCGATATGCAGACTACAGTGGGCAACAGAGCGCTTACGGCAAGGCGTCTCGAGGGGGTGGCAATCACCAAAACAATTACCAGCCATACTAAAGGAGAATGTTGGAGAAGACAGGAGGAGATTGCTAAAGTTAACCCATCTTGCAGGACGACATTGAAGATTGGTCTTCTGTTGATCTAAGATGATTATTTTGTAAAAGACTTTCTAGTGTACAAGACACAACTGTCCAACTGTATATAGCCGCCAATTAGTTTTCTTTGTTTTTACTTTGTCTTTTGCTATCTGTGTTATGACTCGACGTGGATTTGTGTTTATACAAATTTTATTTGTATGATTCCATGTTAAACCTCAAATAAATGCTTCCTTATGTGAAAAAAAAAAAAAAAGCTTGCTGGATCCCCTCCCTCCTGTTTCCTCTTTGCCCAAGTTGTGCAAATGGCAGAGCTTGATTAACTCCTCCATTGATGTCACCTTCGCTGATGAGGAGTTAGGTCACCAAACCACAGAAAGGGAAGATCCAGGACAAACTCTGCTCTCAGTAAGTTCTCCGTAAACTTTTTTGCCTCACTCACGACTACCTGAACACTAACAATGTGTTCGAATCTACAGGGCCAGATGTTTTGCCTTCTGGGATAGATCATGGATCAGTCAAGGTCACTGTTGTTCTGCTTTGCTCGTGGCAGGTCCCAAGGACTAATACATTCCTGAAAACTGGAAAAAGTCCAACTTCATGTCTTTCTGAATGAAAGATGAAAGCAATGACCTTGAAAATTATTAAGCTCACAGCAATACCCTGAAAAGTAGTACAATAAATCAGCAAAATATCAATTTAGAAATGCTGAGAAGAGAATCAAGCATAAGGTATGGTTTTACAATAAATGATCCTGTCTGACTCACCTAATTTCCTTCTAGGCAAAGGGATAAGCCTGATTGAAGGAAAGGGTACAATAAATTAAACAATTTTTTAACCTATCAGAAAATTTCATTTGCCTTGCACAATTTAAAATGAGGAAACCATATTGCAGGCAGATATATTGGTAGAAGGATTAAACTCTAAGAAGAATCATTGTCAACCATATAACAAATGTGTTTCAAAGGGGTTTCAAAGGGCTCCTGTAGATACTGGCTCTACATTCATTTACTGAAGATGTGTTTATTGAACACTTACTATGTTCCAGGCATTGTTCTAGATGCTGGGGATGCAACACTGAACAAAACAGGTTAAAATCCTTGCCCCATAGAACAGAAGGTGTGGGGTGAAGAGTTACAATTTTAGATAAAATCACTATTGGAAGACTTAAATAAGGTGTGTGAGAGAGTCATGCAGGTATTTGGGGACAAGCATTTCACATGTGAAAACTGCATACACCAAGGCCCTGAGGCAGAAGCATACTTGGTGTTTTACATTGAGGCTAGAGTGGAATGAATAGGAGTTGAGGTCAGAGAGGTAGCAGGGGCCAGATCAGGACAATTTAATACTTTTAGCAATGACTGGATGTTCAGTACTGGGTAGCTCTTTGTATTTGTGGGGAACACTCCATCATGTAAGTCTAGGTAGGAGGCAGAATACTCTTAGCCCCAACCTTTAAAGTGGAAGGGGCCCTCACCTCATTTCCTGGTCAAGGATGGAGCAAGGAGAGTTGGACAACTGGTTGTTCCTATGCAGGACTTGGAACCATAAGGGAAAGAATGAAAATCTCAGGCCCAGGCCCAGTGGCACTGAGAGCCCCACAGCCTAGTGAGTGCAATGTTAGCACTAGAGCCCTGAGCAGAGTGTCCTTGTGGTACCACTGTGGATATGCCTTCACACCAGCCTTCCTTAGGTTTTGTCTCTGTTCTATGTCTAGTTCTCCAACCTTCCTGTCTTCTGTAAACAAAGTGATAAGCCAATGAAAATTCCCTTTCTGCTTAAGTGAGCCAGAATTGCTTCCTGTGCCTTGAAACCGAACATACTGACAGATACACATGGAAGTCAGGATTATAATTCAAAACATCCATTCAAGCTAAAGTGCTGATTAATAAAAAGCAGCCAGACATACAAGGAGAAAGCAAACTAAGATTAGATTCAATACTACTGCCCAGAACTGGGATTTATAGTGGATTACCAGCTAACACAGAACAGGTCTATAGAGTGTGGTAGCTCATGTTTCCAAGGATACTGCAGTGGCATCTCCCATCCTACATGCTCTTGTGCACTGTGACCTTGCCACTCCCCTCATAATTGGGGGAGGTGGAGTATGTTTCCTCTCCTCTTTTTTGGGGTAAAGATTTTATTTATTTATTATTTTAGAGATAGATAGAGAGGATGAGCCGGGAGGGGCAGAAGAAGAGGGAGAAAATCTCAAGCAGACTCCCTGCTGAGCACGGAGACCCATACAGGCTTGATCTCACAACCCTGAGATCCTGACCTGAGCTGAAATCAAGAGTTGGATGTTCAACCAACTGAGCCACCCAGGTGCCTCTGTTTCCTCTCCTCTTTAACCTGTGCTGGTTCTGGGACCTGTTTTGACCAATAAAATGTGACAGAAGTGATGCATAATTTCCAAGTCTGTGTCTCTATCTTGCAAGCCAGCTGCCATGCAAGAAGTCCCATCATTGCTGGACAGAGTCTGGAGGAAAGACGCCTGATGACACCTCAAACAACCTGGCCCTGGTCAAACTCCCAGCTGAAGGCAGCCATATTAGTGAGCCCAGGCACTGTCATATGAAACAGAAGGACCACTCAGCTAAGCCCAGCCCAAATTCCTGATCCACAGAATCATGAGCAAATAAAATGACTGTTGTTTTAAGCACTAAATTTTGGGTTTGTTTGTTACACCGCAATAGATAACTGAAACATACAAATATTGTCATAATACAAATTTTTAATTAAGCACCAAATTGAATGTGGTTTCAGTCAGGAGGTTCACAAAGACAGATGTGTATGTGTGTGTGTGTGTGTGTGTTGTGATTTCTGCCCACCTGGGCCTTACTCTGTAGTAGATATAACTCTCCCAAACAAAAGTAAAAAGTTCAGACTATGCAAGAAAACTGTGAAACAAGATATGAAGAATTATTACTGTAGTTAGATTAAATACAGGATAAAACAAGAATGTGTGTGTGTGTGTGTGTGTGTGTGTGTGTGTGTGTGTGTGTTGGGGGAAGGCCAAGGAAATGTTTGAGAAAATTGAAGAAGAAAGAAGAAAAGGGAAAACAGTCCACAGAAGGGCTCATCTTTCTCTCAGGACCATATTAAAACCTAAGAAGCACTGGAAAAAATGTATTAAACTGACCCATGTTCAAATATTGATCACACAAACTCTTCATCTACCATTCCGTCCTTCAGTGTGGAGACATGCTTTTACTAGTTTTGCTCACTAAGGCATCCAAGTGACTGGAACTGGGCCTGCCTGGTAACTGCTCATTGGAAACTTGTGGCAGGAAATAAACAAACACACATGGAAATAGCAATATCATTTAAAAATTGTACCTAATACGTATCAGAAATGTAACAGAGTAGTTCCTCTGCATTGGGGTTTCCAAACAGAGGACTGGGGAGATGGAAAGAGATGGAGTGAGTTGGAGAGAGTTCCAGAAATCTGCAAAATTGATATGAAACCATTACCAGAAACCCAGAAGGGGTTATGAAGGCTAAAGTTCAAAATAAAGCCAACATTTGTGAAAACTATCCAGAACAAGGCTGTAAGCCTATATTCTTCAGCAATAGTTCCCTCTAACTTAGGCCTCTAATTTTATCTCTGCCTTTTTCTTCAGGTTTATTTTCTTAAATCAGAAGATCTTCAAACTGGAAAGTATAAAATATACATGTAAAGAGATAAAGGATATGGAGCATTTTGCTCCTCTAAGTGAGTTTAGATCTCTAGGCCCCGCAAACAAGGTCTGGCGGAGGTTGGTGTGGCCTCGTGGAGTGTCCTCAGTTGGTTCCGCCTCAGAGGACCTCGAGGCCCATCCTTCCTGAAGGGAGGTGCATCTGGTCTTACGGTTTGGTCTTAAGCCCAGACATTATTTAGGCTGAGCAGCTTCATAAGACCCCACCCATAGTGCCCCCACCCACTTGAGGAAATCAGCTCTTACAAGCTTTTGGTAGATTCTAGTAGTAGTCATTTGGCCCTTCCCAAACCATCACTGCCCTCCAGCAGATGCAGCACCTGCCATGTCTGAGGGCTCTCCTCACTAGGCAACCCCGACAACCACCACATAAGAAGGGCAGCTGGAGGCAATCTCCCTTTGGCCAAATGGAACACCAGCCTCTAGAGCAGCAGGTATGTGCAGGATTACCATAAAGAATCCCACACAGAATTCTGTTCTGTATTTGGGAGCAGTCAGAAAACCCCCAACTGAACCTCTTAGCCTCTGGAATGAGCAGAGTCTTGATACCGATGCATTATGCCTTTGCTACTCTGGAGGCTGAGTCCTTCCCCGTTTTGTAAACGTCTGCTGAATACAATGCATTAGCATACCAAATAATATTAAAGTATTACTGATCATCAAAAGTACCAAAATGATTGAGCTTTTCCCCAAGGGGAACCCTGAATGCTGCTTTGTGCAAATGACCTTGGCAAAACCTGCAAAGCTTACACATACACTGCTTGCTCTATTGAAATGAACTCATACTCTGCTAAATCATCCAACATTCTTGTGGATAAATGCCCAGAAGTGAACTCATAAAGTTAAATAACTTTTTCAGGTCATTGATCTATGGTCTAACCTTAATTTATCCTTTAGCAAATGTCATATATTAGCTGGCCCACAAATGAAGTGTTTTTTGAAGCAAGGTATAAAGTCAAAATGTTAGAAGAATTATACGTTGAATCATATGGCATCATATCAAGATGAAATGTACATCATTTTAAGCATTGTTTGCAAAAAAACTTAGAAGCAACTCAAAAGTCTACCAATGAAGGTTTGGTTAAAGATACTATGATACACCCACATGCTAGAATACTATGCAGCTGTACAAAAGAGTAGGAGGCAAGGATTGAACAGGTAAAGAAAAGTTTCCAAAACATGGTAAGTAAAAAAAACAAAACAAAACAGTTCAAAAAAGTATGTCATGCTTTGGTAAAGAAGAGCAAAAAATAAGAATGTATATTTGCAATTTGCTTGCAGGTGCACTAAACAACTCTGGAACCAAGTATATGTTAAGAGGGACATATATGGAGTATACAAACTGGGTTAATGGAGACGTGGGCTATGGTGGAGGGAGACATTTCACTGTATAAATTTTTATGCATTTTGGTTTTGACCCATGACAATGTATTACCTATTCAGAAAATAAAATAAAATAAAATTCAATATGTTTAACAGCAAAACTTCAGTACTTCAGATCCTATATATTGGGAATTTGTGATGAGTTGAACATGTGAAAGTCAGGGGTGATGAAATTATCTCTTCATTCCATGGGGAAGTGGGGATGTAGAGATTCTGGAAGGGAAACAAGGTTTTTTTTCCCCAAGTCTCCAACTCTTGTAGAGGAGTGATGGGAACAGAAGAGGGGTGTGCCCGAATCCTCATTCCAGCTCTATCCAGCTCCCCTACAGGAATTTCAGTGCACATGCAAGTTTTTAACAAAAGCCTAAAACTAGTGGAGGCTTATGCATTCAACAAACACATATGTTAAGGACCTGTTGTGGGGATACAGACTTTAATAATAGGCAATTCCGGTCCTTAAGAGAATCGCAATCCAGCAGTCAGGGGGCAGGTAGTAAAGTGGTGTGATGTAGGTAGGTAGGCACAACATGATGGGGGCATGGAGGAGTGCCCACTCCAACCCGGGAAGGTGTGTATGTGCACGGTGGGTGCGGGTGGGGCTTGGGTGTAGATGCCCCAGCAAGACAGAGGTGAAAGACTACCAGGAGTTAAATGAGGAGGAAGATGGGAGGCAATCCAGAGAGAAGGCTTGTGATGTGCAGGGTCAGAGTCACGTTTCTCCCAGCTTGTAGGGTGGGGAAGGAGGTTGGGGGAGGAAATGGAGATGATAATGCCGGAGAGGAAAGAGAGAGAGACCAGATTATGAAAGCCCTTGAATGCCAGGCTAAGGATTCAAATTTTGACCTTAAAGTTAAGGAGACTTCCTTTTTAGGTTTGGGTTTGTGGCCTGAGGTGAATCTGGAGATGCCAGGAAGTTCAAAGTACCACTGAAGAGAGAGATGTAGTAATTTGCATGGGAATTATTGCTTGGGATTGTTATTGATTGCCCTAAAATATAAAACTGCTTACTCGTTTCAGGCAATATGTACAGTATTTGTTCCTATTAGTTTTGAGAGTGAAGGTGAAGCAAGACTGTCTCGATCAGAGTGTGAACAGCAAACAGATGGCCCACTCAAAGTGGGATGATCCTAAGAGGGTTTATTTACAGACAGACCATGCCAAGGTGTGGGCCTGGAGTCATTGCAAAAAATGCTGGAGTAACGTGGGTCTCCTAGCAGTCTGGCTGACAACACGTGCCTAAGTCTGTGACAGACTGAATGTCTGTATCCCACCCCCAAATTCAGGTATTGAAACTCTAACCCCTAATGTTATGGTGTTAGGTCGTGGGAGGTAATCGGGTTTAGATAAGTTCACGCAGGGTTTGCCATGATGAGATCAGCGTGCTTAGGAGAAGGAACCAAAGAACATTCTCTCCCTCATTCTCTCTCTCTCTCCCTCTCTCTTTTTCTCTCTCCCTCTCTCTGAGGACACAGCAGGAAGGCAGGCATCTGCAAGCCAGGAGGAGGGCTGTCGCCGGAACCTGACCACCCTGGCACCCCGATCTCGGACTTCCTAGCTTCTAGCACCGTGAGAAAGAGACTTCCTAGCTTCTAGCACCGTGAGAAAGAGACTTCTGCTGTGTGAGCACCCAGTGTGTGGTATTTTGCTGTGGCAGCCAAGCTGAGACAAAGCCACACGGACAAGGGCAGGGAACCGCTATTTGAATCCGGAAGGAGTGAGACCCTCCTGTAAACCGGCCAGATTGAGAGGAGCCATGGACTCCCGTTAGGACCTCACAGGGAGTGAGCCCGCGAAAGAAATACCCTGCCCTCCCCCTCCGCCCTCCCTCTCATCACCACACACTCAGAGGCCTGAGAGGCCCATGGTGTAGGTCAGCCTTCAGGGGCTAAAAGCAGGATACAGAAGGATAGAGCCTGAGTCTAAAGGGGCAAATGACAGAGGCCTAGCACAAACATTATAATTAGATTTCCCTCCACTTGTCCTTTTTTGGTGTGTCGCCTCCCTCCCCAAAAAAGTAAAAGAGAAGAATTTTGCTATGAGTTAAAAAAGGCTAACTGCTCTAAAAACATATAAGGGCTCAAATACGTTACCGCTCATTTCTTGTTCACATAACAGTGCTAGGTCATCCCCACCGGTCAGTGGGGTGCACTGGA
The DNA here is from genome assembly GCF_003265705.2 of Callorhinus ursinus. Classification (NCBI taxonomy): domain Eukaryota; kingdom Metazoa; phylum Chordata; class Mammalia; order Carnivora; family Otariidae; genus Callorhinus; species Callorhinus ursinus. The sequence continues at coordinate 27,919,891 of NW_027397070.1, forward strand.
GCTGACGGAGGCTCTGCTGTCTTTAACTGGTGGCTCCCAAGCTTGCCCTGGTGGTCATCTCGGTTCCAGCTAGCTGCAAGGCGCAAAGGGCAGGATGGGTCAAGCATGCGAGGTTTTGATGGGCCAGGCTCAGTCCACAAGGAGGGCTGGGACACGTGGACAGCCATGCGCCCGAGGACAGGAGAGCTAAGAGAGAGGCAAGAAGCAGCTCGCACATCTGCCATAGTACAGAAATAATGTCCGTTAGCAAAAATTGGTTGGTACTAATAAGCTAACCTCTTGATAGAACCATACCACTGTAAATAGATTTATGAACTATATGTCCAGCTCTTAACAGTGAAATTTTGCAAAGGGTAGTGCAATGCATGAACTAAGTCACTGAAGACCTGAATTAGGCAAGAATGTTACATTTTTTAAAAAAAAAGATTTTATTTATTTATTTGATAGAAAGAGAGAGAGCCCAAGCAGTGGCAGTGGCAGAGGGAAAAGCAGATTCCCTGTTGAGCAGGGAGCCCGATGCGGGGCTCGATCCCATTTTCCCTTCCTACTATCTTCTTCTTCTTCTTCTTCTTTTTTTAACATATAATGTATTATTTGTTTCAGAGGTACAGGTCTGTGATTCATCAGTCTTACACAATTCATAGCACTTACCATAGCACATACCCTCCCCAATGTCTATCACCCAGCCACCCCATCCCACCCACCCCCCACCACTCCAGCAACCCTCAGTTCGTTTCCTGAGATTAAGAATTCCTCATATCAGTGAGATCATATGATACTTGTCTTTCTTTGATTGACTTATTTCGCTTAGCATAATACCCTCTAGTTTCATCCACGTCGTTGCAAATGGCAAGATTTTGTAGGGTTTTTTGATGGCTGCATAATATTCCATTGTGTGTGTGTGTGTGTGTGTGTGTGTGTGTGTGTGTATACATATACCACATCTTCTTTATCCATGCATCTGTTGATGGACATCTAGGCTCTTTCCATAGTTTGGCTATTGTGGACGTTGCTGCCATAAACATTGGGGTGCACGTACCCCTTCGGATCACTACATTTGTATCTTTGGGGTAAATACCTAGTAGTGCAATTGCTGGGTCGTAGGGTAGCTCTATTTTCAACTTTTTGAGGAACCTCCATACTGTTTTCCAGAGTGGTTGCACCAGCTTGCATTCCCACCAACAGTGTAGGAGGGTTCCCCTTTCTCCGCATCCTTGCCAACATCTGTCATTTCCTGATTTGTTAATTTTAGCCATTCTGACTGGTGTGAGGTGGTACCTCATTGAGGTTTTGATTTGGATTTCCCCGATACTGAGGGATGTTGAGCACTTTTTCATGTGTCTGTTGGCCATTTGGATGTCTTCTTTGCAGAAATGTCTGTTCATGTCTTCTGCCTATTTCTTGATTGGATTAGTTGTTCTTTGGGTGTTGAGTTTGATAAGTTCTTTATAGATTTTGGAGACTAGCCCTTTATCTGATATGTCATTTGCAAATACCTTTTCCATTCTCTCAGGTGTCTTTGGTTTTGTTGACTGTTTCCTTTGCTGTGCAAAAACTTTGTATCTTGATGAAATCCCAATAGTTCATTTTTACCCTAGCTTCCCTTGCCTTTGGCAATGTTTCTAGAAGACGTTGCTGCGGCTGAGGTCGAAGAGGTTGTTGCCTGTGTTCTCCTCTAGGATTTTGATCTTCCCCACTCTGATACCTGGGAGCTCTGCCGCACTCAGGCACCCCCGGTCTTTCTGTGACCCCGACAGTCCTGAGACCACACTGTCCCAGTGAGTGTTCCACCCCCCGCTTAGCCACCGGAGCGACACCCCTCAGCAGAGCCGACTTCTAAAAGTTCTGATTTTGTGCTCTGCTGCTTTATCGCTTGCCAGAAGCGGCCGACAGAGGCCCACTCCCCCACCGTATATCTTCCCGAATATCACCTTGGATTCACTTCTCCGCACGTCCTACCTTCCAGAAAGTGGTCGCTTTTCTGTTCAGAGAGTTGCTGCCATTCTTTTCTCCAATCTCCTGTTGAGTTCGTAGGTGTTCAGAATGGTTTGATCCCTATCCAGCTGAATTCCTGGGACCAGACGAAATTTAGGTCTCCTACTCCTCCGCCATCTTGCTCCTCCCCCCAATCATTTATAGGACTTTTAATCTGTCTTCTTGAAGCTCCCGGATGTTCCCCTGCATGGCAATTCACTCCTTTCTTGTGGGCTACTGTGTGCTATTTTTTTGTGTCCATCACAGTGAATGATATATCCTCAGTTACAAGTCTGTCACCATCTTGAGAGCATATTAACTACCTTGTTGATTTTATCTTCAGCCTCTAATGCATCATGAGGCACGTGTAGGCAATACGTTGGAATGAAAGAATAAATGAATATCAGTGAGTATAGTTTTCTTTTGGGCCTCTGAAAATACTTTTTTTTTGCTCCCCACCCAAATATACCTTCTTATTGATGGATATATTAATCATTTTCCTTAAGCTTAACATTCACACATATGCCTCTCTGACCTTTCTACCTGGAAAGAAAAAATAACCAAAAATGGCCACTGTTCGGGGGTCACTGTTAAAAAAAAAAAAGATTTATTTACTTATTTTAGGAGATGCAAACATACCCTAACAATCCAAAGTTATAAAAAAGATTAAACAGGTAGAGGAAGACAAATCTGATTTGCAAACAGATTTCAAGGACCAAAATCTCACAACTGTTTGCCAAACTGTTATTAGTAATCCTGCTGTTCTTTTCTTAAAATATGTTTAATTGAAGTATGATTGACATATACAAAAAGCTGTGCATAGTTAATGTATACATCTTGATGAATTTGAAGGTAAGCATACACCCATGAAAATGTCACTATAATAAACAATGGGATAAACTTAACCATCACCTCTAAAAATTTCCTCCCTCCCTCCCTCTTTTTATTTTCTTTTGTGATAAGAACATTTAATATAAGACTACCTCTTAACAAGTTTCAAAATATACAGTACAGTATTGTCAACTATCTGCATTATACTGTATACTCTAGGACTTACTCATCTTGCAAAACTGAAACTATGTATCCTTTGACCAACAATTGCCCAATTCCGCCCATCTTCCAACCCTCTATTCTGCTTCCCTCACTGTTCTTTTTATAAACAAACTAATAGTTTCATAGATGTTTGACTTTGATTAAGTAATTGTTGGCTAAAAGGTACTTTTAACTCTGTGGAAACTACATCACAGTTTCCAGAAGCAATGGGAATGCCATGCTATTTTTTTTTTAAGTGTATGTGTGTGTATATGTTCAAGAAAACAATGACACAAGATAAAACGTCAAATATACACTTAAAAATATATCCCTCCTACCTTTGTTCCCCCAACCTTGTGCCCTTCACCAGAGACATCAAGTGATACTGTTTCCTGTATATCCTGAGTTTAGACAAAATTCGAAGCACATATAAAAGTTGTTGGGGATCCTGAGTGGCTCAGTCGGTTAAGTGTCTGCCTTCGGCTCAGGTCATGATCCCAGGGACCCAGGATGGAGTCTGGAGTGCTGGGCTCTCTGCTCAGCAGGGAGTCTGCTTCTCCCTCTGACCCTCCCCCTTCTCGTGCTTTCTCTCAAATAAATAAAATCTTTTAAAAAGTTGTTTTTAAAAATATTACATATGCAGTTAACAATATGATTTGAAAGGGCTTTTATTTGGCATGTAGGATTATGAAAAATTATCTGAGTCATTAATTTTTAAGTAAGTCATGGGGGTGATCCTTTTTTTGAGAGAAGGAGGGGAGAGGGGCAAAGGGAGAGGGACAGAGAGAATCTCAAGCAGGTTCCACGCCCAGCATAGAGCCTGACCCGGGGCTTGATCTCACAACCCTGAGACTGTGACCTGAGTGGAAATCAAGAGTCAGATGCCCAACCGACTGAGCCACCCAGGCGCCCCAAGATGATCCTTTTTAATAGCATCTGTAAGGGCCTTATTTCCAAATAAGGTCACATTCATAGGTACTGGAGATTAGGAATTGAACCCATCTTTTTTGGGGACACAGTTCAACCCACTACAAATCCTCATGTGTAGAAAAGATACGGGTTCCTCCCTGGCCTGCCATCTGGCACCTGGGACTCCTCCAGCTATCCAAGGGGCTAGGCCAGATGAAATATGCTCTAGACATGAACCAGGTCTCCACCTGGAAGACACTAAAGATGTGGACCTATATTCTGGGTTTCTCTTCCCTCTCTTTCTCCTCGTCCCCTACAAGTATTTACTGAGTGCTTGCTATATGCCAGTCATAATTCTAGGGCATTGGGGATTTAATTTTAAGTAAAACAGAACACCTTTACCAAGCTAATATTCTAGTGGGAAGACAAATTATAAACAAATAAAATCTAATATGTCAGATGACAAGGGCTAGGGAAAAAAAACAAAGGGATGAAGAATGATGCTATTTCAGATAGGAAGATCACAGGAAGCCTCTCTGATGAGCAGAGACCTGAATGAGAGAAGGAGTCAGCTGTGCAGTGATCCCCAGCAGAGAGAACAAGTGCAAAGGTCTTGTGATTGTTATAAAAAATATGTCCATGATGGGCACCTGGGTGGCTGAGTCAGTTAAGTGTCTGCCTTCAGATCAGGTCATGGTCCCAGGGTCCTGCACTGGTGGGCTTCTTGCCCAGCCAGGAGTCTGCTTCTCCCCTTGCCTGCCACTCCCTCTGCTTGTGCTTGCTCTCTCTGCCAAATAAAATCTTCTAAAAAAATTTTTAAAAAGTCCATGAATGCTTGATACTCTTCAAGAGGAGGAACTTATCTCCCATGCCCTTCGGTGTGGGCTTAATTTGACATACATAGAATATGGAAGAACTGATGGCATGTTACTTCTGCAATTAGGTTTTAAAGAGATTGCAGCTTCTATTCTGGGTGCCCATTTTCTCCCATATCACTCTCCCTAGGGGAAGCCATCTGCCAGGAGAGCTGCTTTGTGCTCCATAGAGAGGCCTGTGTGGCAAGGAGCTGAGGAACTGGCCAGTGTCTGGCCAGCATCCAGGAAGGAATTGAGGTCCTCAGTCCAAAAATCCATGAGGACCTGGGGCCTGCCGACACCCCTGTGAGTGAGCTGAGAAGGGGATTCTCCCCTAGTTGAGTCTTCAGATGAGACTGCAGTCATAGCCACAAGCTTCCCTCCTCCCAGACAGTGATCAGAACCACCCAGCTAAGCCACTCCCAGCTTCCTACCCTCAAAAACCACAAGAAATAATAAAGCTTTGTTATTTTAAGCTGCTGAATGTATTTAAAGATTTTTATTTATTTATTGAGAGAGAGAGAATGGTAGAGAGAGAGAGTGAGAGGGAAGAAGGTCAGAGGGAGAAGCAGACTCCCCGCTGAGCGGGGAGCCCGATGTGGGACTTGATCCCGGGACTCCGGGATCATGACCTGAGCCGAAGGCAGTCGCTTAACCAACTGAGCCACCCAGGCAGGCTGCCGAGTGTATTTATTGAAACAATGTATAATTATTTTGGCCCTGAGGCTGCAGCGTGCTTGCCAAGTTGGAGAAATAGCAAGGGGCCTAAGGTGGTGAAACAAAGTGAGTAGGAGTGTGGGCACAGGAGGTGATGAGGTCAGAGGGCAAACAGGAGACCCGCTCACGGAGAGTCCTGTGAGCAGCAGTAATGACTCAGCTGCTGATCTGAAGGTGGGGAGGACCCAGATGGCAGAGTTTTGAGTAGAGGAGTGACACAATAAAGGACGGACCGGATGGGACAGATGTTTGGGGAGTGTGGAATGTGGGAGACCAGTGGGGAGGCTGCTGTGCCAGGAGACTGCCTGCTAGCAAGGGTGTGGAGACGGTGCTGAGGGCTGACCGAGCTCCGGTAGGTTCTGATGTGGGAGCCAGTCATGGAGGAAAGAAGGGCCCATTTCTGAAGAGGCTGGCCTGAATGCGAGAATTAGGATAGTTCCGTGAAGCTTCAGGGGAAAAGATGAAGTGATAAAATTGGTTTCCAAAGCACCTGGCAGCTCTCTTCTCTGGCCTTTGGGCTTCTTGAAGAGTCTCTTGTCCTCATACGTTGCTTCATGTTCTTTTTCTTCTTCCCCTTTCTACCTATGAAAATCTCCTCCCGGGGAAGAATCTATGCAACTGGTTCCCAGTGAGGTATAAATAATTGATGAGATAACAATCAATAGCATTTGTTTACACTAGCAATAAGCAACCAGAAAATATGTCATAGAAGAATCAGATATCTTTCACACTAGCAACAAAAACTACAAAAGACTCTAGGAATTAGAGAATATACTTGAGCTCTATGAGGAAAAATTTTAAACTGTATTAAATGACATAAAAGAGGGCCCCTGGCTGGCTCAGACAGTGGAGCATGTGACTCTTGGTTTCAGGGTTGTGAGTTCAAGCCCCACATTGTGTGTTGAGATTACTTAAAATCTCTCTCTTTTTTTTTAAAGGACATGAGGGGAGCCTGGGTGGCTCAATCGGTTGTCTATCCTCGGCTCAGGTCATGATCCCAAGATGCTGGGACTGAGCCCCACATCGGGCTCCCTGCTCAGTGGGGAGCCTGCTTCTCCTTTTCCCTCTCCCTCTGCCCCTGCTGCTCCCCCTGCTTGTGCTCTCTCTCTCTTCTCTCTGTCAAATAAATAAATAAAATCTTTAAAAAAAAGGACATGAAAGATCTGAATAAATGGGGAGGTATTCCATGCTCATGAACTGAATAGCTTAATATTATGAAAATGAAAATTCTCCCCAAATTAATCTATAGGCTTGCACATTGAGTCTCTTCCTCTTAGTCGGTTAAGCATCTGCCTTCGGATTAGGTCATGGTCCCAGGGTCCCAAGTTTGCAGCGACTTGGCTAAATGCACCAAGAAGTTTGGAATCATGGGTAAATTCGGGTCCCGTTATGGTGCCTCCCTCAGGAGAATGGTGAAGAAGATTGAAATAAGCCAGCACTCCAAGTACACTTGCTCCTTCTGTGGCAAAACCAGGATGAAAAGACGAGCAGGGGGGGATCCGGCATTGCGGGTCCTGCATGATAACCGATGCCGGTGGCACCTGGACCTACAACACCACCTCTGCCATCATAGTAAATTCAGCCATCAGAAGACTGAAGGAGTTGAAAGACCAGTAGAAGCTCCACCATTTGAAACATTCCTAGCCTATAATAAATGGGTTAATTTATGTAACAATTACTTTGGCTTGTTGTTAAATTTATTAATTAGATCTTCCAATTTGTGTTGTATTAATTTTGCTTTCTCAAAAGACTTGGAACTTAAAAATCTTTTTTTAAATCCTTCTAATTAAAAAAAACCAAAAAAACAAATTAACCTATAAATTCAATCTTATCAAAATGGCAGGGTTTTTTTTTTTTTTTGAGAAACACTGAAAACTTATTCTAAAATTTATTTGGAAAGACAAGTCCATAATTTAGCTAAGTGTCCTTGGAAAGAGAAAGACATAGAGGTGATATTTAAGACATACTACTAAGTCACAATCATTCCATGAAACTGATTCAAGAACAGAAAAATGGATAATGGAACCGAATAATAGATGGCTCAGGGACAGAGCTGTGTTTAGAGTAGAACTTGGTCCCCACATGTAAATGTGGGAAAGGACACAGCTCGATGGGAAAACTGTGGGAAAGGATGTTTACTAGATGGGAAAACTGGCTCACTATATTGAGAAAAATAAAACCGAATCCCTACCCACTGCATAAACAAATGTTGGCTCCAAAAGGCTTAAAGATCTATTTTCAAAACAATCATGAAGTTAATAGAAAATATATAAATCATTGTAACCTATGTGTGGGAAAGGACTTCTTCAAATGCAAAAGCACAAACCAAGAGATGAAACAACGTTTGCCTGACATTGTTGAGGTTGCCCTTTCTGCCCCTGTTGCCGCCATGGAGTACAGAGCCTCCCGGGTCACCTGCTCAGACAGTTTTGTCTGGGCAAACTCAGTAACTCTTCAGAGTGGTCCCCTCTGCTGACAGGGAAATTCACTCCCAGAGACTCAGGTACCCCTTATCAACCTCTCCTCTGAGACTGCACAAATGAGATCTCATCTTTGTCACTTCCAGAAAACCTGTCAACACTACCCCTTTCCAGCTACCCAGGCTTGGGGAAAGGCTTAGTTCCAAGCTCAGCCTCTAACCAATCCTGCTTTGGACTTACTTAAATCAATGCTCCATGCTGGGCCTCAAGTGCAAAAACTCGTTACTTTTCATTGGGAGAAAAATAGTAAGAACCCCCAACACACAATACATTAAGCACATATAATACAATGAGTAATTGGGGGGGGAGGGGACGCCTGATGTAACATTTCCTCCTGCCCTCCATCATAGCAATGGGTTTTGAAAATTTAGAGAAGTTTTTACTCCATCCAGGCCCCCATTTATTTATTCAGGGTGTCATTCTGATTTCACTTTTTATACTTAACACATTCTAAGGGCCTTGGGAATTACTCTAAGGTTTGGAAATGAATACTGGAGTGTTTAATGTCTGGCACTCACAAGTTGCAGGGACACATATATTAAGTCGTTGGACAAGGAGAACCCAATCCCTGCCTCAAGCATCCCACAACCCCCAGTGATGGCTGACTGACAAAGAGACAAATGTGGCAGGAAGTGGTAAGTCCAAGGAGACATGTGCAAATGTGATGTTGTAGGCTGCCACCTTCTTCCTTGAGCATGACAATTATTATGAGGCTGAACTTTCCTTGGACAATGCTGTTGTTCCATGTTTTGAAGCTAATCGTACTTTTAGTTTAAAATCCTATTTTAACTATTAGAGCTCACAAAAGTAATTAGCACTACTAGTCAGTTCTGAACATCCTCAAGAATAAGTGATTGTAATCAACCCAATGTAGACGTTACCAAAAAAAAAGTGCCCAAATAATAAAAAGACATAACTGCCACCAAACTAGGCACCATCTTTAATTCTGTATGAATTAGGAAGCTTTTGATCGCAAGCAATGGCAAGTTTGACTCAGACTGGCTTTGAAAATAAGGAAGTGTGCTCATTCATATAATAGGAACTCCAAAGATATGGCAGGCTCAACAATATCATCAACCACCCAGATTTTTTCTGCCTCTCACCACTGCTGCCCACAGGATTCGTTTGAAGCCTGGTTCCCCTTGCGTTTCTAATATGGATGCCCGTAGCAATTCTGGCTACATTATTTTGTTCATATCCACTAGATGAGAGAGCAAGTAAAAATCCTGATGGACCAACTTAGTTCATATGACCCCCTCCCCCGCCGGTGGTTCAGTACCTGTCACCGAAGGGATTGCCATGTGCTGTTTGGCTCAAACCTTGGTTCCTGAACCAAACTCTGCCGAAGTGGGAAGAAGAAATTACTGAAACAGGTTAAGGCTAATCAGAGCACATTCCTTGAGCAGGGATAAAGGGGGTAGTCATTTTCTCTTGAATCCCCTGGGCTGCATGTGAGGGTATTGGGTAACTCAGAATGTTGGGATTCTGTTAGGAAGGAAGGGCAGGGGAATGGATGCGGATCTGGCAACCCAGAGTGACAATTTAAAGGCCTGGTCTACAGTAAAAAGGCGCTGCCGGATGCAGTGCGGGTCAGTGAGGGCTGGTGAAGACAGCAGAAGGGATGCCCGCAGGGGGACTGCAGACAAATCCCCCACGTGGTGTGCCATGAGGGAGAGTTCAACATCCCTTCTAAGAAATGATGGGAACAGGGGGGCGCCTGAGTGACTCCGTCAGTTGTGTGTCTGATTTTTAGTTTCGGCTCAGTTCATGATCTCAGGTTGTGAGATCAAGCTGTGTGTGGGGCTTCTCAGTCAGTGCAGTCGGCTTGAGATTCTCTCCCTCTCCTTCTGCCCCTCCCCCCATGTGTGTGCGCGCGCGCGCTCTCTCTCTCTCTCTCTCTCTGTCTAAAGTAAATAAATCTTAAAAAAAAAAAAAAGGAAAGGAACTATGGGAACAGGATGCTTAGGCTGGCTGCAGGAGTTTCCAGGTGGCACTGAGAAGCAGCAGGAGAGGTGGGGTTAAAGAAACACATACTCTGGCCATATTTGCAGGAAGCAGTCAGTGAAGCAGGGAGGGTAGGGAATAATACCTATGAATTGCAAAGAGCCTCCACAGTTGTCGATCGCTGCTGACTGGGGAGTGGAAAGGGCTAAAGTATCACACACACAGACACACACAGTTTTGTGTTACAAGGAACCAGGAAGAATGTCGCCAGCTGAGAACACTGGTTTTGTTCCTCCTTCACCCAAACCTCCTACAAATTGTTCTTACAGGAATACTCGGCCTGTGTCTGGCTCTGTCACTTATTGTCTGTATGACCTTGGAAACTTGTTTAACCTCTCTGTACTTCATTTTGTTCTTATGTAAAATTAGGATAATAATAGTACCTACCCTCCTAGGGCTGTTGTGAGGGCTAAATAAGTTTATATATAAAACACATAGAAAAGTCCTTGGAACTTAGTAAGCACAATGTGCCCCTACACACACACACACACACACACACACACACACACCAATATATGTATGTTATGGAAATTTTGAACAGACCTAAACCTGTGAATTGCTATGGACAGTGACTCTTCTGTACCTCCCATTTTCTTCCTTTTTGAATGGGAGTGTTTCTAGCTGTTATCCAACCTATGTTAGGTGTGTGGGCAAGTGATGGGTCTCATCAGTTTCACAGGTCTACAGATAGGGAGGACTTGTGCTTCAGGAGCTGGATTTAATGAGCTGCACGTGAGGTGCCTTGGCCACACCTGGCCTGGTTTAGATAATGAGATTCCAGACTCAAAAGTGATGCTGTTAGGGGATGAGACTTTTGGAGAACATGGGAACAGGTGGGTGCATTTTGCTTGTGGGAGGGACATGAATTACTGGGGCCAAAGGGCAGACAAACTCTAGGATGGCCCCTAATGAATAGCCATATCTTAGTATTCACTCCCTTGTGTAATTCCTTTCCTTTGAGTGTGAGTGGGACATGTGACTTGATTCTAACCTATAGAATGTGGCATAGATGGTGGACTGTCACTTCTGTACATTAGGTAAGACCGGATAAGACAGTAACTTCCGTCTTGAGAGCAGACTCTCTATTGACTCTCTTCCTTGCTGGCTTTGCTGAAGTGAGCTGTCATATGGAGAGGCAAGGAACTTAAAGTGGCCTCCAGTAGATACCAGCAAGAAGCCAGGCCTTCAGTCTGACAACCTACAAGGAACTGAATCCTACTAACAGGCATGTGAGCTTGGCAGCATGTCCTTCTCCAGTCAAGCCTCAGATGAGACCCCAGCCCCAGCTGACACTTTACAGCTTTGTGAAAGACCCGAATGCGGAGGACCCAGATAAACCGGGCCTGGATTCCTGACCCACAGAAACTGCAAGGTAATAAAGGGGTGCTATTTTTTTGTCACTGACTTTAGGGTGATTTGTTATGCAGCAACAAATTACTATACAAATTAATTTGAAAACTTAAGTTTTTGATAAAGGTAGCATTTCAGTTTAGTGGGGGGAGGATTGGATTTTTCAGTAGATAGTGTTGGAAAAACTGGATAGCCATCTGGAGAAAGATATAGATGAAGCCTAGATCCCACCACTACAATAAATTCTGCTGGATCACAAATTTAAAGGCTAATTGCAAAATAATACATCTTATATAGAAAATATTGGGGGGAAGAAAAAAAAGAAAATATATAAAAAAAAGAAAATATGGGGGGAAATTATCATAATTTCAGGGGAAATACTATCAGATGCTAAACTTTCTAGATGCCAGGAGTGAAAAGGTAACTTCGGCAGAAAACTAAGAAGAGTTCTGTATGAAATAAACATTGTACATATGGGGAGAAGAAAAATAAAACTGGAAAATAATTTTCTCTATATATACATTGACAAAGCGCTATTTTCCTTAATACATAGAGTTCAACGAATTAGAACCAATAGTACAATAGAGAATGGGCAGAGAACATAGCCCACAGAACAGAAAATACCAGTGCTTCCTAAACATGCGTAAAGATGCCCAGCCTCACTTATAATAAGAAACCAACTTAGAATTATAAGATACCATATTTTAACCTATCAAGTGACAAAGGTAAGCAAGTTGGATAATCCTGTGCTGAGGAATAAGGGAAACAGACACACTCATGCATGTGAATATAAACTGGTATAATCTCTATGAAGGACAATTTGACCAAATATCAAAATGTCAAAATACAGGGCACCTGGCAGGCCCAGTCAGTCGGTGGAGCATGCAACTCTTGATCTTGGAGTATTAAATTGGAGCTCTGCATCGGGTGTAGAAATTACTTAAAAATAAAATCTTAAAAAAACGAGTAACAAAATGTCAAAACATAACATAGCAATCCTGCCTCTAGAAATTTGATCTATATATACACCTGCACATATATTCAAAGATATTCACTGAAGCACAGTTTGTAGTGGGCAAAGGTTGAGAATAACTGACATGTGTATTAACAGGGTACTGCTAAGTATTTAGGGTACTCTTAAATGAACAAATAAGCAAGTGAGTTCTATCTGTACTGATATGAAACTGTTTCGAAGGTTGTTAAAAACAAAGAATGAAACATTGTGTAATGTATGCTATTTGCACAGAAATTTACATATATCAGACATGTTTGTGCATGCAAAGAACACTTCTGGAAAAATACACAGTGGAGAAGTGGTGGCCAGGGTGGGGCGAAGTGAGAGAGACATGTAGTTCTTATCCATAGTTTTTTGAATATTTTGGGTGAATCTTATGAATGTGTCCTCTATTCGCAGTTATTAATAAAATAGTTTAAAAGAGGTAATGTTTTGACACCCAAGTGCTCTGTCCAGGATTTAAAAGGGAGTAGCCCTTCCCGGCAGTGGGAGCCAGTGAATTGCCCCTCTGTTGGCAAAAAGGAGAGAACGCCCACTGCATTTTTAAAGCGCATCTTAAAATAGTGTATTGCAAAGCTCAGTGGGCTCAGCCCTTTATGATTGTTGGTTAGAGGACTGTCGGGGATCATTCTCCAAAAACCAGCTCGCAGTCCTCTATATTCCAGAAGGTTTTTTGTTGTTTGTTTTGTTTTGTTTTCCCCCTGTGGAAATGTTTAGGACGTAGAGAATGTGGCTAGAAGAGCTGGCGACTCCAAGCAAAGCAGGTGGGGAAGCTGCGGAGGAGCGGTCCCCACGCCCCCTTTCCCTGGTTGTTGTCTTTCCTCCACCCGGCCAGTGCTGCCGCGCCTCTTTCCTGGGTCCGGCCTTTGACACAAGCTCTGCAGCTGCTTCGACTGACCCCTCCTCGCTCCCTCTCCAAGTCTGGAACAGCCCTTGCTGGCACCTCGGCAGCTGTGACTCACTGCAAATGCTTTGCATTCCGGGATGTTCTGCAGGGTTTGGGTCTCCCCAGTGGCTCCAAGCATTAGGCAAGTTGAAAGCGAGGAGAAAAAGGGGCCCCACAGCTGCCAAAACATTGCAGGGAAGAGGGGAAAATTGTTAGGAAAACTGGAGGGGTTTTGTGCCGGCAGGACCCCAGCCAGTCGCTCCCTGGCTTGGGCCTGCTGGTAACTTGAGCGGGGCTGGGCGAGCAGGGGAGGCCGACTCAGGGGCTGGTGGAAGCCCCGGCGAGGCCCCTTCACACATGCGGAAGCACTACCCGCCATCTGGAGACCATCTCCATCTGTCTGGGAAGGACGGGGTTGAAGCCACTCTAGAAGGTAGACATGAGTCTCATACAGAAATGTGTTTTGTTTCAAATATTAGTTTACCTTTAATTTACTGGGATTGTTTTGTTAATTTCTCCTCCCCACCTCCTATAGAGCTGTACACAAGTTATACTCAGGTCAGTTGATATCTATTTTTAAAAGGGTAGTGTTCTTTCTTTTTCTCTTTCTTAAAGCTTTGGAACTCTATGCTGAAGCCTTTATGTAAACAAAAAAAAAAAAAAAAAAGAAGAAGAAGAAGAAGAAAAAAAAGAAAAAAAGAGCCAAGCTGCCCAGGTTAACAGAGATGGGTAGGAGTTGGGGGAGGGGAAAGCCCTGCCCACTCACCTTCACCTTCATTTCTTTTAAAAAAATTAAAAAACAATTTTTTTCACCTTCATTTCTTCCCTGCTTCTCAATGTGGACTCTAATGGGGCATAATTTTAAAAAATCTTTGCAATTTTATCAACTTTATTGAGGCACATTCATTTACAATAAAGTACTCCCATTTTAAGTACACAGTTTGATGAATTTTGTCAATATCCATGCAAGGCATGATTTGAAACCACTGGCTTAGTAGATATGAACATAATGAAATAAATGTACATTTTTTTTTAAAGATTTTATTATTTGACAGAGAGAGACACAGCAAGAGAGGGAACACAAACAGGGGGAGTGGGAGAGGGAGAAGCAGGCTCTCTGCTGAGCAGGGAGCCCGATGCAAGGCTCCATCCCAGGACACCAAGATCATGACCCGAGCCGAAGGCAGTCGCTTAACTGACTGAGCCACCCAGGCGGCCCTAAATGTACATTTTTTATTTTTATTTATTTTTATTTTAAAGCTTTATTTATTTGAGAGAGCGAGAATGAGAGAGAGAGAGAGTACATGAGAGGGGAGAGGGTCAGAGGGAGAAGCAGCCTCCTCGCTGAGCAGGGAGCCCGATGCGGGACTCGATCCTGGGACTCTGGGATCGTGACCTGAGCCGAAGGCAGTCGCTCAACCAACTGAGCCACCCAGGTGCCCTAAATGTACATTTTTTAAGGGGGAGATCAACATTATTTAATATTCACTATAGTGTCCTAACTGCATGGGTATACATCATCACATTACGCTTCCTTCCTTTGCTATCAAATAATGATATTCAATTTAGTTTTACTTGGCTTTCATAGAAGGAAACCACTTGGATTTAACACTAAACAAAATTGAAATGACGTTAAAGAATTGCTAAATTTCCACTAAAGTTTTCTTCTTCTGTATGAGAAATATTAGCTTCTAAAAGATCTCTTGAAGACTCAGGAAGAATTTTAAAAGTTGCATTTTTTTGAACATTGACTGACCTCTTCTATAAAAGATGAAGATAATGTTTTCACACATCCCCTTCCTCTGACTTTTATAGTATTTTTATACCAACGTTTGTGACATCAACGTTCTTATGACAGTCCAGCAGTTTGTACTCGTCTATATTTAAATGGATTTGGTATTCACCCAGAGCCCCTTATATGGCTTCTCTGTCCCTTTTTTTTCCCCCTTAATTTTTAACTGCCAGCCTATCATTATGGAGTTGTTTTTTTGAGAGAGGCTCATGGGTGCTGGGTTTTGTTTCCTTTTCATGTTTTGGAAAGTCTATCTCATGGAACGACAACTTCTTTTGTGAAGATATTCTTGGGTTATGTGTTAGTCATTGCTCTGGTCTTTTGCCACTGAATTCTGAGGTGACTAGTGTCCTGAAGATAATTTGATATTGTCGGTGTGAAAGCATGAAGAACTCTACTTCTGAACTTCAGTAGGTAGGCCAAGATAGGCCTCAGGGTGGAGCGGTCCATGTGGAAGTTTTCTGAAACACAGTGTATTCTTTAATTCAGCAGATCCACTTTTGTTTCAGGGACATTTTCTTGAGCAGTTTTAATTCGATGGGTCTACTACTTCAGGACACCATTTGTCATCACATGAGATCACTTTTATCCAGGCCCCGCTATCTACCTTCCTTCTACTAACTTTAATGTCTTAGGTCCTTTTTTTTAAACCTGTGGCTTATTGTGGTTATATCTAACTTTTGCTCTCTGTTGTAATTCAAGTTTTAGCTGTTAAAACTCTGTTCCTTGCTGTTTATCTTTATTCACTAGTTTTGTAATTATGTTGTTTTGTCCTCATTTTTTCCCCAGCTCATTCTGCTTTTTCTTCTTTTATCACAGGGTATTTGAGCTCATGTTCTATTTAATTCATGTTCTTAAAATGTTCTGTGGTATAAAGCTTTTGCAGGCAATTGCCTTGTTTCTAGGGTTTTTCTAAGTTGGAACCTCCCTTTATCTATTAGGTTTGTGCTTTTTTCCTTTCTCTGAATTGTAAAAAGCAAGTATGTTTGTAAAATAGTTCTGTAATTTTCTTTCCCCATTCTGCTCACATTCTATCTAGATTTTCTACTTTCTATTTGCTTTGAGTCAGGATTCTTTTTCTCTATAAATATCCAAAACCGGTTTGTTCCAGTTTGTTTTCCTCTCTATACCACAGTCTGAGGGCTGGAAATTTTGGGTCTTCACACTTTTCTGTGATTTGAGGTGATGACAGGGGATGGAGGAGATAATCAACCAGGCACTATGCAGTCTTAGAAAGTTTGTGCTCTGCTTTTCTGAAATTTTGTTAAATAGCCTGATTCAGTTCTCTTTCACCCTGTTGGAGTTTGTATCCTCTTCCTGGGGGGGTGGTGGGAGGAATACCTTTAGGATTATTTAACAATCAGGATTAATCATTTAAACTGGGATTAAATAATTAGTAATGTGGATGGCTCAAGAGCCTTACTCGACAATTATTTATTGAAATTCATGGCATTTGGTGAAGCCCCCTCCTTGGTTGATTATTGTAGGTAAATATTTGTTTTGCTCTTTTAAAAAACTATGTGTTCATTTCATTCATTGGGCATTGGGGTATCATTTTTTACCTGGATTTCTCTAATAGCTTCTGTTTTTTTTAAATGCTAATAATTTTATTAAGTAATTTCAAATTTACAGAAATATTATACGAATGGCCCTTTAAGCCATGTGGGAGCAAAGTGCCCTGGAGCTTACTTCCTGCTGTGATAATAGAGTCCCCTTAAACACAATCATTTCCATGAAATAGGAAAGCTGATTTCTTCTTTAATCCTATTTGGTCTATTGAGAATAGCAAAAAAATAAATGAAAAGGAAAAAACATAATTAGAAAAAAATACTGTGAAGTTAAAGTTTAATAGTTTACTCTTTAATGCTCTTTGAGACGTGAAGAATGGAAACTTTATGCTTTAAATCCTGTGGTCTGACCTTCTTGTCTCCATACCTCTGGTGGCCGCTGGACAGAACACGTTAACTAACAAAATTGATAGGTTTACTAGATTGGTAGATAAGGGTACTGGTAGAGATCTAGCGTGTCTAGATTTGAGCAAGGCATCTGATAAAACCTTTCTTAATACCTGTTATTTAAGTGGCAGGATGGAGGTGTGTGTACTGGGTGATCAGGCAAGTGAGAGGACTACAGCTGGTTAGACAACCATTTCCTGGAGATCAATGTGTGGTCCTCAAACCACAATGATTCCTTCTGACGCTATCCTGTGCAATCCTTTGAGTCTGGAGAATCATAAAAAAACTAGCTTACAAAGTCTGTAGCAGCAGCCCCAGCAGCCTGGGAACGAAAACTAACTAGATGATAGAATCATTCCTTGAAAGTTATTTGAAAGGGATGAACCCAAATTAACGAAATGAAAATTTATGCATAATAAATATTTATAATTTGGGTTGCCCAGCATCTAAAAGCTTTTCCTATTTGGGAGGAATCCTAAGATGATGATAAGGAAACAGCCCTCTCTTCCACTATGGAAACTAAAAGGGCAGCTATCCCCCTGGGAGCACAAGCAAGGACAAGACCTAAGACAGCTGATGAAATGCTGTCACCTGGGACTTTATATCCTGAAGGGTAATGACAAGGCTCAGGTCAATTAGGTGTGCTTCAGGGTGGCTCTGCAGGGGAAAGGTGGGGGGAGCCTGGAAGGATGGCATGTCTAATGCCAGCAGAACGCAGCACAGGGATGGTAGGTGTCCAGTGGTGGTGTGGATGGTAGGTGTCCAGTGGTGGTGTGGATGGTAGGTGTCCAGTGGTGGTGTGGATGGTAGGTGTCCAGTGGTGGTGAGGCCAGTCTTGGGGCAGTGAGTGCCCTACTTGTAAGCGGCACATCCTGAGCAGCCTGCTCCTGTGGTGAAAATTCATCTGGGCCTTGCCTCTCTTGGCCTGTCTGATTCATTTCTACCTTTCTTTGATTCTAGGAGCCATGAGATTCAAACTACATTCCATTTCTGCATAAGGAACCATAGTTGTTTTCTGTTATTTACAATCAAGAACCTTGTCGAGTACAACATATCTGAGTTCAGGATCCAAAAATCAGCCGAGAAGACCTGGATACTTGGCAATTCATGTGAAAAAGACATAGTGAACTGTGACGTAATGGGTATCAGTAAAATGGTGTGGCTGGCAGAGGGCTACAATGGGCAGGACAAAGATGGTCAGAGGCCATCTTATTCAATCTTCTGCTCTTGTTCACTACAACTAGAGTATATTTCCCTGTTCAAAGTGTTTTCTTTTAAGGCTGATGGGGACAGATTAAAATATGTACAGTGGAAGAGTGGCCAGGAAGTTGATGTGTCTTTGTGTGAGGAGCTGGAGAAATTTAACTTAGAAAAGCCATAGGGAGGACATTCTAGGATTCTTTCAAATTATGTTACTGCTGAGATAATTTTATAAAAATGTAATGATACAAAGACAGATGCAAAATGGTCTTAAAAATAAAACAACGGGGTGCCTGGGTGGCTCAATTGGTTAAGCGACTGCCTTCGGCTCAGGTCATGATCCTGGAGTCCCGGGATCGAGTCCCGCATCGGGCTTCCTGCTCAGCGGACAGTCTGCTTCTCCCTCTGACCCTCTTCCCTCTCGTGCTATCTCTCATTCTCTCTCTCTCAAATAAATAAATAAAATCTTTAAAAAAAAAAATAAAACAACGTCCCCCACACCAAACTGAGCTGTGTGTGTATATCACAAAAGGCGAAAGAAAGTGAGGGCTGAGAGTTTTCAGATGGGACAAGGATAAGAAGTGAGTGTTGTTTGGACACTCACTTCTATCACTAGTAGAATAAGCCTTAGAGGGGCCATTTCCCAGGCTCCAATCAGACTGACACTTTCCTTTTGGGGGCCCCTTTCCATAGGGTGCCGATATCTTTTACTCCAACAGTGTTCTTAAACTAACTATTGTTTCAGAGACTCCAGATGACTCACCTTTTCCACTGTAGAAGAAATACAAGATCTAAATGTACTGAAATATTCCAAAAGTATCCTATTGTATAGTACAATATTCTTGCTCTACCTTCTGGTTTCTAATATCTTCAAATGAGTAGTAAGCCTCAAACCCTGTTCTTTCTGGTAGCTTCATAATAGATCTAAGGCTGCTTCCATCATCAGAGTGTCCCTGAGGATAATGTTGATTATTTGAATTAACTATGTCGAGTATCAAATAATAAATCTTATATATGCATATATTACTTGCGCATTTCTTCTGATTTTTATGTGGAATGTAAGAATTGAAATAATTGAGGATATTTTACATTTTTGAGAAATTAAAACCTCTGAAGGTAATTAAACTCATTTGCAAGCTTGTATGCAAACTGGTTCTACCACTCCTAGGATCCCCTGGCTTCAAGAATTGAGAGAGGTTAGGAGGAAATGAAGGCCTCCCCACCTTCAACTCTCCTTGGCACAGCATCCAGGACCAAGTCTTCTCCCCGGGAATACAATCAGGCGATTCAATACTGGCAGGGTTTAGAGAGTCAAACAAGAGCTTCATTCAGGCTCCTGAGGGTTGCTACAAGTAATACTGCTATGAGTATCCTGCTGACTACGGAGCATGCATATTAACCAGCTTAACTTTTGTTCCTTGTTTTTATAGTTATGGCAAATGATCTGGCCTTAGCCATTCCTCCTTCCCTCTGTTCTGTCTTGCAATACAGTTCTCTGCAAAGTCTGATTGAGGCTAGAAGAGTAATCTGTACCAACAGAACAGACTGTGAGGGTGGCGAGGTGGGGAGAAGGGGAGGCATGGTTTATTGAGTATACTCTCTCCAGCACCTAGGACAGTCAAAGCATAAGTAAAGGACTGCTGGATTGAACTGAACTAAAAGGAATGAAACTACCTGGTTCATAATACCAAAACCACATACAAACAAGGAATACTTGCTGGTATCTAAACAAATTAATAGATAAAGCAACTTTTTGGCAGGGAGAGAAGCAGGGGATGTATTTTTCCTTGATTTTTATATTATAGCTCGACCCATTGTACAATCATTTGAGAAATAAAGGAACAGAGGAATGCCATTTTAAATAAAGTCAATAAAAACAGCAGCCTTTTAATTCATATTAGGTTTGTCATATTGTCATATTGGGTTTGTTTCTTAGGAAAAATGAATTGTCAACAATTCCAAAATCAAAAATCACAAGACAGTTAAGTTTATAATGATATTTACCT
Source organism: Callorhinus ursinus (assembly GCF_003265705.2). Lineage (NCBI taxonomy): Eukaryota > Metazoa > Chordata > Mammalia > Carnivora > Otariidae > Callorhinus > Callorhinus ursinus. Next base: position 27,940,065 of record NW_027397070.1, read on the forward strand.
AGAAGAAAAAGAGAGTTAAGGACTTCATTACATTTCTCCTCTCTAAAATTTAATTATCTCTCTCTCTCTCCCCCTCTCTCTTTTATAATTCTTTATATAGGGGGAGCAATAGAAATGGCATATTAATTTCTATTTATTTAAACAGTTTCCAAAATGCTACCTATGCAGGAATTGGCATTATTACACTCAATACAAAAGGAAGGAATGCATAAAGATAAAGAATTAGAAAACAGAAATGGTAGTACTGGTAAATAAATCCAAAAACCAACAAAATTAATAATTAACCCATTTTTTTAATGGAGAAAATGCACATACTAAAAATAGGAAATGGAAATGGATTAATAACCACAGACATGGGAGAAATTAAAAGACTCCTAAAAGCTGATTTTACTCAGCTCTATGCAAATAAATTCTAAATGCACAAAATGGATGAATTTCTAGTGAAATATTAATTGCCAAAGTTGTCCCCAGAAGAGATAGACAGTCAAAACACAGCAATTACTGAGAGAAATATGGAGAGTTGTTAACCTCCCTACCAAGAGTAAACAAATAAATAATGCCCTAGTTACAGATGATTTTTACCAGTAAATTCTACTCGCTTTTAAGTAACAGATGACAGCAACTGTTTTAGAGTATGCAGAAAAGAAGAAAAACCTCCAGATCCTCATGATGAAACCAGGCTATAACTGATACCAAAACTCAATAAAAGTAACACAAAAAATAAACTACAGATCAAAAGCACATATGAATATCAATGCACAGGCTCCAAAGAGTGTATTAACGAACAGATTCAACATAAAAAAGAATAGCACACCTTGGTAAAGTAAGATTTATAAGGAATGCAAAGACGATTCCATCTTAAGAAATATGTCTATATAACTCACCATGTTAGTGTTTAAAAAGAGAAAAATCATAGGGTTATCTCCATAAATGCTAAAAAAGCACTTGAAAACTTCAACCATTCTTGATCAACATGTTTAATAAAGTAGAAATAGTCACTTTATATCACACACATACAATATAACCAGAAAGCCTATGCTGCAGAGAGAACTACTAGCATGTTACCCTCACCACTACACCCAACCATCATCATCCTTGAGGTAAGAGCCCACACAATTAGATGAGAGAAATAAGTAAGAGGTATAACAATTAGACTGTAAAGATAGAGTTAATATTATTCATTATTTATAGGCAATATGATTTTACAGCTGAAAAGCCCAAGAAAATCACCTGAAAAAGTATGACAAACAACAGGAGTATTCACTACAGTAATTATGAATAAAGCAAACGTAAAAGAATCATTAGCATTGCTATTAGGAAAGCTATTGAGATTAAGAGATTGCCACTATTTAACCTCTTTTGACTTACAGAAATAGCAATTTCATATGGGTCAACCCAATATATATAAATAACAACCACCCAGAAAACATAATGGGTAAAAGATGCCATATATAATGGCCACAAAAAAGACAAAATAGTTCGGGATAAAATTAAATGTTCACAATTCATAGAAAGAAAAGTTTCTAAAATTCTTGAATGGATTTCTGTATCTTTCCAATTAATGTAGAAATTTAACATAATATCAATGAAAACACCAAAAGAAATTTTTTAGAAGTAGAAAAACTGACTTAAAAGTTCTTATTGGAAAGCAAAAAAACCTTCAAAGATAGAGCTAAGAAACTTACTTAAAAACAAAAAAGGAGACTAATGGGAGAAAACCAACTCTACAAGACAGTATAACACAAAACTGCATCTAAACAGGTGCTTTGTGAACGGAGTTGTAGGGGCCCAGCGCAGGCTGCCCTCGGATGTACTACAGAAGCATACTGATCATTTTGAATTGAATCTATTTGGGAAACAACCAGGACATGGGCACTCAGACCCTCCTCTGTCCCCATGAAAGCAGAAAACAAACCTCCCTTATGAAAAATAGCTTCTCTGGGGCGCCTGGGTGGCTCAGTCGGTTAAACGACTGCCTTCGGCGCGGGTCATGGTCCCGGAGTCCCGGGATGGAATCCCGCGTCGGGCTCCCTGCTCGGCGGGGAGTCGGCTTCGCCCTCTGACCCTCCCCCCTCTCGGGCTCTCTCTCAAATAAATAAATAAAAATCTATAAAAAAAAAAAAAAAGAAAAATAGCTTCCCTGTGCTAGGAATTAAAAAGACTTCCTTATCAGCAGAAATAGGGATGTTAAAGTTGAGAAAGCTGTAAGTAAATCTCGCTTTTTCACTAATTTACTTCCTCAGCCTAAATTCTGCTTAGAATTCCTTACTAATTAAAACTCTTAAACGCCTGTTTTCCTTAACCTGTAAATTCCTCACAAATCTATCATCCCTTTGTCTAAAATGTATAAAAACTGCCTGCCTTAGTTATTTCTTTGGGTTTCGATTTCATTATTGGGCCTCTTTTTGCACATAACAAAAATTTGGTTTTTCCTTCTATTAACCTGTCTCAGGTAAATTAATTCTTAGTCCATCTGGAAGACCTTGAGGGTAGATGAAGAATTTTCCCTCATCATCAAAGTCAGTGGAATAGATTCCAGAATCCAGAAATAGACTTGTGAAGAATTTTAGCATGATGAAAGTGGCTTTTTTAAAAGATTTTATTTATTTATTTGAGAGAGAGAATGAGAGATAGAGAGCACGAGAGGGAAGAGGGTCAGAGGGAGAAGCAGACTCCCTGATGAGCAGGGAGCCCGATGTGGGACTCGATCCCAGGACTCCAGGATCATGACCTGAGCCAAAGGCAGTTGCTCGACCAACTGAGCCACCCAGGCGCCCTGAAAGTGGCTTTTTAATTGAATAGGGAAAGGATTGATTATTCAATAAAAAATGTCTGGACAGTTAACTGAGCGACTATGTAAAAAAAGAAAAAAAACTTCCCTCTATATCTCAGAATAAATTTGCGATAGATCAACAGACATAAATGGTAACAAATGAGTCCATGAGAGTACTAAAAAAAAAACATGGAAACATTTTTATGAGTAAATTCTTAGGAGGAATTTAGGGAGTTCTTTGGAGGCAGCAAGTATTTTAAAGATCTCAGGAGAAATGAGAGGTCTTAAAAAGTCTAATTTCCTGACCAAGAGTTGGAGATTGGGTTAGGTGAAACCTCTGAAACTCTCTTCTTAGAGAAATGAGTGGGGAATTCCAAGTACTCCCCTTGTGCCTGCTAATGCTTTTGATGTAGTAAGTGTACTGGCCTATTTCACAATCTCATTGTGCAGGTCTTGAGTGGAGGGAGGAGGCATAACCCAGATGTCAGCTGGATTACTTTCTCCTTTGAAATTCAAAGCGAATTAGCTTGCGCTTCTATGTTCTTCCTTAAGGAAATTTGGTCAAACAAAGGTAAAACAATACAAAATGATAAACTCATTTATGGAGTTCCTAGGTCCTGTGAGAAAGTGCTCAATCTAAGTCCCATTGAGCATATTTAAATACTATTCCTAAAGTGTTTGGACCACTCAAAAGCCAGGATTCATGGGCAAGCATTATTATTTTTAAAGTTATTAAGTTATTAGGCTGACTTAAAGCCACCACTTAGTTACTGAAGCTCTTTCAGAACACTGAGACAGATAGTTAAACTGTCCTTTTAAGAGATTCTGACCCTTTATTACTCTAAATGTCTGGGTAAGACATTTCTTTCTTGTTTCCTACATTCTAAATCTTCCAATGTCCACCTCTGGGATAATAATCATATTTACATTGTTCAATACCCTGAAAAGAATAAGAAACATTTATATTCTATGGTATTTAGACTGTGGTATGTAAATTGATCAGAAGTTTTTTTTTCCTAAAGATTTTATTTATTTATTTGAGAGAGAGAATGAGAGAGAAAGAGCACATGAGAGGGGGGAGGGTCAGAGGGAGAAGCAGGCTCCCTGCTCAGCAGGACTCCATGCTGGGACTCCAGGATCATGACCTGAGCCGAAGGCAGACGCTTAACCAACTGAGCCACCAGGCGCCCCAGAAGTTATTTTTCATATTATTTTATTTCTGCTATCAGTGTTACACTGTTTGTTGTTTCTTAACAAATAAAAAGCCCCACACTTTCGGGTTGGTAACTTATGGACACAATTAAAAAGTCAAAAGGCACAAAAGACTATATGTAGCCTAAAAGTGAGTCTCTCCCACTCTGTCCCTCACTTACTTACTCTCTTACTCTCTTTTGCAGAGGAAACCACTAGGACTAGTTCCTTATCTGAAAGATATACTATCCACGCCCTCACCAAGTATACATTCTATACACTACACATTCCACATTCCATGTTCTATACACACATTGCTCTGCATTTTGGTTTTCACTTAACCATATAGCTTGGGGATTGTTCCAGATCTGCACAAACAGGATTGCCTTATCTTTATCTTTATGCTGCGTATCATTCCACTTTATGAAGGAATCATCATTTAACTAATCCTACACCTACAATGCTTCTAATTTTTAGTTCTCACCAACACTTTTGCAATGAATTACTTTATACGTGGGTCATTTTGCATATAAGAGAATATTTGAAGGGTAAATTAGTAAAAGCAAACTGCTGAGTTAAAGGGTATGAGCATTCTCAATTTTGATAGCTATTGCCAAATTGCTCTCTAAAGGGGTTGTGTCTATTCCTGTTTCCACTAGCAAATATTTGAAAATACCTGTTTGCTAGTAACCTGACCATCAGAGAATGTTAATTTTTTTGGTTATTTTTTTTTCATTTTTTTTTTTTTTTGCTGTCCATCTTATAGGTGAAAAGTGTATCTCATACTTTTAGACTCTTCTCACTGAATGATTCAAAATGTCTTCTTTATCATATACTAAATTTGTCTATTTGATGCATTTCTGGGCTTTCTGGTTTATCTCATTGGTCTCTCTTCTCTCTTCATACACTCTTACACAGTTTTGATCACAGTAGATTTAGAGTATGTTTTACTTTATTGTAGGTCCAATCACCCTTATTGCTCTTCTTTCCCCTAAGAAATTTCCTGGCTGTTTTTATTTTTTTCTCTATGAATTTGAGAAGTAAGTTTGTTTTGCTTCAAAAAAAATCTGTTGCATTTTTTACTGGGACTACATTACATCAATAAATTATTTAGGAACACTACTACTTTTTAAAGTTTATCATTGCAGGCTTGCCATTTCTTACCAGTATCTTTTGAGGCATGTCTTCCTGAAGCTCATAAGAACATCTTAAATATTTTCTTGTTAATTCTTCACAGCATCTTTGGAAATAGCAGGTTAGATAGAAGGGATTAGCCCAAGATTACATATGATAAAAAGTCCTAATCCAGTATTATATCTACTTTTTGGTAATGCCTTACCACCAGATTTTACACAAATTCAAAAACAAAATAAATTTTCTGCCAAGGATTAAATTTTCCTATTGTGAAAAACCAGCAATGTGCAAAAACAATTCAGCAATGTATTTCTTGTGTGATGATCTGTGGCCAAGCACAGAATGCATTCCTATCATGGAGTAACAATTTCAAAAGAATTTTGAAACCAGAGTTGGCTTGGATGCTGTACAATGACACCCAGGATCTTGGCCTACTTCCCAGATTTCCCCTTTTTGGTTTTCTAGCAAGTTTGGTCATGCCTGGGAATTTGCTGAATATGGTACTTGGATCAGTGACTTCCTGAATGTGACATTGGGATCAATGGCATTTGTCTGCCCAAGGATTTTTGGAGTATAATTTTTAGACTACTGCAGTTGTCATTAAGTCCTTTATTGAACTGGTGCTCAGTTGCAAGGGTGCAAAGAGGAAGGGCAGTTTGTGAATTGATTATGGAAGGCAAAGATCTTGAGAGAGAATGTTCTCTTGTGAATATTGAGTTACATACCTGGACACACTGGTGTTCCAGCTGGAGGATCTTCAAGTCCTTAAATAAATATCTAATGGATTTAAAAGCTATCTTTAATGCCACTTTTGACAAATGGCCACTTAGTAAAGGTCAGCCAAGACTTGATAAACAGTTGATTATCTGCAGCACTTCCTACCATCACCCTGGCTCAGTTAACATGGGGAAAGTTGACAAAGAGCCTGCCTGAGTTATTGAATTACTTAGGACACAAGCACGTGTTGACATATATCTGAGTGTATTTTTGGATTACATTTCCAAAACAATTATCATTTTCATCATTTTGTTTCAGTCAGCACTGTTCTCCTCAATGCCATAATTACGAGCTGACTTATGTAAAATACTTTAAAAATGTATAGTAGTATGATATACATACCTAGATAACATCTGAGATTATTTGCCACCACCTAAATGAGAACATTCTTTAGCTTGGCCCTCTAAAACAAAAAGACTACTGTGTTCTAAACTAGAATGTTATGCAAGAATCTGAATAGCATAGTTTACTGAATGCTCAGCCTGTTTAGTGACATACCAGAGTAGGACAAAGGCTAACAGCAAAAACATGGGGCAAGTTTTAAGCAATGAACTTAAAGGTATATGGATGATGAAATATTTAATTACCAAGGCAGAGACCAGGTTGTAACATCTAGCTAATGAAAGTATAAAGATGAGTTATTAATGGGATAGCTGTTTAATTAGATGATTCATTGGTTTGTTAAGCAGTAAGAGTGTTGCCAAAATCACAAGATTAGACCTCTTTGAACAAAGAATGGTGATGGTATGATGATGTCATATATCACTTGCCTTTTATTCCCATTATCATGGCAACACCTTAGGCTATAAATATGAACTATTTAGACATGAGAAATAAGAGGTGAGGCAAAATCGGCAACCGAAGGAAATTGTTATGGTAAATTAGGCATATGGCATATGAAGTTAGGAGAGCATTTACAAGTCTAGGAAAATGACAATACAAATTTCATGATTCTCCTTAGATTAATAGAATTTATCTCAACCAAGTCATACATGGAATGCTTTTACAAACATGACTGTGCTCCTGAATCTTGAAATTTGCCTTAAGTATTATTAAACTCTGTGGTTATAGAACTCAACAAATCTCAGGTGAGTGGAAATCTGAGTCTGTCAAGCCTCTCAGAGAAATGTAAAACATGATTTAAACTCAAGGGACTTTCTTTTTTTTTTTTTTTTTTAAGATTTTTAAGTAATCTCTATACCCATCATAGTGTATAGCTTGAACTCATGACCCCAAGATCAAGAGTCACACGATCTTCTGACCAAGCCAGCCAGGTGCCCCTCTAGTTCCTTTTATTTATTTTTTATTTTTTGAAAAAATATTTCGGGATGCCTGGGTGGCTCAGTCGGTTAAGTGTCTGCCTTCGGCTCAGGTCATGATCACTGAGGTCATGGGGTCAAGTCCCTAATCAGGCTCCTTGCTCAGCAGGGAGCCTGCTTCTCCCTCTGCTCCCCCCTCTGGCTCGTGGTCTCTCTCTCAAATAAATAAAATCTTAAAGAAAACAAAAAAATTTTATCTCTTTGAGAGAGAGAGAGAGAGAGAGCTCAAGCGTGCAGGAGCAGGGGAAGGGCTGAAGGAGAGGGAGAAGCAGACTCCCCACTGAGCAGGGAGCCTAACTAGGGCTCAATCCCAGGACCCTGAGATCATGACCTGAGCCAAAGGCAGACGCTTAACCAAATGAGCCACTCAGGTGGCCCCCTGTAGTTCCTTCTGACAATTTTTCATTAAGGATTTATGGACTTCTTAGGGACCTCTGTACAGCTAAGAACCTGAGTGCCTATATATATAAACATTATTCACTACAGAAAGAGAACAAGAAACAATTCAAGGGTAAAAAAAAAACAACAGATTCATTATGGAGGTCTTAGGTCCTGTGAGAAAGTGCTCAATCTAAATCTTGTTGAGCAGGATTGTTGCAATATATCCTGTGTAACCGTCTGAAAGATTTCAGGGTCTGAATTCTGGAAAAGACTTAACACCATTAAAAAATGTGGTTCCAGGATGATTATGAAAAATTACAATATAGGTATTTTCAGCTTGCTTAAACCTAGGGTATCTGGATTGACCATTCACAGGATGGTTTTATTCCTAGGTAAGAATATTTAGCTTTTGTATGTATTGAAAGAAATACAGGTTAAGACTATACTCACTGAGCAACCCACTTGTCAAGACATCAGCCTTCTTACTTATAGCCCTGAAGAAGGCAAAGTAGGATGCGATCACCTTGGTTTATTTTTCTTGTGAAATAATGCTCTTTTCTATCCCACTTGCAAGCACTGTGGTTAATTTTACCAGCAATCAAGGCCACAAGCAGGGGAGTAAGCTAGAATTTTGACTGAGTCATGATTCCCAGGCCTCTTTCTATAGATATTTGTGCAGAGTCTGGTTCTGAGGCCCATCTGGAATGCTCTCCCACACATCATGCTGGGCAAGGCAGCAGAGCACAGGTTTTAGCGTCTTTACGATGCGGCTCCATCATCCTGTGGCTATGTGACAGGGTCTGGTTACCCAAATCTTTGTGTCTTGGTCTCCTTGTGGAAAAATAAGGCCTAACAACAGCGTTCATTTACCTCATAGAGGTATCGTGAACATTAAATGAGGGAATACATCTAAAGCATCTAGAATGGTGCCAGGTAGACGTTAACAATGATTGTATATAAAAAAAGCCACTCAAGTGGAGATTTAATAAACAGCATGCTGTAAGTTTCCCCACCCCTGGATATAGACATATCCTTCAATTGTTCGTTTTACAGTTGAGGGGGGCAAATGAGCAGAGAAAACTTTGAAAGAGTTAGCAAATTTTTGCAACCACAGATCTAGATGAGAAAAATTCCCAGGCTTTATTGGGTCAGAAACAGGTGTTCTCCAATTTGGCATTACTCTGAGGCACCAGCTCCAACAGCCCCCCAACAAGGTGCCCCAGTTGTCCCCATAGCCTGAGAACTTTCCACTGTCCCTACCTGTGGGAATGCTTCTCTCCCAGACCAGTTCTTCCCCTTCTCTGTGCAGTGGTACCCCCTCCCCACAGAAGGCATCTTTAGTACACATGCTCAGGCGACCACCAGAGGTAATGTTTTGTTTAAGGACTGACCTTGGGGTGCATTTAAACATAGGGACAAACTTTAGCTCCCCAAAAAGTTATAGTCCCAAAGTTAATACTTAGTTGAAACTTGGGAGTATACTTCCTTCTTTATAAATATTAAAACAAAATGTGCTAGTCTCTCACAAAAACAGATTAATTGACCAACTACCATTTCTCATGAACTCCATCTTCTCCTTTGTTTTCCCTTCCACTATGTTTCAGTTGCTGTGAGGGTAAATCCTAAATTAATCTCTGGTAGAGAGAGAAACACTCTGCAGCTGGAAGGAATTGGAAAAGCACTGGGGATTTTTTTCCTCCCTATCATGAATTCAGTGATTACTGACTTCAAAATAACAGTTCAATAAATGGGAAAAAAAAAAAAAAGATAGAACACATTCCAGGGTGAGGGGATGGCAAGTACAAAGGAAGAGAGATGTGAACATACACTGTTAAATTTCGGGAAGAGCTTATGGTGAGAAGGAAATAGTTCTTGGTCTCTGTAGGAAACTGTCACTGAGTTACCATGGGGCACAAGTTGGGGAGTGCCTGTAATTATATCTAGCTGGCCATTTTTGTTTGGCACAGATTAACACAACCATCTTTTAAAATAGTATGCTCAAGTTCTATTTTCAACTTCATCCTGACATACACTTCTGCCACACCCTAAGAGCTATTCATTTTGCTTTTTTTGGTTGTGGAAAAAGCAAGGTCCCTTTTGTCTGAGCCTCTTCGTTCTAGGTCGGGTTTGCCTTTCCTCAAGGCTTTTCCCAGTTCAGCAATTCCCATGAATTTTGGTCAAATAATTTTCCTACTAGAATGTAAAATCCATGAAAGCATGAATTTTTGTATTTTAAAATTCATTGTTATTCCTAGTTCTTAGAATAGATCTTGGTACACAGTACCAGTCTAGACATAATTCAAAACATTTAAGCACCTACGATGTGGTGCCCTATGGAGGGTCCAATGCTACCTTTTCAGAGCTTGCAAACGAGGAAAAGAGATGTGTAATCAAACTCCAAATCAAGGCAGAATGAAACCAGTGCAACTATTGAGGTATACATTGTTAATGGGGGGGTGCTATGGACTGAACGTCTCTCCCCCACATTCACATGCTGAGACCTAATCCTCAGTGCGATAGAGTTTAAAGGTGGGTCCTTTGGGAAGAGGTTAGGTCATGGGGTATAGCCTTCACGATTGGGATGAGTGCCCTTATAAAAGAGAGTCCCAGAGAGCCCTTGTGAAGGTACAGCGAGAAGACAGTTGTGAGGAACAAGCCCTCACTAGATATCGAATCTGCTGGTGTCATGAGCTTGGGCTTCTTAGCTTCCAGAACGGTGAGAGATGTTTATAAGGCATCCGGGTTATGCTATTTTTGCTACAGCGGTCTAAAAAGACTAAGACATGGTGCTCACGCACAGTAATTGATTTCAACCAGAGGACTGAGGAAAAGCTTCACAAGACATTCTCCTCAAAGACAAGAGTTTCCATTAGGGATGTGGAGGTTATTTTTGGTCAAGTGGTTATTAGTTTGGATTCTTCCGGTTTCAAGAGATAGAAACCCATCTCAAAATAGCTTACACAAATACAAGGGAAGTGTAACTGGGAAACCTGGGGGTGCCACTTGCTTCAGCTCTTCTAGAACTCTTGACCCTGCTTATGTGTGTAGGCTTCCTTTCCTCCCATAGCAGACAGACATAATCCATGTTGCAGAGGAAGGGGTGGAGTTTGGCCACAGATCGCTCCATGCTTGTATCACACTGGATTGTATTTAATAGACATAGAAGGCTAATAAGATCCCATGGAAAGTCTCTGCTCAGTCTAGTTTGGGTCACATGCCTATCTCCAGGCTAATCACTGTAGCTCATGGAGTGGGACATATGCCCAGCGTGTGGCCACGGTACAGATAGTGCCATGATGGAGCTGTGTTAATAGGGACTCATACAAAGCAAAAATAATTTTAACCAGAGATAGGAAAAGTTGCAAGACTTTTGTAGGATTGGCAGCTCTATTAGAAACATATAGAGTGGGCAGGGCTAGGGCAGTACTTCCTAAGAAAATAGGAGAGGAGAGGACCCCAAAAGAGGAGAAGTAAGATGCTAGGCAGACAAAAACAACAGGTAACCACTACAATAACTAAAATGCATGCACTCATAGGCAAACGGGATGCGGTTTGCTGTGACAGAAATCTGATTGCCAAAGCTAGGCAGTGGGAGATCAGGCTGGAGAGTTAGGTTGGGCTGGGTCATGGTGAGCCTCCACTGATAAATGGGAGTTGTCAAAGGGCTTAGTTGAATGAATGTTGTGAACAGACCTAGGTCGCTCTACTCCCCTTTTCCCAGAAACAGCCGCTGGGCTAACTCCTCTGGAACGTCTAAGGTATCAGGCTCTCATGACCATGGACTTCTTCCAGTCCCCTTTGCTTTTTCTTTCTCCAGGCCACGTACTATCTTGCCTCAAGTCTAGATGCAGTCCTGACATCCTGGTCACTTGTTTCCCAATCTAAGGTCAATATCCCATTAGGGAATTGCTTTTGTCCAGCACTGAAATTCCTGGATTCTTACAAAATAACATCTAAAGCCTTATTTTTCAGTCACTCTGGCACCAAAGGCGGGGGGTTGCGGGGGGTGGGAAGTGGAAATGTACTACCAGTTGGTGGCTAATCTGCATGGGTTATCGGGGTTTTCTTTCTTTTTTTTTTTTTTTTTAAGATTTTATTTATTTATTTGACACAGAGAGAATGAGCACAAGTAGGGGGAGTGGCAGGCAGAGGCAGAGGGAGAAGCAGGCTCCCCACAGAGAAGGGGGAGCCTGATGTGGGACTCGGTTCCAGGACTCTGGGATCATGACCTGAGCCTAAGGCAGTGCTTAACCAACTGAGCCACCAGGTGCCCTCGGGGTTAATTTTCTATTGCTTGTCACATATTCAGATTAGCCTGAAAGCTTGAGAACTATGGTCATCTTTTGAACCCTGGGACAATAAGCTGTGAATGAATTATACTGTACAAGATCTGAACGTGCCAATCTTTTTTCTATATGTGTTCTTGAAGGAGCCAGTGTGCCCCTGTGGCCACCAACCCTCCTAGTAGGAAGTGGTATTGTGGCCATAGCTCATTAATATGTAGATTTTAATGTCTTTCACTCTTCATAAACTTTTGGGGAAGATTACCATAAACTGTATAGGATCAGGAGGATTATGTTCCAAAGAATGCTTAGAACAGCTTACTCTTTCAGGTTGTTACTATAGGGCATAATTGTTTGCTCCTGGTGAATGAGATAATGAATGGATCCATTCAGCTAGAGAAACTGTGTAATCCAGGAACAAACTACATTTACACCTCACTTCCTTGAATTTAAATGTGCATGCACTAGCTCCAACTGTGAAAAATCAACACTGAACACTTCTAAAATGAGGGTTGTTTTTTTGCCATCCAAGCAGATCACTGCAGAGATAAAAACGGGAATAATGCTTCAGTAAAAACTGAAGTTTCTGAGAAAATTAACCCTGACTATTGAAAATGAGAGGAAAGAAAGGAAAAAGAAAAAAGAAAAAGGCCACCTTCTAAGAGTTGTTACGGCAGCCACTGACAGCATTTCGTACTGTCAAGGAGAGTGGACAAACATCAGAAGAGATCACAGAAGCTGAAGAAAGGGTCTCAGGAGAGTCACGGTGCCGCTGCTTCTGAGAAGTATACCCAATGGCACAGAGCAAAAAGCTCCCCAGACTCTTACTTGCAGAGTGTGGATTTATTATGACAGCCTCAGGACCAAAAATGGTTATATTTTTCTATGACAGAGCTCACAGGGAATCAAAGATTTTCAGAGATCAAGCAGAGAATGTGGTGTGTGCAGGTGTAGTCAAGGGAAGGTAGGAATGATGCTCACAGACACTCAATGTTTTCGAGGAGAAAGCATTAAAGGTGAAGAGTTAATACATTTGTTTTTTATCTTACTCCAACAGCGGACCAGATGTAATCTTCCTGAAGAGTGACTTCCCAAAGTATCCTGCTAACTCTAGGGTGTGGAGGAAGCAAGTTGCACCCTGTTACAAATAAATGAAAAACCATAAGGTGACAGACAATACTAAGCACACTCCCACCCTTATTCAAACACAAAGGTAGAGGAAAAGTTCATGCTATCTGCCAAGAGATTATTTTTGGGGAAAAGAAGCATGCACGTGCACGTGCGCGCGCACGCACACACACACACACACACACACACACACACACACACACACCCACACCCACACACACACACCCACATACAGCAGCAAAAATTCTTCTGTTCTCCAGTACTTAAATTAAAAAACTTCCATTAGTTAACCTATGTTGGAAAAGTTTTAGAAGGAACCTGCTTGTCATCAATTGATAAAAGGCCAACATACAAACACTAAGCGAGGGAGTGAAAGGAGTATCAAACATTATTTAACACTGTGCAACCTCCCTACCAAATTGGCATTTGTCTCCAGAATGGAAAACTAATATGTTCCTGGTGTACCTTTTAATTTATTTTGTTTTGTTTTTCTTTTTCTTGAGTATGTTGAATCTGAGACAAGAAGGGCCCTCTGTTCTGATCTGGTAGGGCACTCTTTCATAAGGGCCTTGGAAACAAAGGAGACCAACTGGGGAACTCAAGCCTGGAGCCATTTGTCAAGAGCTTGCAGCCTGTAAAGCATCAGGTTACACAAGAGGGCTGTGGGTGGGGCCAGGAGGAGGCACAAAAAATGGAGAGAGGGAGTTTCTGGCCTTCAGGAGTTGCCGATCTCCTAGGGGAAGAAACAGGCGGTGCGTGGCCTAAGACGTTGCTGGGAATGGGGGTGGGGACTAGGTTCTAATTCTGACTCTGTCATTGGCTGGCCATGTGATCTTACAGGGTGGGAGTGGCCACTTGTCAAATGAAGAAATCACATGAAGGGGCAGATCTCTGTAAAATGGAGTAATTAAATAATCTGATCATTTCTCTAAGTATATTCCAATTAAAAAAAATCTGGTTAAATTTGGAAAAACTTCCCTTCCCTGAACCCCCACAGTACCAGATCGATTCTTACTACATTTAGTCTATCAAAGGCTCCCAAAGTCCTGTTGTAAAAGATTCTTTTAAATTTGGCATCTCCCAAACTTATTTTCTGAAAAAGCATCTGTTGACATTTGCAAAACATGCTTTGGAGACTGCTGATCTCTCCGCCCCTCCCAGCTTTAGAATTCTACTATGGTTAGTGGTTATTTTTCCTTATGGGCACCATCACTTCCCTCCTCTTTCATCGAGCCTCTTGGGCTGAACCTAACATGCTGCCTCCGGCTTTACTTTTCATGACTTTATGCTACTTAAATGCTCACATGAAACTAAAACAGGGTTGGACCAGATGACCTCTAAAATCTGTACAAACCCTGAGATTTTAGGATTCTTTGAATATTATCACAAACACCCACTGAAGACCAAAACAGGGTGTATATAACCCAGGCTGTTCCCATCACAGTACTCATATTTATTACATGAGAACTTGGGAATTGAAATTCTATATCCTGCCATTCTGTACACGGCTCTAAACTCAATACTCTATTTCCTTGCAAGTTCCTTTCCCCTTGACTAATGCAAAAGGAGAATATATAGGGAGATAGTGTGGGTGGGTTGTATGGGCTCCCTAGACCATCCTAGAGGTGACAGAGTTGAGTCCAGTGGGGGTGCTTCCTGCCAAATCTGCTCTTTGTAGGTACAGCAAAAGGTTCTTCATATAAGTAAATTCTTATAAAACATTAGGAAACTATACTTATTGGACCATACCTAATTATAAAAATATTTAGTGCATGCGTTTCAAAGTCAGCCAGAGTACCATTCAATTCCTGGCAGAGGCGCGGGGCCCAGGGATGACAGAATATGGATGTAAGAGACAACGTGAGAATATCCACAGAAGTCAACTAGCCAACACGCAGAGAGTTTAGTACAATTCTAGTTCTTTCTCTAGTGCAGGATTACTAGATACTATTTTTCACTCTGTCTTGACCGTTCTTTAACGTTGCACATTTCTTCTTTAGCCCCATTTCAATGCCAACAAGATTGTTGAAAAATACTTTTAAGACAAGGGTGCCAGGGTGGCTCAGTCAGAAGAGCATGTAACTCTTGCTCTTGGGATTGTGAGTTCGAGCCCCGCGCTGGGTATAGAGATTAAATAAAAAGTATTAAAAAAAACAGTTAAGACACACACTCAAATTAACTTTCTCAATTATCCAAATGTAGTAGCTGAGAAGACAGAAATATTAACCAACCTAATTAACAAGAAAGCCATTTAATTGTTTTTCCTTCACTGCAGACCTTACAGTGAAATCTCTAGGTCTGGTCTGCTCTACTTTAAGGGGCTCAGGCGCCATTACTGAAATGAAGGGTGAACTGACTGGGACACGACTGATGGTTTCCTTTCCCTGTCTACTCTTCAGGGAAATGCAAAGCAGGCATATGGTGTGTGAATGCCGTGTAGACCAGGACACTTCAGCCCCCAAGGAGGAAACAACAGAGAGAAGAGGTGAGGACAAGTGTTCACATGTCACTGTCCGAAGGCTTCGACAGAACATGTGCAGTGTTGAGAATTTCCAAAAGCTGACAGATGCCATTTAATAGGAAGAAGTAAAAGATAAGATTCTTACGGTTTGCTTCACATATAAAGGGGTAGTTCCAGTGCATTTTGTAATTATATTCTATAATACAGTAACGATAGATTGTTAACATAAGCATAATTCCTGCTGAAAATAAAGTTATGAAGTAACAAAAGGCTTTAGCAAAGGCTAATTTCAAAGTAAAAATAAGAAGATTTAATCTGAAACATTCTTATTCTAAGTTTTGATAACTCCTGGGACCCTAACTAGGTTAAAACTGAATGATCTGACCAATACTCAGAAGAATCATCATAGCATGTACACAAAATAGAGAATAAAATTTTAATGGTATCAAAAACAGAACTTTTTGGCCAATTTAGTACTTGCTGGAATAAAGTTGCAAAATGTTACTCAGTAACGGACGTAGCTTCTAAATCAAGCCAGAATTACACATACTCTGTATATTACTTGAGTATATACAAGTACATTCCATGATAACATGCAGAGACATGGAAACAAGAAGAGTACTATCAAATCAAGATCACCATCTCTACTGATGAAATAATGAAAACAAAATACCTGTTCAGTAATCCAGAATATCTCATTTTGCCAAGGGGGGAGTGTTGCTCTTTTCAAGAATTCAAATAAACTCCATATGGTTAAGTTTGTTTCCTCAACATGAAAAATGAGAAGCAGATAATATAGCCAATAGCTGTATCTTTTTTTTTTCTCACTCAATAGCAAATTAAAAGGTTTGACAGACTCTACTCTTCTCAGGTGAAAAGGGCTCTTCGCATTCTAGTGGTTAAGAATGAATCCCTTAAAGCTCCTAAACATTTGAGTGTCACACCATCTACAGCAACATATGCTCAAGTACCTTTAATGATACAGTCATATGAGACAGGAGTTTAATTTTCCTGAGAACTAAATTAGACTTATGAAATAAACTAGGGTATGAAAATGACCTGAGTTCACAGGAATCTCTAAATTCGAAAGAGACTGCTTCAGCTTTGCTAAGATTTCATCAAAAGCCTTTTATAGCAAGCATTTCTCGGGGAGTCACATATTTGGTCATGGAGCCTTGGGATCTTTTTAAGCACTAAAAAGAAGTGCTTTCTGTTGTGCAAATTCAATGAAAGGCCAGAATAGACAAGAAGACTGACGGTGCTGTAGGAAAACCTATAGGTGAGCCTATGGATTGCACTACTTTGTAAAGAAAGGAGTAGGTGAGATGTGCAACTGATCCAACTGGGCAGCTAAGAAAACCCTTGTAAGGTAAGTGAAGAAAGCACCTTAAGTGGAACCTAGTAGAAGCCACTCGGAAGTGAGGGTTGGTTGGGGTAGAGATGATCTCCTCTAAGTAACTCTCCTCTATATGTGAGAACCCCAGAACATATTCGAAAGGTAGGGTAAAATATTGGCTTCACAGTCTCTTCTCCAAATTACGCATTGCAACTTCTGTGATTATTATTGTTTGCAAACTAAGAGGTCACATGTGAATTACTAGTCACTACAGCATATAAAAGAATATAGTCTAGCCTCAATCTGAGCTCTTCTGTTTGTTCTGTAATCTAATTCAAGGCACTTTAAAATGTTTTGGTGCCTTAGGGTATTAACACGTAACATGAGAAAAACACTCATTTACTTACCTCAAGGAGCTACCACATAGATGACTGAGTCTTAAAGCACTTTGGGCTCCTCAGATGAGAAACACTGTGGAGACAATCACAGTGGAGGAAAACTCTCCCAGTGCCTTAGAATCCTGATCTATGTGCCTTGTGTCTCAACCAGGTTTTCTTAAACACTTCACAAGTAAAATGTGTTAGTGGCACTCCATCCCTTTATATATGTTAATTGTTTGGCACACCGATGTTTATATATTTAAAATAGTCGTAGTACTCACTACTCCAAAGTTGTTTACTAATTGTCCAATAAAGTTAATGAAATGTAGCCACGATGGAGTACTTTGTGTCAAATTTAGAAAACTTTAGCTTTCTCTGAGGTACATGTGACATAATAAAAAGTTCATTTTTTTCAAAATAACTAGTGTTAATTATGTGAAACCACAAGTTTTTAATGAAAAAAATACTGAAAGTATGCCACAGTGTCTATATATTCATCTGAAGAGTATAAAGATGGAGTTTTGAGGAAAAAAGGGTCTTAATGCTATAGAAAACAAAGGTGGTTATTAAATTGTTCAAAGGAAACATTTAAAAAATGTCATATTTCATATATTGAAATAAAGCCGTTAGAGGTAATAAATTATAAATACAGTAGTTCATTGTTTCTTTTTTAGCATTAATTTTTCTAAGCAAGTTAAATTCAAAACACTTGAAACCTGTCATCCTCTTGTTTCAAAGAACTATGGAAAGAGAAGCTTTCATAGGAATCTACAACAGTGATACCACCAGTGATCTTGACATAGACTACACTGGACCTTGGCCATTTTAGATTTACAACATATTTTGGTTAATACATTAGATTCAACTCATTAATATGCCTTTGTATTTGGAGAAATTAGATTGTGATTTATAACCCAAACTCAATTCCAGGTCGTGCTTGATTTTCTGCAGGGGGTTCTGTCAGACTCATAATTAAAATGATGGAAACTGTAAATAATTTCTTTCAGACTGAAAAAATATTTTTGTTTTTTTAAATAAAGTGCTTTTAAATTTAAATGTTTCTTGCCCTAAACAAAACTGAAACACACTTAAACCTGATTATGTCCATATCTTGACACACATATTTTAACAGAAAGAAATCAGTTTTGGGCCATTAATGTCCTTCAAGAGTTCAGATTGGATCTAAATTGGGTTTTGCATTATTGTCGTGCTCATGTTTGTACATGAAGGTTAAAAGAAAGAGGGCAACATCCAAGGAAGACCAATAGGCAGTATGCGACGTAACAGCTGACCAGTAGCGGCTTTCCACAAGTCCTTCTCTGAGTTCAAAATCAATTCTGTGATCCAATTCCACTAAAAAGAAAAAGTCACACAAAGGAGTATTACAATATGTTCTATATAGACTTCACCTAGAGTTGAGAACAAAAACTTAGCTAATAGAAGTGATTTTCCTAATTATCTTTTTTTTTCCTTTAGTGACTTTCCACTCTAAGCTTATGGGGGGAAAAACCACAAAACAACAACAACAACAAAAAACCAAAAACCCCAAAAAACACAACACCCAAAGCAGCCTCAACAGCTCAGGATTCTCTTTGGTGGAATCCTTTCTTTTGTATGCTCAGGTCAATATGGAATAATAAAGGAATAAAACAAAAAAATTCACTTGGTATCACAGAGTATATTTGGAGTAAAGAAATTAGGCTCAAATCTTAGATTTCCCATTTAATTTTTGTTCTTAATCTAAAATAAGGAAAACAGCCTTCCTGCAAAATTGTTCGCCAGGCTCATATGCAATAATGTCTGTGGGGGTGCGCAGGTCACTCAAAGGCTCCTTCCCTGGGGAGGGCCTATCCATCACCTCGCTCGGTGGTGACTTTTTGCAGCCCTAGACTCCCCATGTGGCTGCTGTCACACAGCCTGGTCCCCACGCAATCAGCAGGGCCTCACATGTGCCTGGGACATACAAGTGCTCACAAAATATATGATCGATAAAGAATCCACTGGGTGGACAGTTAAACTGGGAGGAACAGTGGTGATCCTTGGGAGGAAGGACTTCATTTATAACAGTGCTGTCCTCAAACAAATCAGTGAATTCAATCAAGTCTTTTTCTAAAGCCCACAGAAAGTCCTTGCAATACCTGTTAGAGAAAAATTGAGGCTATCATAGAATTACCAAGGATTCATTTAATAAGTCCTCAGAGATAAAACACTTAGAAAAACAATACTTCGATCTTTAGGAACTCCTTTAAAACAGTCATTGAGCTATATAATATTTTGAAGGAACTCTCTTAAAAACAAAAAAAACACTCAGATCTTTGTTCAGAGTGCCAGAAGATGTGGAAAGTAAAAGGTGGCAAATATCAAGGTGGCTGCAACAAAAGTTGGGTTTTGCTTTCCACTGAATTTGGTAATTGCACATAGGAAATCGTATTCACTTTAGAGAATGCTTTCATATAAATGTTTAGCTAATGCTTATTTTAAATAGGTACTTTGTGACAAGAGCCACTGGTGATTTAAAAATGCATATAGTTGTTACTTTTCTACTCAACTATGCTTTTCTGATAAGGAAAGTCCATGGATCTATCTATACATTTTCAGGTAAGATTACCTTAAGCAGCATAAATACCAATTAGGTTATAAAACACTTGTAAAATATACTGACACAGGCCTTTTATAATTTTTTTAAACTGCTATTTTTCTCATTTAAATTACAATAAGCTAATCCACAATACATCAGAAATAGCTGAAATCCATATGTGGAACTGTGGGGTAGTAATGTCTGAATCTCTTGTCTTTTGAATTCCACGGGACATTTGAGTTTGATCTGTAGGCACATTCTGGCACAACAGACAGGAAGATGAAAAAAGAGGAAACTGGAATTCTCAAGCATGATGAAGAGAAGTCAAACTGGAGTTAGTTATAAAGAGAAGAGGAGAAATATGAGGAGAAACAGAAGAGATGAGAAAAATACACATTCATATCGGCGAAGACCACCAAGTTATAATTTCTACTTTAAAATGCTACTGTAGAATGTCTTCCTAGTCTAACAGTCTTAAGTCGAATTGTTGTTTTAGAGTCAAAGAAAGGAAAACTTTTTGTGTTATAGCAAGTATTATTTGGCTTTGATTTTGTGTCCCTGACATTTATTCTTAAATGCTGTTACTGTCGTGAAACACTGCCTTTCATATACTAGACACTCAAATGCTGAATTTATCATCCTATTATAGCCTTTGTCATTCTTCTCATCTACAGGGACTTCCTATCCCTTGCTATTTATCTGTAATCTGTCCTCATCAAAATGGGACTAATGTAAGGTAGCCAGCCTGTACCCGATGAATCAGTTTTAGTCTCTCATTTTCCTTAAAAGATTTACAACAGGCAGTCTGGCTGCTAGTGCAGCTGACCTCACATGTGTTGGTTCTGCTGGTGGAGAGATGCAATTAGGTGGGCCCAGGTCTCATTTTCTCTCTCCCTTTTATGTAGATCACAGAATTTCCAGGGGAGCAAGGGTCTAGATGGCAGTACCATTCTTTATGTGCTGTGAGATGTGCTCTTGGCCAAAGTAGGCCCAAATCTATATGGAATTGCCTTGGACCTACTTTCTCATGATTAAAATATCAAAAATGGGTGGCACAACACAGCTGGTAGTTTTTTCCTAGTTTCTCTCACTGAGTTAGGTCAAAGAGAAAGGAGAACGTAATATCATCACTTTTGTCCTTTCTTCTCTTTTGAGTGCCTGAGGGCTAGAATTCCTCGATCCACAAAGACTGCGATCCTGAACAACTGAAGAGAAGTAAAACTGAGAAAAAGACTGTTAGATTTTAACAATCATTAGCAGTTTGCTTATACTGCTTTAAAACAGGGATTCTTTGCTTTTCTGGGGAGTCTCGCATACAGGCCTGTTTCCCCAAAGTGAATGTCTGCAATTTATGAAGTATGGAGGTAAAGTGTCATCAGTACTGTGCTTTCATCAGAGAACTCTCTGTACAAGGCTTGTCCACATGGATATGGTATTAAACAAAATATGTGTGAACAGAAAGTGAGCATCTTAGTATTAAAATGTGTACTAATTGGACAGGTTTCTACTGTTTTAATGGAAACACCTTAACTTTCCTGTAGAGAAATTTTCAAAAACTTAATCTTAACAGTTATCTTGGGGGCACCTGGGTGACTCAGTCAGTTAAGTGTCCAACTCTTGGTTTTGGCTCAGGTCATGATTTCAGGGTCATGAGATAGAGCCCTGAGTTGGGCTCTGCGCTCAGTGGGGAATCTGTTTGGGATTCTCCGTCTTCTTCTCCCCTCCCCCCCCTCTCGCTCTAACAAATAAATAAATCTTAAAAGAAAATGTTATCTTATTTTAAGTAATAATTACGGTCATAATTGCATTATTTTTGGCTACAGGCAGACACCAAGAAAAATACTAGTAAAGGAAACTGTGTTTTCAAATGACTGGAAAAAGATTCTTTCATAATCAAAAAGATTATGCTGAGTTCTTGTTGGTATATTATGTCTTCCTATTTTTGTGCTACCTCAGTTCAGCTATACATTTCATGTGGTTAGGTGTCTGACATTCAAGGAATATCTGTATTTTGTGAATTGTTATAATTTCAAATATATTTAAGAATATTCTCCAACTGTCCTTTCTTTGAAAAAACAAAAACTCTGGGGCGCCTGGGTGGCTCAGTCATTAGGCATCTGCCTTGGGCTAGGGTCATGATCTCAGGGTACTGGGATGGGGCCCCGCATCTGGCTCCTCGTTTGGTGGGGAGTCCGCTTCTCCTCCTCCCTGTTACACCCCCACCTTCATTCACTCTCGCTCTCTCAAGTAAATAAAATCTTAAAAAAACAAAAACAAAAACTCTAAAATGAGTTTTGTAATCACTTTTCATATCTGCCAAAATAATTTCCCAATACTAATCTATCCTTGAAAGATACTCAAAATACCTCATGTTTGAGAACAGATGGGCTTTATGGGTAAATGTAGGCTCTATGGGTAAATCTTGAATACAAAAAACTCCAGGAGATGGCCAGATTTGTTGGACCCTCTACAATCTGGTTTAAGAAACTTTTCCAATCCTATTTAGAACTATTCCCTTCCATTTAACCAACTTCTGGTTCTCTACATACCCTGTGCTTTGTTTATGCTGTTTTTTCTCCTGAAACATCTTTTTATCTTTGCATGTCCAAATCCTACTTCCACGGAGCCTTTTATGATTTTCCTACCTGAAAGCATTTTCTCATTCCCTAGAACTGACAAGAGTCCTTTACCTGTACCTTTGTTATGTGGCTCATCATATTCTACCATATACTATAATTATTCATGTAGTTATTCACCTCCCTACTAGAATATATATATATTCTCTAGAAAATATTTAATTTCAACACCAGCATTTACATTTTTGTGGGCAGTACTGAAGTCTGTTTAATATTGGTATCTTTTCTAGTGACTAGCTTGGTACCTTGACTCATGGTAAACCTTTAACAAGTAATTGTTAAAATGAAAAAAAGCAGGGGAACAGAAATAGAAGCCACACACATATTACCATTTGATTTAGTTTGGTGTAGTTATGATTAGTGGTCTAGTTGCCTAGATAGTTGGGATGGTTTTAAGATGGTAGATATAAGGGCTAGCTGAATCCACGATAAAGGAGTGGATTAATTTTCCTTCATCCAATTAAATATGCAAAATGCACTAATCAAATAATTTCTTCATGGATTTGACTATTTACATGAGTGGGGCCAAAGAGAGCACTCATATAAGATCATTCCTTTGGGGAAAATTCATGAAGTTACAGCAACACAAACTGTTGCTAGGGAGCAAAAAAAACCCAAATCAGTTTGTTATATTAAAATATTGTTCTGGAATTTTTAACCAAGTAAGAGTTTTTTTTTTCTTTGAAAATAGAAAAAAAAAAGTATGGGACATTAGCAGCTAAACAAAGAAGTTGTAAAATTAGATGCGGTTAAAAATCCAAGGAAAAACTTGTAACATTATTTTTTGTTAAAGACAAATCCAATATTAAAAAACAAAGAAAAAGGAAAAGGAAAGAGAGAGGAGCTGTAGAGAAAGGAATGAAAGTTAATGATACAGTGATTTTAAACTAAGATAAATCCTTAGTGATACATTTAGAATCTGCTGAAAATTAAAAGGCTGAAAATATCTCTTACATCCCAAACCACTAATTTTTAAAACAACACTACCCCCTCTTAAAGAAGGCTGAATATTTGTGCATACCTACAGCCCTAAGGAGTAATGTTACTGACATGTGAAATAACTGGGAATGAGTGCATACCTCATACTACGAAACCTTTTTATATCTAAATGTCTTACATGAAAAGAACAGTGAACCTCTCTGAAGCCTTTAGGACAATAAAGAAGGAAATCAGACTAATGCTTTTCTTCCCTCTCTATAAGGTTCCTTCTTTGTAGGAACGTACAGGAGTATCATTTTAGCATGGTGAGTGGCTAATCAATACTTGAGTTTCAGGACCGCTACTACTAAAGATTAGAAAATACAGGAAGAAAATATATATAAAATAGTCTATAATGGTGACATTCAAGCTGATCTCACAGAAGAATTGATGCAATTTTTCAGTGAGCAGAAGACCTCTAAGTAGATCATTTTCATAGTATTCTGGCGCTATTCCTGACATATACCATACCGAGGGTATTATCTTTATTCTGCATTACACTTTCCGGAAAAAGAAGTTGTGGGAGATTAAAGAACGATTCCTGAAGTCTGAAATCTGTGAAAAAAAAACACAAGATGCTGTAAAGTGTTGGCTGATGGTTACAAAGGGCCTTCAATGATGTAGTGGCCAAAAGTTAGAATACTACTCCCAAATATGCTGATTAAACCTAGCATACATAAAGAAGTACACACTTTGGTTTTTATGAAGAGCTCTTTCATGGAAAATATAAGCATAATCAACTTTGAAATACAATGTCATAATCTGTTAACAACCAGATATCTCCAAAATTTGTAGAGGCAAAATATGCTAAAAGAAACAGATTTTTTTTTTTTTATAGTATCTTACAAACACAGAGGAGTACAAGAAATGGAACCATAAAACCACTGTATATAAGCCTGGACTTTTTGAAAGACATGAAGAATAGCTATCTAAGATGCTTCAACTCAATGACAATAAAGTGGTTTCAGCGGACGACACACACACACTCTTCAAAGAGAGAAACCCAGATTGATTCATGAATTCAAAGTCTGTGTCCACCTTACCTTCAAAAAGCAAGAGAATCCATAGCTTCAGAATAAAGGTTATCAGGAAGAACTGAGGCAATCAGTGTGAGCAGAAAGAAGGAAGGAAGCCAGAATCACCTAGTCATGATGACCAAATTCCAGAAAGAAGATTTAAGGAAGAAAGGCTTTATGATTCGCAAGACACAGCAAGTATGACATAAGGAATGTCTAAATCAGGATTACATAGAAAAGTGTATTATTGAAGCAAGTCTGAGAATTAGTAAGGCAAATCTTGGGAATTTGGTTTAAAACGTGGAATTCTATAGTTTAATTTTAATAGCTACATCGATGTCTAGAGATAAATATATGTTAACCAAGAGTCATGATTAGCTCATATTTAGTGGAGTCTATAGTCGACAAGGTATTTACCATTAGGACCAACAAAGAATTGCAAGAATGACAGAAAGTATATTGTTAAGCTATCAAACTATAATGATGCAATATAGCTAAGCACCTCTATAACTGCTGTCCTGAAAGAAGAGACAGGTTTCTTTATTACCATTTTGAAATTACTATGTTAAATCATAAAAAGACCTAAAAAACAGCTTTCTTCCCTCAGATCCTATAGATTCTCTCTTTATGTCTTCATCACCCTTTCTCGGGGGCATTCACATTACAAGGAATTGTGACTTTTTACCTGCCATCTTACAAAATTCTTTGAAAGTATTTTTCCTCGGAAGCTTAGAGTTTTGACCTCGGCATGTCACAATAGAATTTTGTATTTTTACAGTCACATTTCTGATATTAAGTAGAAGTAAAAGCTCAAGTCAGCAATAGTATAGGAACTTATGTAAGAAACTAAAAAATGAATTATGTACAAATATCAAAGTCTAAAATGAATTTTCTAGGCAGTGTTCAAAAGGCTTACAATTATAAAATTTTCAGTACTCAGAGTCTGACATAAATAAGATTAAGTTAAAAAAATGTTACTGGTCCAAATAGGAATGTCCAAGTCAGGAATGTCCAGGATAATTCCTTGGAGTGGGGTTGACTGTGGAGAAAGATCCAGCCTCTAGGACTGCCACACCTGAGTTTCCTTTTTAAGTACGTTTTATGGATGGCAAGGGATGGTGGTCATTTTAAAATTCAGAGCAGCAGACACAGCAAGAAAATAAGGCTACAAGTATCTGAAATAAAATCTGCTTAAACATTTATTGACAAAGGAAGGAAAGCTTTCTGCTTGCTATAGTTACAAAAAGGAGCTAGTTTGAGAATCCACATTTCCTTATGTAAATCAATAGAAAAACAGGACTTACTAGTCTTATTTTAATGGACACTTAAAAATAAGGTTCAAATTTAGACCCTTGGAATTAGATATATGTAATAAATGTGTAAGAGTTTCACAACTATTCAAGATCTTAAACCTTAGAAATCTACTGGAAAAAATAAATAAAGCTCCATGGTAATGCTAAGTCCAGCATAACCATCCATTCATTCACTCACTTCTTGAATATCTACTTTTGCTAGGTAGCTGGGATAGGATTGAAAGCCATACAGCAGATCCAATACAATAATATAAGCCTGAAAGTCTTATAATTTGGTTGGATGAAGGGAACTGTGGAATTAGCAGCAGGATGGTTTTGGCATAGTAGCTTTTAAAAAGTATCAAGAATATACACAGCATAGGTTTGAAGCAGTTAAATGAATTTTTAAGGCCATATTATAAAAACTCTACTTCATAAAAATCAGGGGGTGCTCACCCCAAAGAGATTTGTTTTATACTTGATGTTTAAGACATCTTGCCACCAGGCCCTGATTATTAATAGTTCTTAACTATTAAGTCACCAATGCAGAGAGTAATACTGCATTTACCTGGGAATTACACTTAAAAATATAATCAAAGGAAAGCATTTTTTCTTTAAAAGCTAACTTATGCTTTAGATTTAGAGTTGACTGCTCCTGTCAGTATCTTAATCCTCTCTGCCTCAAGTTGTAAGAGATAGGGTATAAACGTAAGGAAAGAAGAGTATGAACTAACATGCAGAATCCAGAAAGCCAGAACTGCTGTGTGGAAGGGTCTGTGTTGCAACAGTGGTCGTGGGAAGTGAGGTAACTGGCTTCTTCTCGTCTTCTATTGAGTCTTTTGATGCCTCAGACGACTGTGACGTAGATGAACGTCCAAATCTTGAAAACAACATTCCTCCAAGGCCCTTTCCAATGCTAGCGGCCCCTGTATTTCACAAAACAGGGCAGTCAGTCTGTTGAATTACACCACATACCAAGCTACAGAGCACTATCCACAGTTACAGCCAACTGGCAGAGGAACCAAGCCCTAGTCATATTTTTCCAGGGTGGGAACATAGGAAAACTGCAATTTATATTGTAGGTTTCTAAGTAAAAATGGTGTTGAATAGAATGAGAGTTGTACAAACTGTAGGGATATAGCTTACAAAAAAATAGAATAAAGATTCTATTTTATTCAAGTGATCATTGTTTATTCAAGTGTTTGGTAAGATTAAAAACTTTAATAACAGAACCATGCCATTGACATGGGTATGTATTTATTATCGATATGCTTTACTACTAAAATTAGGTGAATATTATAAAAAGCTATCATAAACAATCTGTAGAACAAAGTGAAATATCAATGAAAAGCCTATTTATAGTGCCATCTTGTGGCATTTTATATTAAGACAACCCGTAACCAAGAGCAATGGACTAATTGAAGTGGCACATAATTGAGCTCCAGGGCTACACCAAACACTGTGGCTGGTGTTGGGAATCATTTAAAGAGAAATTAAATAACCTTGTTGCCCCCAGGATGGACACGGTTTGAAAGACTGTTAAGACACAAATCAGGGAACTCTTTGGCAGGGGCACCCTTAGAATTCAAGTATTCCCTCATTTTACAGATGAGGAAGCAGACCATTAAAAATGATGTGACTTACCCAAGATCTCACAGTAGGTGGCAAGGCCAAGATTAAATTGAGGGTCTTGATTCCCAGACCTTCCCCTGAGTATCCAGCTACCTCATAGTCTAAAACTAGAAGATCTGATCTAATTGGAGAACCTTTAGGGCTTTTGGCTCTCAATATGAACAGTGAGAGGGTAGTTAATTCTAAACACAGGGATTAAGTGTTGGATGTTTTGTAATACATAAAGTATTTTCAAGTACCCCAAATTTAATGCCTATCTAAAAAAGTGCTCATATTTACTGATAAGAAATACTTAAGAGAAATTACCTAATATACTTGCTTTGCCTATATTTGTTATAGATTCCCCATAGTGTCGGCGGGACAAGACTGGTGAGGTCACAGGGCTTGGTATTGTTGAAATGCCTTCATTCTCTGAAATTGAGGTAGGTTCTTTTGCTGGGTGGAGAAAGCTTGGCTTCATGTACTCATAAGGTAGAGGATTGGAAGTATTATACCAGTGGATCTGGACAGGTGAAATGTTGCTGTAGTGTTTCAGTATTAATGGTTCTAATCTATAAGCCTTGATTAAAAAAAATTCAAAGAAACACAACATTAAGGCACAATGCTTGGATTTTACTGAACTGTTTATTCTTATTCTATTGCCTGTTTACTCTTATTCTATTCAGCAGACCTTAGGGAATTTAAAAAAAACAGGTATTTCTAACATGCATTCCTATTTGTTTACTGTCAATAATATGTAATTGGTCTAAGTAAATATCCTTAATGATGAGATTATTAAAAAACCAATTAGCGTTGGTCTAAGCTAACAGTGCCCGTTAATTTGTTTTTCAGAGAAACATTCATTTTTATTGTATTCTGATATCATCTAACAATTAGATTTACGTTAGTCTCAACAACAAAGCTGAAGCGGTAAACAGTAAACTAGAACATGATAAATAAGGTCAATCTGTAATATTTTAGGAGCTCTTAGTGAGCTCTATTTTCAAATAGATTAACATAGTAACAGCACAAATTACATGCTGATACAAGACCATTTGTCAAACGTGAAGAAGGGATGATATAGGTAATGAATGGATTTGGCCAATTAGAATTAGAATTCCCTAAGTTCATATTCCGGCCTCTGTTGCTTATAAATGCATGACACCTACCAAGTTGCAAGGTCTCAGAGACACTGTTTCCCGAGCTATAGGAAGGAGATTAATGCTTCCTACCTCACAAGGATGTTGAGGAACAGGTAACGTTTGTAAATACTGCCTAGCACAGTTCTGACATAAACTTTATTAAAAAAAAAACCTCACTTAAAAAAGTCACAGGAAAACTATAAAATGAATAATAAAAATAACTTAAAATAATACAATGACTTTGGAGCCCCCCTTTATAATATAACAAAGTTAAGATTATACCCAGGATAGGGTATACAATGAAAAGAGTTCCCCTACAAACTCAAGTTCACTTTCAAGTCATAAGGCAATGAGTAAAATGAACGTTTATTAATGAAATACTTAATGTCTAACTGGGTGTTTTCACATATATTTCACTTAATACCAACAACCTTATGAGGTAAAATATTATCATCTGCAACATACAGAAAACAAACTGTCTCAGGAGAGACGTGGCCAAGATTGTGCAGTCTGTATTTGAATCTAATACTAGTTTCCAACTCAGTGAAATTTATTTCTTAAATATAGCGTTTTTGATTCTTTAACATATAGGAAATTTTCTAAAATTCTTGTATTTAATCAATGTTATATTTACTTGGTAGTAGCTAAAGATCTTTTAAAAGACAAAGCTATTTTTCTGAGAATGAATGCTATTTAAAATGGTTTGTTTTAAATTTAGTTATACCTAACCTTGTCCCCAAAAAGGATTTAAGGGAGCATTTTTCTCATCTAAAAATCTTACTTTGTATTAAATGGTCTACCTGGATGCAAGATCACTGGAGTATTTACATTAAAAAATTATTAACAGTACAAACATGAGAGAATATAAAAACCTCAAATTTTATAATCCCACCAGGCTAAAATAAATTCATCCATTCTTTCATGTTTAACACATATTAAAATATTTTCATTTCTAAGGGGAACTACAAGACACATTTCAATATTGTAGCATGCTTTCGAGAAAGAAGAGTTTAAAGTGGGATTTTAAAATTTATGGTTCCTGGCTTATTGGTAT
Source organism: Callorhinus ursinus (assembly GCF_003265705.2). Lineage (NCBI taxonomy): Eukaryota > Metazoa > Chordata > Mammalia > Carnivora > Otariidae > Callorhinus > Callorhinus ursinus. Next base: position 27,969,535 of record NW_027397070.1, read on the forward strand.
CACAACTGGTAATGGTTTAACAGTTAAGAAGGTATTAATTAATTAAGAAGTATATAATACCGTTCCAGGTATTAATTGTCCAGAGATAATATTTTTCATTATGCTATTACACTATAACATAAACAGATCATCTCTAAGGTATTTTCTGAGCCCTATAAGTTAACCAAAACACAAATGTCTTAAAAGTAGGAATCTATGAAAATATACTCAGATAAATGAACTCATTTCTCATTAGTTCAGGTGTACCTTGCAATATTTCTTACAGAGTCTTTAGGAACGATTTAGTATTGAGGGAAAAACATCTATAACTGGAACTCACCACTGGATCTGTTGGATGAAAGATATTTAGTAACCGGTTACAGATTTCTCTGGGCAAAATATGGTCTTGACTTCCAGTGTTTCCTGGGCGGATGCCACGCAATGCCAAGAAAACTGCTAGTGGGGATCCCATGCAGAAGAAATTCTCAACCTAAAATGATAAAGTTATCCTAAATTTTAAAACCAGTGAAGTGTTTTTCAGCAGAATTTGGGCACAATATAATACATGGTAAAAATGCGAATAAAATTATCTTCAAAGTCTTTTTTTCATGAGCTTTGGATGTTTTGGATGGTATCCGCATTACTTGTTAATTATATGCCAACCATTAATTATTCTAAAAATCTATTTTCAGAAGCAACGTCTTTTTCCTTAAATCTAGAAAACGAAGAATGAGAAGAATGAGGAAGACCTCCTTAGTTTCATTAAGCTACTATTTTGTGTTAAGTAATATTCTAGGTGCTGTGAAGTCTATAAAGATCAATAAGGAAGAACTTCTGCACTCAAAGAGTTTACAATCCTGTGGGGGAGGCAGAATAAAATAAATTAGAATAGAGGGAAAAACTGCTATAAGAGAGTAAAGAAAAGGTGTGCCTCGGTGACTCAGTTAAGCATCTGCCTTCGGCTCAGGTCATGATCCCAGGGTCCTGGGTTCGAGCCCTGCATCGGGCTCCTTGCTCTATGGGGAGCCTGCTTCTCCCTCTGCCTGCCGCTCCCCCTGCTTGTGCTCTCTCTCTCAAATAAATAAATGAATAAATAAATCTAAAAAAAATAATAAAAAGAGAGTAAAGAAAGGAATAATTCCAACTCTGAGGGTGTTTACACAGGAAGAAGCATTTTTTTCCCCACATTGTGTGAAGTTTCTTTAATTCCAGTATAATTAACAGTTTATTAGTTTCAGGTGTACAATATAGTGATTCAACAACTCTATATATTACTCAGAACTCATCACAGTAAGTGTACTCTTAATCCCCTATATCTAGTTCACCCATCACCACCCCCCCACACCTCTCCTTGGCAACTACCACTTAGTTCTCTGTATTTAAGAGTCTATTTGTTTGTCTTTTTGTCAATGTGTTCCTTAAATTCCACAAAATGAGTGAAATCATAAAGGTATTTGTCTTTCTCTGACTTATTTCACACAGCATTATACCCACTAGATCCATCCATGTTGTTGTAAAAGGCAAGATTTCATTCTTTTTTATGACTAATATTCCATGGCATATATATATATACACATACATATATATATGTATGTGTATATATATATATATATACACACACCACATCTTCTTCATCCACTCATCTATTGATGGACATTTATGTTTCTTCTGTAATTTGGTTATTATAAATAATGCTGCAGTAAACATAGGGGTGCATCTATCTTTTCGAATTAGTGTTTCCTTACTCTTTGGGTTAGTACCCAGTAGTGGAATTACTGGATTGTATGGTATTCCATTTTTAATGTTTTGAGGAACCTCCATACTGTCTTCCACAGTGGCTGCACCAGTCTGCATTCCTACCAACAGTCCACAAGGGTTCCTTTTTCTCCATGTCCTCACCCATACTTGCTGTTTCTTGTGTTGTTGATTTTAGCCTTTCTGACCGGTGTGAGGTGGTATCTCACTGAGGTTTTGATTTGCATTTCCCTGATGGGGAGTGATGTTGAGCACCCCTTCATGTGTCTGTGGGCCATCTGTGTGTCTTCTTTGGAGAAATGTCTGTTCATGTCTTCTACTACACAGGAGGAAGCATTCACATTGGCGATAAAAGGTAAAAAGGATTTCTACACATTTGGGGCTGGGTCACTGGGCCAGAAAGGAGGACATTTTAGATTGATAAAATCACTATGAACTAAGGCAGACGCAGGAGAGAATCTGGCTCAACTTAGAAAATAGAAATAGTCGGATATAGTTGAAAAACTGCATGTCAGGAAAATGTAACTTGGAATGAGAATGTACAGAACCTTGACTATTTGACTAAAAAAGTAGGACTTAACTGATTTTATAAGTAGTAAAGAAGAAAAGGATTTGACCCATGTTTTAGGTGGTTAGTAAACCTGGTAGTAGTGTGTGGATGAACTGGAAAACTGAGGCTCCGGTGACTCAGAGACAAGTTAGGAAACTACTGAAAGTGTTTAAGCAAAAGATAATCTGAACCGGGCTGGACAAGATGTTCCATTCAGGGGCACCTGGGTGGCTCAGTGGTTAAGTGTCTGCCTTTGGCTCAGGTCATGATCCCAGGGTCCTGGGATTGAGCCCTGCATCGGGCTCCCTGCTTGGCGGGTAGCCTGCTTCTCCCTCTCTTGCTGTGCCTCTCTCTGTCAAATGAATAAATAAGATCTTAAAAAAAAAAAAAGATGTTCCACTCAGAAATGGAAATGGGAGAGGAGAGTGGAATCAACATGACTGAATGGAGATGGGGATGAGGAATGAGTCAGAGACAAGTTACAAGCTTTGGGTCTGGCTGACTGGGAAGATAGTGGTTCATTTACTACAACAGGAAACTCTAGGTAAGTCCTGCTTTTGTTCACAGTAAGTCTGAAGTATCTGTAACATACCTAATGGGCCGAGATTTTAGGGCAAGAGATGTAGAGTTGGATATGTCCTCTCCCAAGTCTATGTGTCACCATCACAGAAGTGACATGTAAAGCCAGAGAAGGGGTAAGATGACTTAGGAATTGCACAGAGTAAGAGAGGGCTTTAGCTGGAACTATGAGCAATGTCTACATTTGATGAGCAGGGTGAAGGAGGCAGACTACAAAAGGGAGCGTGAAAGGAAAAGGAGAACCAGGAGAATGCAGTATACATGGAAGCCATGGGAGAGGGCTTCTAGAAAACTAGTGTGGTCAGCAGCCCTGGATTATATACAGAACGTGACACCCCTTCCTCCTAAAGTCACCCTACGTCTCTCATCTGTCCCATTATCCTGATGAGTGAGACATCCCCAATTCATCCTTCCCTCTCCTCCCCAACATCAAAGAAGTTATTCCAACAGACTCTAACACTTCTCCTTATGGCCCCTCATCTGGACTGCACTATAACTATATCATCTCTGGCTCCAATTTTATGTACCTTTAATCTCTTCCCCCACTGCATCTGAAGTGATTCTTCTTTTCTTCCCAAATGAATGAATATATATTTTGAAAATGGTACCTTTATGTTAAAGAAGGTATGAGAAAGTTTTTGTTTGTTTTTAAAGGACTGGGTAACTTCAACATGTCTGAAGAAAATTAACTTGTGTTAATTAAAATTATAGGAAAAAGCATTTGAAATAGTGAAACAGATGAAAACACCAATTTTGAAAGGATTAAGATAATTAAGATAATAAAGGAAAGAGAACGATACAAAAAATAGTTGAGATAGAAGAGAAGCTATGTAAATCCCCCCCTTTTTTTGTAAATCCTTCTGCTTGATACACACACGTATATACATATACACCCTAGCAAAATGCTTTATGCTCTGGTCAGGCGTTTCATAAATGTTTGTTAAATTGCTACATCCCTGGAATGAATAACTTTTCTTTATCATTGGTATGCAGTTTCACAAACACACTAGTAATTATTCTAGAAGTAATGACTGCCTTAGTGATATCTACATCCATCAAAGAATTTTAAAGGTGAAAAAGAGCTTCAGACATTTAGTCTAACCTCCTTGTCCAGGGAGGAGTAAACAAATGAATTCGAGATTTTTTTTTTTTTTAAGATTTTATTTATTTGACAGAGAGACACAGTGAGAGAGGGAACACAAGCAGGGAGAGTGGGAGAGGGAGAAGCAGGCTTCCCGCCGAGGAGAGCCTGATGTGGGGCTCGACCCCAGAACCCTGGGATCATGACCTGAGCCAAAGGCAGATGCTTAACGACTGAGCCACCCAGATGCCCCCAGATGAATTCGAGATCTTAAATGATTTGGCTGACATTACATAACCAGTTAGCAGCAAAGCTTCATGATCAGAAACAAAGTTTCCCACTCTCCAGACCAGTTATTTGTCAATAGTTTATTTATTTTTTTTTAAATTCAGTGGTCACCTGTAACAGATCTAACACCTGTATTCTCAAAGTAAATCCACCTATTCTGTTCCTCTTAGATCTCTGGAGTCCTAAATATTTGGCAATTCATCAGATATTCCTTTTTAAATTTCAGATTTCTATATTTTTTTCTCCATGAGTCATTAAATAACAATTAAAAATCCCTGCTATTAGACTACATATGACTATGTTTTAGAAGAATACACAATTATAGTATATAAGTTCTAGTAGTATGATATTGAATACTGAGAGCCTAATATACTTGGTGGATCATACTCAACTCTCCAGTGAAAACTGCAGGACTTGAAATACAAGAGTTCACTTTTTCTATCAGATCATTTCTACATATTTAACACATTGATTATATGTAATAATGGCAGTAGAGCTGGAACTCAAATTCCAGGTGGGGATGACTCCAAAGACCATGCTCATATGGTTTTTAAATATAAGTTATAACTTTACCATATGGCTTTTAAATGTGTTAAGTTTAAAAAGAAAACACAAGTCATAGAGATAGGCTCAGTAAGAAAGTTCTTACTGCTTTAAAAAAAAAATTTCTGCATCATTCCATTACTTAACCTGGATATTAAGTTCCTGTGATTAAAGAAAGAGATTTTAAGAAGAGATAATACAGTACACTATCCTAGGGTATACATTCAAAAGGAAATGAGTATTAGGGAACTTATGCCATGCTCCATTTAACACTGCAAACAAGTTCTCTGTTATTCAGCTACAGGCTGTGTCCTTTCCAAAAGTCAGGTCAATGTCCACCTCTCTCTGTCACTTTTTATTCTTCTAAACCACTGCTTTCAACAGCTCCATTCTGATGCTCAAAAACCCTGAAAAGTTTCCCACTGTCCAATCAAATATAAGGTCTTTATTTCTAGCTTTTCCTGTTATCCTACAGCCTGTTGCCCAATCCTGTGCATTTTTTTTTTTTTTTGCTCTGAACTAACCACATACACCCCATCTTGTGTTTCTGTCATATACTTCTCATTGAATGAAATGCCAACTTTCCATCCCTAAAATCATCACTAATTATACTTCTACTTTTCTTATCAGCCACAACTAGCTGGTTACTAAGGTTTGTTAATTCTAAATGCTAAATATTTCCCAAATCTGTCTCTCTTTTCTCTTCCCACTATTTGAGATTATTTCATGTTTCTTGTATTATAAAGTCATATTCCTCCACACCTTTGTTATGCTGTTTCTTTTACACAGAATAGCATTTCTCTTTCCTCCACTTGGCAAAATCCAATTTACTGAGATTAAGTACAAATGTCATTCCTTTGTAAACCTTTCCAGGCAAAATTTAAACCCCTCTCTCATGTATATGTCATCTATACACTGCTAATAGTACCAACAACACCGTGTTACAGATCCTGACGGTGGGGGAACCATCTTGTCCATTCTTTTCCTTGTAGAACTCCAAAACTAGCAATGTCCAATACACAGCATGTGTTCAATATATATTCATTTGAAAGAAAAATTCAGATTTCACTTGAGTGCTAATGTCATGCTTCAAATGATGTTTGAAAAGAAACTGAGATAAATAATGAAAATCTCATCTCTCTTTCCTTACCTTAAATTTTAAGGCAGGTGTTTGTGTCATGGATGATGCCTTCAATCCATGTAGCCGTTCTTCTATTTCTCTCAGCCTAGGAAGCAGTATGAGATTATATACTAATATTTATAACTTCATAAATATTAGATGCTCACTAGTTCACTAAAGAAAACGATGACCCATTATCCAATCCCTAAAATTAATCCCTATTGACAGTATTTAACAAATGCACCTGCTGTAGTCTATAAATAATGTTTATAAAATGATTAGTAAAAGTACCCCTACTCTTCATAATAGCTGCTGTTAATAGCTTTTTGGGAGGATCCTTCAGAAAAATGTTGAGGCAAATACAAGCATATATACATTTTAAAAAAAGAGAATCACACCGAACGTTCATACCATATACATGTTCTATGTCTTTCTTTTTTTCTACATTTAATAATGAATCTTGGAGGTCTTTTCATTTCATTGCCTCCTGATTTACTTCAATCTTTGTAATAGCTGTGTAATTGTCCTTCATACAGATCAGATCAACCACAGTTTATTAATCCTTCTCTGCTGATTAACATTTGGGTTATTTCAATTTTTTCCATTAATGTTCTGTATCTACTTACATTTAATAAATAACAATTGTTTTTAAAGATTCAGTTCATTTTCTAAACCTCATTTTTTTTTTTACTGGATTTTATATGTCAAATGCTGCTCTGAGGCTTGCTTATATTTTCTTTCAAAACTATAATTATTTTGACACTACAAAATTTATGTATCTAGCCTATGGTACTTAATTATATCCTAAATGAAATCCTTAGGCAACTTCTATAAGACTAAAACAAATCCAAGGCTTCCTGAAAAGAAGTTTTAGTCAACTAAATTGTTTGTTTTTATATGATGCTAACTATCAAAATCAGTGACTTTTCACTATTCCACTAGAACTGATGGGCTGCATTAAGAAGACAAAGAATAGAGCAATATGAACTATAGATGAAGATAGGAACGTGTTAAAGAATTATAAGATAGTATCAGGAAGGCCACAAGTGATCAAATAATTGTAAATCTGTGAAAAAATTTATGTGCCAAGGAAAAAAGGGTTTTAAAATTATTTTCGGAATAATAAGACAAAGTCCCATCTCCAAGATTCGTAAAAACTATGAAGGATTATAACCTGGTAAACATTTTTGATAAGGATTCTGTGTGGTGACTCAGCTTGGAGTAAGTTTTAGGTTTCACTCTTAATAAATTGTTAAGAAGAGATGGGAGGAAAAATAAGATGATGACAAAACAACTTATTTTGTGCTATTGGAACACACATGCAATTAGCATGAAAATTAACAAAATAGTCTCTAGCTGATTAGGCATTTAATAATCTTTGCACTCCGAATAATATATTTTTCTTTATCATGAACATCTTACAGTGTCCTCCTAAGAAGTCCAGTAATCCCACAAACACTTTTAAAATGCTTTGAAGAGACTAGGGTATTTTACCGTCGCTTTGTTATATAGAGTTCATCCAGCAGATGTCGTTCTTCATAGCTCATCCATCGTTCATCAGGCAACTCTTCTTCCTTCTGCAGCAACTGTTCATAGAGTCGAACTGGATTCCAGCCAGTCATTATGTCATAAGTGATTACACATCCCAAAGAATGTGACACTATTGAGACTTTACCCCCTTTTTCTTCAAAGTCTGGATTCCGAGAACAGAAAAGGGAATATAATCGATTCAGCTCTTGCTGAAGGCCTTTAACTAGCTGTTTGAAATAAGAAAACATTATCATATTAGAGTAGTCACTGACTTTGCTATAAACTTTATTTCTAAACTCAAATACATTAAGAAAGAAAAACAGATGTTACTGGCCAAATATACCTAAGTCATTAAAATTAACTCAGGTGCTTCAAAACCTTGCAGAAAATGAAGAAAAATATACATAATGTGTAATCCATCTCATCGCTAAAGAATGAAAGCAGATATTAGCACCTAGATCTCTTCATGGTCCTTAAAGCAGCTAACAAAGTTCCATGCAGAGTCCAGTAAGTTTCCCAAAGAGCCCCTTCAAATTTCTTCTTCATTGCAACTTATTCTTATGCTATTCTAAACTTTTGAATCTTGTAGTTTTAAGCTATAGTAAATTTTAGAGAAAGACTATCTGGGTTTATGCTAACAGGTGTGCTAACATATATGTTATGACACTGTGCATTTAGATAAGAGTAATGTAATGAAAGGCCATTGGTTGATAGAAAAAAAAGCTAACGTGGATCTACTCGATATTCCAAGATTCCCGTTAAGTTGGCAATACAGATATGAGTGAAATGTTGTTTCATGTGGCTGCAAAGCAGGGCTTTTTAAGGCTTAACGTTAGTAATGTGCGAAGTACCTTAGTCATTCTTCTTTGTAAAATTGCTTCCTTTGAAATTTAGGTTTAACAAATATTAACTGAAACAGCCCATAAAATCAGAAAGATGTTTGTTTGTTGCCCAACCCATACTGGGGCCTGACTGAGTTTTAAGGCAGTCCTCTCCTCACCCTACCATTGCTTACTACTATGTGATTATAAATTTCCTGCCTGCTATTAATTTACTTCCTCATTTCAGTACTTCTTAGAATGCCAGCCGTCGCTCTGATGTACAAATATTACTTACGTGTTACTTCTATTTTTGGTCTTGTTATTCCATCTCAAGAGGCAACTAGCTAGCCTCCACTAGATTTTACTGAACATTTTCTACGTGCTGACATTAACTGAGAATCAGTTGAGCATTCATGCTTGGCAGGATAAGCAGGGACATGAATGAAGGCATGGTGCTCTCTCCTGACGGTTGGCATCACAGGACTCTACAATGCAATACTGAGATCTGCTTAAAGCTACTGAAAGCATGTGTTGGGTCTGATGAGATATATTCAGCCAATGAAGGAAGAGAAGGATAGGAGGAGCTGCTAGTATGTGGAAGGGTGATAAGCTGCCTTTTCTCTAGGGAGAAATGCAAACAAAGCTTATACTTTAACTGGACATTTTAATTTTTTTCTTGGGAAAAGCCAACTTCAACTTTCAAAGTGCATCAGAATCACATGGAGGGCTTGTTAAAGACAGATCGCTAGGCTCCAAACCAGAGTGTCTGATTCAGCAGTTCTGGATACCACATTTTAGGAACTACTGCCTTAAGTGGCAAATGCATATAAAAACCTTCTAAGACGTGGGTTGTAGATAATTCCAGTCAATACAGTTTAAGGAGTATACAGTGTGCTATGAATTACAGGGCTCTGCTCAATAGTGTAATGCTTTGGACTTAACTTTGACAAGAATATCAAGTAACCCTTAAAATTTGCGTTTTTCTTGATTTATAATCTACATGAAAGGAGGTCCAGAAAAAGCTAACATATAGACAAGATAAATTCCTTCAAAAGCAACATTTATTAATAGTTCTTACTTTTGAAGTCCTTGATTTTAAGACTTACACCACTGAAATCTAGAAACACTATAAGACACATACTTAAGTACTCTGGCAAAAGGTATCCAATCTTTTTGTTTTAAAATACCACCCTCCCCATCAAAATTTAAAAATTAAAAAAAGGGAAAAGATCTACCAGCATCTCTACCAGTGAGTAATCTATTTCGTACCAAAAAAATTTTAAAGCATTTCTCACTACACCCAATACTTCAGTAATCATATATGGATAACAAAACGACGGTAAATAGCCAAGACAGAGAAAGTCTATTTGATGTTAAAATATTTCACCATGGAATGAAACAAAGAATGGACATTTCTGGAGAGCTGATGCTTTCATCTATTTTAGTAATCATATGCTTGAACAGAAGTGGTCTTCATGTTTCCTTATTAGAACATATCTAGATATGGTAGCATTTTTAATCTTTGCCCACAGCTTACATATATAGGAATGTTTGTGTTCCAAAACATTATGATTTTGAAAGCCAAGTTTTAAACAGTTGTGTATTACCTTGAAATGCTTTTATAAATCATCCAGTCAGCAGCAAAAGGAAAACTCCACCTCTATTTTGTGTCCACAAAGTCCACACTAACTAGGGTTTTTTCTCCTTCTCCTCGCTGATCCAATTATATTCTCCCAGCTATGATCCCTTTGTGACCAAGTATATTCATTTGAGATATATGAACCAAGATTAATGATATGCCCTGTGATATTAATTTTATTAGCTCTACAATATTATCTAATCAAGTCAGCTAGCCTCTCACACGGTAGGCAACTGAAGGCTCTTCAAAAGCTTAGGAGTTTTTAGTTCTCATAACTGCTGCTTAAAAGTTAAAATTTATGAAGAAAATTAACCCAAAAGGAAAAAGCCAGCAGTTTCAACAGAGAATCCAAACCCACAAAGTATGGCTGAAGAATATAATTAGTCCTTTGTCCTTCTCTCTGCTTCAGGAAATTTTAATGAGTAAAAGTAATTTAGAGAGTTTTAGTTATATGCATCATTTGAAGGATTTCCAAGTAATAATAACAAGAGATGGCTGTGACCATTCTAAGATTTTTCATTTTTAAAAGTCATTGAAAAGAGAGTTCAGATGTACAAGATGTATAGTTCTCTCTGGATTTTTCATGTTACTTTATTCAGGGTTAAAGTCAGGGCCAAAGGCTCTTTGATGATGTCTCTGTAGTCTGGATTAGTTTCCTTTTTAAATTTATTTTTATTTTTAAATTTTTTAAAAGATTTTATTTATTTATTTGACAGAGAGAGACACAGCGAGAGAGGGAACACAAGCAAGGCGAATGGGAGAGGGAGAAGCAGGCTTCCCGCAGAGCAGGGAGCCCGATGTGGGGCTTGATCCCAGGACTCTGGGATCATGACCTCAGCCGAAGGCAGACGTTTAACGACTGAGCCACGCAGGCACCCCTAGTTTCCTTTTTTTTAATTGGTCCTTGGAAAGTATGACCTGAGAAGCACTAATTGATATACAAAACTTTTCCCTTAACCATGGCTTTTTAATGATTATTGGCACAATCACTAGTTAGGGCCCTCCCATGAGCATCTCACAATCTCCAGTGAAAGGGGAACTAAGAGATGATCTAATTTAAGCTGCTGTGAATGAGTCCCTTCAGTGGCATCCTGCTAAATCGCTCGGCATCTACCCCAGTGAGTATCTCCATTCTAAGGTGGATACTTCTAGTATATAAAAACTTTTTTCTAGTTTATTGTGATATAATTGACACACAACATTGTATAAGTTTAAGGTGCACAACATAACGATATGATAGATGTATAAATTGTGAAATGATCACAAGTAAGTTTAATTAAAATCCATCACATTATTTACAATTTTTTCCCCTTGAGACGTTCCTTTTTTTTTTTTTTAAGGTAGCTTTAGTTACTTACAAAGTTCTTCATTAGTAAACAAACATGTTCCTTTCCATATTTTCTATCACTGATCTTTATTCACTTTCTAGAGTTAACAGAGTAAGTCTATTCCTTTTTTTCTTAAATGGGAGCCCTTGAAATACATAAAGACCGATAGATGATTAATCACAACATGAGAAGCTAAGGACGAGGAACTGTACTGGGAACTTTATATACATTACATCTTTAATCCTCATGACAACCTTTATCAGGTAGGTATCTTGTGTCCATTTTATAAGTGAGGAAGCTGTGACAGTGAGAAATGTGATCTAAGGTCACAGAGCTAGTTAAGCGGCAGGTTTTGAATGGCATCTATTTTAACTCCAAAGGCTGAAAGAAAGGGAAAAAAAGGCTCTTTCATATGCTTATTGAATAAACCAAACAAGGTTCATTCACCAGGCAAGATATAATTCTAAAGAACTCCTGATTTCTGTTATCACTACTTCCTTAAGGAAACATATACTGTTTACAAATAATTTAATCTAGAATACAGGCTAACAACAACCCTGTGCTAAATGGGCTTGATTTGAAGAATCAGCTTTCCTTTTTTAACATTAAGAACGATTTTTGCTTGCTTCTCACTAAGTTTTCTTTTGTTCTTCACAGTACCTTAAGCAATGTCTTCCAAATTTCCCTGATGGTATCACCTGGTGAACTGTTAAAAAAACACAAATTCACAGGCTCTACCTCAGACCCACTGAATCAGAATCTCCAGGGGGAGACCCTGGAAACCATTTTTTTCATTCCTTTTCTTAACCTTTTACCTGGAAATAATTTCTAATTTATAAAATGTTGCAAAAACAAAACAAAACAACAAACGAAAAACAACTCCACAAAGATCATCCATATATCCTTTACCAAAGGTTTATCTATTGTTAGCATTTTATCCTGTTTCTGTAGTACACACACCCATGTACATTTTTTTGTGAACCATTTGAGGATATATTACATACATCATCGTCCTTTACCCCCAACATACTCCAGTGTATATTTCCTAAGACTAGGAATATTCTCTTCCATACTCAGTGTAGTAATCAATTTCATAAATTTACTTTGATATAATATTTCACCTAATCTGATCTACCATCTACATTTTATCAGATGATTTAATAACATTCTTTGTAGCATTTCCCCCCATCCAGTGCAAGTTATGGTCTAGGATATGATGTTGTATTGAGCTATTCTGTCTCTTTAGCCTCCTTTAATCTGGAACATTCTCCACAGCCATTCTTTGTCTTTCACAATATTTACATTTTAAAAGAACACAGTCCCAGTCTTACTTTATTTGAACGTCCTCATTCTATGTTTGATGTTTCCTAATGATTGGAGTACTGCATAAATGATGCTGTGTCCTCTGATTGTCCCTCATAACACCCAGTAAAGGTGTTGCCTAATTTCTCCACTCTATACCTGTTCCTTTTTTTTTTAACTAATAAGCAGTGAAGATATACTTTTAAGACTATGCAAATATCTTGTTCCTCATCAAAATAATGCCCTCAATTAAGCATCCATTGACTAATCTTGCCCAAGCCTCTTTTACCTGATCCTACCACGACAGCGGCAAAATGAGGATTTTCCTCCAGCATTCCCTCCACATTTTTCAGAAAGCCCTTTGCATTTACCATGGGCAAAGAAGCTTTCTCCCCCATTTGTTTATCTATTTGTAATCAACACGGATCATGAATTTTTTAGTGGTTTTATAACTCCTTATTATATTATCCTTATTATAGTTCTATATTAAAATTACTTCTACCAATTCCTTATAATAAGTAATAATAATTTCTTGATTATTTGGTGCTCAAATTGTTCCAGATTTGGCCAGTGGGATCTGCCCCACCATTCTTTCGAGCATTTTCCTATTTTCTGTCATGACAAGTTGTTCCTTTCCCTACTCCAGGCCTGGAATCAGCCATTTTCCTAAGGAAACTTAGTTCATCTTAGAAGGTAATAATAGTACTGGAGACAAAGATCTGGGTGCTAGGTGTGCTCATTAGATTGGGGTATCTTCGCTTCTTGGCCCTTTCAAAGCACACAGGTGGGAAATGTATACATGTATATATATATATATACACACACATATATATATATACACACACTTAAATATATAGATATCTATACATATCCACATATTTTCAAAATCATGAATTCACATTTATACCTTTAATTCCAGTAACCCCCATGAGACTGTTTTTTGTTTTTTTGTTTTTTTGCCTGTATTTTTAAGGAGTACCCCAAGTAATTGTTCTAGATAAGGATGTCTGGGAAACTGGGAAACAGTGTTCAAGACTGATGATGAGTCTCAGCCACAAGTTCTCTGGTGCTTTTCCGCAAAATTCAACTGGATTAAAAGACAAACTTATTTAAAACGCTAGGTGTTCTTGGGGCACCTGGGTGGTTCAGTTGGCTAAGCGTCTGACTTCGGTCCCTGTTATGATCTCAGGGTCCTGGGATGGTGCATTAGGCTCCCTGCTCGGTGGGGAGCTGGGAGCCTGCTTTTCCCTCTCCCTCTGAATCCTAGCCCCTGCAGGAGCACACATTCTCTCTCTCAAATAAATGAATAAAATCTTTAAAAAAAAAAAAAACAAAAAACCACTCTGGGTGTTCTCTATTTCATTTATCTTAGCTATCAGTTCCCTCTTTCTACTGGGTATCTGTTTTATTCAATTCCATTACGAAGATAACTATTTTTGGAGATACAAGAGAGTAAAATAGAAAGTGACCACTTTCTCAGTCATCACTAGGCAATGGTCAGAGCTTTGAATGTGACACTTTTTCTAGTTTTTCCTGTTATTAACGTCAACTTAAAACTTTTTTTAAACAGCTCTTAATATTAGTTTTGGGGGACATGTCTCAGTACATTTTACACTTAAGCATTCAGGATACCTTCTTAGGAAGCCTACCAACCATATACCTGTTGTGTGTGTATAAGGTATACTTATGGTTTATGAGTGTGTATGTGTATGTGTGTGTGTGTGTGTGTGTGTGTGTGTGTGTGTGTGTGTGTGTGTTATATGCTCTCAGCCATTCTCTTTCCTTTTTTTTCCCCTTACTGGTTTTACTTGCAATACTGTAGTTCACAATTTCCTAACCTTTAGGGCATATCCAACAATGGATATGAACATATAAATTATTAGTATTCTACTTCATGAACCAGGCCTTCCTTTTTGGGTTAGAATGAGGTCCAGTATAGTTTCTTTTTACTGTTTTTACTGTTTATTGTACTTTCTTTTACTGTTATCAAGCAGATCAAGGCAGACTTTGTCCCATACTGGGATACGACAATGAGGGGATATAGAAAGAGAATGGTGAAAAATCCTGAGGGGATGGCAGCCCAAAGAGAAGGAAGTTCTGTGGCAATTAACCTAATATACTTCTGTAGATATGCAAGGGATATCCTGAGTGAAATCAGGGATGACTCTGAATGAACAGAATCAAGAAATGAACTGGCTGGAGCAGCACAGAGCAGCTCTACTGGTAACTACTCTTTGTACCAATTTCTTCATCTTTCGAATGAGGATACTAATTATATCTACCTCATTGGGTTTTTATGAGAGGATTAGATAACACATGCTAGGTAATTAACAAGGTTATTCCTATGAAACAGAATTCTTTTTCTCTTACCAATAAAGTGACAAAATGCATTCAGTGGAGAGTCTCTCATCCCTCTGAATAAACTTTTACCCTTACCCATTTCCCCCAGGGTTATTTTTGTGATGCATCAGCAACATTACAATTTAAGAACTATACAAATTCACTACAGAAATGACACAATAAATGCAAGTCTATTACAATCAAAAAACTTGAAGGAAATTTCTTAAGTGTCTAAACTTTTTTGTGAGGACAATAATTGTAGATAAAATTAATCAGATTTATAAAAACTGGTATTTTTCAAAGAGTTGTCTTCTAACCAATCTCTGACTTCCAAGATTATCCATTTTATTAAGGGTTTCCCAAGTGTAGTTTGAAGATAATCAAATTTACCATTAAACACAGGCTATTTACAGGTTAATGGATTCCTGCAAATTTTCATTTGCTTATAAGAATAAGTGCACAAAAATTTAAAATTCAGGACACATATGCTATCACTCTAAAAAATACCCAACAGCAACAAGATAATCATGATACTTACTTCATCTCTATAAAGTGGGCTAGTATAATACATTATGTCCATTGCACTGCTGTTCAGCATATCCCTTAAACCTCGTACTTTGTCAGGAGTAATGGAATCGACAGTGTCTACAAATTTAAAAAAAAATTAAACTTACAGAAGATCTTTGTTTTAGGGAAAAAATAAATTGCGAAAAAAATTACATTCTTTGAAACAACAGGTCTTCAAGTCCATGTTTGAAAGTTCAAGAGTGGCTTTGGGTCTAATGAACTTTCCCTTCTTGCAAAATGTTGAAAAAAAAAAACCAAAACAGTAAAAGACTAAAGGGGACACGGGAAGAAAAGGAACATTAAGGATGAAAGCCATTATCAAAGCTATAAAGATTTACCATTTTTTCTCATGTACTGGCTTTTGCATGACATTCAGGCGTACCCAGAGCAAAACCAGGCCATCTCAGGTCTTGGAACAAGTGTTAAGGGACACAAGCTCACTCTTCCTGTACTTCTTTTTCTATTTCCTTTCTCTTCTTCTTTGGTCTCTGTACCTTGGGCCTGGCAATACCCATGTGGAATGCCCACTGCCACTGATGGCAAACCAGCAACAAATTAAAGTTTCCCTATGCTTTACATACATCTCTCTTTAGTGAACCCAAGATCCTATGGGCAAAAGCCGCCAAATTACAAATATGCACAAAGGCAAATCAGCAAAGGTCCTCTTCAGTAAACAAGATAAATTGATACAATTTGCTTTTGAAAAAAGAAAGTCACTTACACTGCACTGCAAACAATTTAGCATTCCTGAGTTACAGCTAACCCATGGAAATTCTATCTTGGGAAGCCTGTTCTCTGAAATGCCTAATGATCAGAGATACAGAAAACTTTGCATTTCTCACAGAAATACAAAGAAGCCCTATACCTGGATTAATATCATAATATGGAAGAACAAGTTAGGCAGGAGAAGGCTTATATTTTTAGTCTAGTACAGTTCTTCTATCTTCTAGTTTTTCAGTGAATTGGTTTGGTTTTATTTATTCCCTACTTTAATACAATCTAATAATGACTGGACCACAAAAGCTGTAAGTCTTTTCAAAGACGTAAAGGATGTGGGTAGACAACCCATTTTTAAATTGTAAAAGTGAAAGATGTGACTACTATGCTGATACAAAGAGTTTCAATGCTATTTTAATGCGTTTCCAAAAAAAAGTTTTTACTGGGAAATACATACAAAGAAGATATTTAATATATATGTACATCTGAAAGAATAAGTTATATATGGGAAAACATGTTTCTGCCACCTAGCTTAAGAATATTGCCAGTATCGGGGCGCCTGGGTGGCTCAGTTGTTAAGTGTCTGCCTTCGGCTCAGGTCATGATCCCAGGGTCCTGGGATCAAGCCCCGCATAGGGCTCCGCATCGGGCTCCCTGCTTGGCGGGAGGCCTGCTTCTCCCTCTTTCACCCCTTCTGCTTGTGTTCCCTCTCTCACTGTGTCTCTGTCAAATAAACAAATAAATAAATAAATCTTAAAAAAAAAAAAGAATATTGCCAGTTATCTCTGAAACCACAGTATATCCCTAAATGATCACATGGCTCTCCCTAAGTAACCACCAATAAGAAGTTGGTGTTACACTCTTGCTTTATAGATTTATAGATTTGCTACATGTTCATTAATATTAATAACTTTAGCCAATACTATAGCATTTACTATGTGCCAGAGCCTATTTTATTTCATTTTGTCTGTTTCTCAACACTGTGTAAACTGAATTATTTCACCCCCAATAGTGTGCTTCTGAGATTCATTGATGTTGACCCTTATAGCTGTAATCCACTCATTTTCACTGCTGTATAGTATTCCACACATATCTAACAATGTACCCATTTTCCTTTGAAAGACATTTGGGTTGTTTTTAGTTTTTTGCTAATATAAACTATGCTCCTAATAACACTGTTGTACATGTCTCCTGGTGCATATGAATAGGAGTTTCTTTAGGGTTTATACATCTAGGAGTGAAACTGCTGTGTCATAGGGCACATGCATACTCAACTTTATATGAATATGTCAAACCATCTTCCAAACAGATTGTACCAATTCACATTCCTACCAATAGTCAATGAGAATTGTCAATGCTGTACATCCTCACCAATATTTGGTATTGTCACTTTCTTAAATTTTTGCCTGAAGGCTAGAAGATATTTCATTGTGGTTTTAACTTGCATCTTCTTGATTACTAGAGATGTACATTTTATATATGAAAATACAGAATTAAAACACAAACATACACACCCCTATATATATATACAAACATATGTGTATGTATGTGCTGTCTATCTAGCTCCATTTAAGTTTCCTGTTCTTTATTCTGGATATCAAAGCTTTGGTGGTTATATCTGTTGTTCTGTTGCAACATCTTTTCCGTTTATGGCTTGTCTTTCATTTTTTATGTTGTCTATTGAGAAAAAGAAGTTCTTAATTTCAATCTAATCAGATTTACCAATGTTACTTTATAGTTGTGTTTTTGTGCCATATTTTTTTTCTAGTATGTTTTAAAGTCCTGGCTTATGTGTTTGATCTTCTGGAATGTGAGGTAGGAATCATTCTCACACTCCACCGCGCCCCCCCCCCCTCCGACAGGATAACTGGTTACCAAGCACCATTTATGGAACAGGCCATCCTTTTACCCGTGATCTGTAATGCTAGCTCTGCCATACACCAGGTTTCCAAATTAAGCACAGATCTGTTTGAGGGGTCTCTAGTCCGGTGTACTGATCTGTTTGACTGTCCTTGTGCCAATCTAAATTGTCTTAAATACAAAAATTAAAACATGGTCCAGTTATCTACCCGGACATGACACCCTCTCCACCCTCTTGTTCTGATTCTTGGCCATTTTTGGGCCTCTGATCTTTCTACAATAATTTTGGGATCAGTTTGTTAAGTTTTATGAAACTCTATTGGGATTTTGACTGGAATTGCATGGAATCTATAGATCAGTTTGGGAGAATTAATATCTCTAGGATACTGAACCATCCAATCTACAAAAATGATCTTTGTATATATTTAAAAATTATATTTAATATTTTGTTTTTTCATTTTAATATAAATATACATATTTTATTAGATTTGTAGGAACCTTGTATTTTTATGCTATTTTGAACAGGTTGTGCTGGCATATAGAAATGCAGTTATTTTTGCATACAGATCTTTTATTTCACAACACTGTAAACTATCTTATTAATGCTAATAATTTTTCCTTAGATTCTTTTGTATATTCTATGTAGACAACCATAAGACCTGCAAATGAAAACATATCTTTTCCCTCCCTTAAAGCTATTATTTCTTTTCCTTATCTCATTATACTGGTTAAGATTTCAAATTGAGTGTCTGTTATAGAGGTAGACATCCTTAGCTTCTTCCTGATTTGAAGGAAATGATTTTAGTCCTTCAATACCAATGAGGACAGTAACGGTAAATGAGGGTAAATACTCTTAATCAATGTTTCTGAATTTACAAACAGTAAAATTGACATTTGAGTTTTAATGCATATATGCTTTTGTGTAACTACCACAATAATCAGGATACAGAACTGTTCCATCACCCTAAAAAATTCCCTTTTAAATTTAAACCCTCCCTTAAACACTGTAACCACTAATCAGTTCTCTGTCCCTACAGTTTGCCTCTTCCAATATGTCACATAAATGGAAGCACACATTATGCAGCCTTTGAGACTGGCTTCTGTAATACTGTGATATACAGCTGACCTCTGTACAACAAGGGTTTGAACTGTGACGGTCCACTCATACATGGATTTTTTTTGGTAAATACAGTACAGTACTGTAAATGCATTTTCTCTTCCTTATAATTTCCTAAATAACACTTTCTCTAGCTTACTTTATTATAAGAATACAGTATATTAACACACAACATAAAACATGTGTTAATTGACTATGTTATCAGTAAGATTCTGGTCAACAGTAGGCTACCAGTAGTTAAGATTTTGAAAAGTTAGAAGTTATACACAAATTTTGACTGCGTGGGAGGTTGGTCAGTGCCCCTAACCCCGCCCCCCCATTATTCAAGGACCAACTGTAATAAGAAACACATGTTTGGTCTTTGTCCCTGGTTCTTGGCACAGGGTTCCTAAAACCCTTATAATTTCCTGAGTGACAGTGTGAAAGAAATGTCTTTTATTATTCATATAAGCTTCTCTCAACCATACCTGAATTTATGCTAATAAGGTGACTCGTGAGGGATGGAACTGAGTGCCACAGGAACCAACCATGTGATTGGAGGGTTGAACTTTCTGCCCCATCCCTGACCTCCGTAAAGGAGAGGGGCTTGAGACTGAGGTCAATGGCCAATGATTTCATCAATTATCCCTACAGAATGGAACCTCCGTAAAAACTCTAAATAACAACAGGGTCTGGGGAGCCCCCGGAGTGGCGCACACATGGAGGTACTGGAACGGTGGTAACAGTTGGACAGGGTATGAAATCACCACACCCCTTCCCTATACCTTGCCCTACATAGCTCTGGGTCTGGCTTCTTACTGTATCCTTTGTAACACCCTTTTAAATCAGTAAATGTGTTTTAAACTAGTGAATGTTAAGTAAACGCTTCCCTGAGTTTTGTGAGTCATTTTGTGAATCTGGTCAATTATTGAACCTTAGGATGGGGTCACGGGATCCCCCTTTCCCAATTTATAGCCAGTCAATCAGAGTATAAGTGACAATCTGGAATGTGCGATGGTATCTGAAGTAGGGGGCAGTCTTGCGGGACTGAGTCCTGAATCGGACTGCACTCTCTCTGGGGAGTTTGTGGCAGAACTGAGTTAAATTCCAGGATACCCAGAATTGGAGAAATGGTTGGTATGGGGAAAAACCTCCATACCTTTGGTATCAGAAGTGTTGAGAATAGAAACAGTGGTGTTTTTCCTTTAGTTTCTCTCACTCAGCATAATGCCTTTGAGAGTCTATCACAGTTTTAAACCTAATGGAAAATTACAGATTCATTTTTATTAAATGTTAACTCATCCATACTGTGTACATTCCTGAACAGCCTCAGAAATTTACCTGGGTAAATGGGAAAAGCCCAAAATATAGCGTTAATTACACTAGAACCTTACATATGAGCTCCTGCTGCTGAGAAGTCTTCTCTGATCACTAGTATTTTTTTTTTTAATTCATTACAACTTTGGATACCATTTTGGTTTATAAGCTATAACTGACATTGCTAACTGACTATGAGATAGAACCACAGACTTGGAAGAATCCTTGGAAATCATCCAGGGAGGCAGGTTAGTGCTGTGATGAGTAAGGGTTCTGGTATCATACAGATCTAGATTCTTGCCATTCTTAGTTAAATTAATTCACCTTTCACTGAGTTTCAGTTTCCTTATCAGTAAAATAGAGAAAACAAAGTAGGTATATTTCATAGCTATATGAGAAAATTAAATGAGAAACTCCATGCAAAATGAACTATGGAGTGCCAGGCACACAGTAAAAGCTCCACAAACAGCAGGTGATATCATGTCTAGAACTCTTTCATTTTCCAGATCATGCAAATCATCAGCTGAAACATGCCATCCTAATGGTTTAAATATTAAAAGGTCACAGATTTGTGCATATTTTAGCTAATAACTCTTTAAGGAAGCAAACAAAAATGATTTTATTTAAACAAATATATTGTATAATTTCTCTCTGCTAGATAATAATTTACCAGCCCAGGGAATGCAGGAACAAAAGAAAAAAAACCTGAGATTTTGTCTTCCAAATATAGGAAAGAAAATTATTAGAAAGAAAATGTAAGCTCATATGGAATTGTGGACAACAAATATTTTTAAAGTTATCAACAAATCACTTTCTTTCAAAAACTTAAGACAATATTTTGTTCCCTCCACATGCTCCCCATTCCCCCTGCCCCACCCCCTAATCCACAGAAGGCATGCATAAAAACTGGGCTATCTGTGAAATCTATATGGTGATCCAAATCAATGAATGTCAATATAATTTTTTAAAAAATCAATCACAGACCTGTACCCCTGAAACAAATAATACATTATATGTTAATAAAAAGAGATAAAAAAATAAAAATCGGTAGATTTTCTTAAATTATCTAGAACAAAGAGTGACTATACCTCAAGACAACTAAATGAAAGACACTTTGTTCCCAACAAGCAACACCTTGTTTCCACTGACTAAATCACTTAATTTTTAAACAAACTGTACCTCCATCAAGAGTAAGTTTTGACCGCCACTCAACAGGCAGAAATTCAACATGTGTTGCGTGGTTGGAAAAATGTCTTTCTTCTATTTTTCTTGCAGCTTCTCTCATCCTAAAGAAAAAAAATTAAAAAAAAAAACATTATCAGAGTAACTTCTCATATGTACTTATACGGTATAAAATGTCTTTAATCATACCACTTTCACTTGCTTCTAACTTCATCCTGTAATGTTTCAATCATTGTTACACTATGCAATAGTTCACAATACTAGGAAACCTTAATTTCAAAGCTATTTCCCTAAATTTCTCATCTATGATTTCAAATATTACAAGCTTTCACATTATATTCTAAATAATTATATGTATAAATTTTTAGTAGAGAGAGTAGGACAATGAAATCCCCCCCTTCTGCCATCACTCTGCTCCAAATATTAGCAAGTCATGGCCTGCCTTATTTCATCTATTCCTCCACTCATTCTCTCCATAATATGAATTTTTAAATTTTATTTTTAAAATTAAGATATAGCAAAATTGACTTCTTTTCCCTTTTGGTGGCAGTTGTAGAGATTTGTGGTTAGCACCACCACAATTAAGATACAAACTAGTTCTATCATCCCCCCAAAATTCCTTCATACTAACCCTTTATAGTAACACCCTTCCCCATAATATTTTATTTTATTTATATTTTTTAAAGATTTTATTTATTTATTCATGAGAGAGAGAAAAGCAGAGGGAGAAGCAGAGGGAGAAGCAGGCTCCCAATGAGCAGGGAGCCCGATGCGGGACTCGATCCCAGGACCCTGGGATCATGACCTGAGCCGAAGGCTTAACCATCTGAGCCACCCAGGCGCCCCCCCATAATATTTTAAAGCAAATCCCAGACATCACATCATTTCATCTGTAAATTGTTTAGTAGCTATTTCTAAAATATAAGGAAAACATAACCTATTCAGTACTATTATCATACCAAAACTTTTAACAATTTTTTAATTTCAGCAAAGATGTAGTTCAGTGGTCCCATTTTCCCAGTTAGATTAGAAATGTTATTTTCTAACATAAAATATATTTTTACACTTGTCTGAATTGAGCTCCAAATACAACAGTCCTCCCCTTTATATGTGGGGATACATTCCAAGACCCCTAGTGGATACTTGAAACTGCAGCAGTACTGAACCCTACATATACTGTTTTTTCCTATACATACACACCTATGATAAAGTTAAATTTATAAATTAGGCACAGTGAGAGCTTAATAATAATAAAATAGAATAATTATAATAATATAATGTAATGAAAGTTGTATGAATGTGGTCTCTCTCTCAAAATCTTAATGCATTGTACTCCTCCTCCTTCTTGTGATGACATGAAATGATAAAATGCCTGTGCGGTGAGATGAAGTGAGGGGAATGACACAGGCATTGTGATGTAGTGTTAGGCTACTATCACCTGCTTCCAGATGCAGATGACACCAGATAACTGACATCACAAAGAGTGAAACTGCAGATAAGGTGGGGGACTGTATAGTCCGTGCACTGTAGTTGGTAGATATGTCTCTTATAAGTCATTATTTTTTAAAGATTTTATTTATTTGTCAGAGAGAGAGAGAGAGAGAACAAGCAGGAGGAGTGGCAGGGGCAGAGGGAGAAGCAGGCTCCTGACCGAGCAGGGAGCCCGATGCAGGGCTCGATCCCAGGACCCTGAGATTACGACCTGAGCCTTAACCAACTGAGCCACCCAGGCATCCTGTGTCTTTTAATCTATCAGTTCCCCTCACTTTTTTTTTTGGTTTTGCTTTGTAATTTATTTTTGTCCTGTAGAGTTCCCGAGAGTCTGATTTTTAATGACTGCAACCCCATGGTATTGTTTAACATGTTCTTTGTTCTCTATTTCCTGTAATTTGTTAGTGAGATATAGGGGCTTGATCAGATTCAAGTTTTATTGTTTTGGCAAGACTACTACTCCATGGGTGCATACAAATGTGGTGGTCTCTTTTTTGGTGACACTAGCAGTTGTGACGATCATTACTTAGATTGATTAATTTATTATGGTTCCATCATGCCTTATTTCTTTATAAAGCTTATACTTCTAGAAAGAGAAATTTCCTCGCATCAAATATTTGGCTGCTTTGTAGTACAACCAAACAGTTATGAACTGAGAAAAGGCAGAATGAATGGTTAATTCTTCCCTTTTATTAACAATTTTCAAAATACTGAGTTCTTAGCTTGTATATTTTTTGACATCTTTACTAACTCATACACTTAAAACTTATTTGAAGTGTTGTGTTTTTTTAAGATTTTATTTATTTATTTGTCAGAGAGAGAGAGTGTGTGTGCATAAGCAGGGGGAGCTGCAGGCAGAGGGAGAAGCAGGCTTCCCACTGAGCAGGGAGCCCGACGCGTGGCTCGATCCCAGGACCCTGGGACCCTGACCTGAGCTGAAGGCAGGTGCTTAAAGACTGAGCCACCCAGGCATTCTTTATTCTTTAACAGGTTTTTGTGTAGATAGGTTATCAATTCTCCTAGGATATATACCTAGGAGTGGAATTATGGGCTGGTATGCTAACTCTATGTTTAAAATTTTGAAGAAGTGCTAAACTTTTCCAAAGCAGTTGTACTATTTCACAATCCCGTCAGCAACATGAGGGTTCTAATTTTTCCACATCCTCACTAACACTTGTTATTTTCCATCTTTTTGATGAGAGTCAACTTAGCGGGTGTGGAGTGGCATCTCTTTGTGGTTATGAATTGCATCTTCCTAATGCCTAATGATATTGAACATCTTTTCATGTACTTATGGGCCATTTGTATATTTTAACTGGACAAATGTTTTTCAAATCCTTTACCTATTTTAAAAATTGAGTTCTTTTTTTATCTTTATACATGCTAGATACTATAGATCCTTCTCAGATTATGATTTGTAAATCATTCTGTGGGTTGTCTTCACTTTCTTGATGATGTCCTTTGAAGAACAAGTTTTAACTTTTGCTGAAGTCCAATTTATCTTTTTCCCTCTGTGGCTTCTACTTTTGATGCTGTATCTCAGAAACCATTGCCTAATCCAAGGTCACAAACATATACTCCTATGTTTTAAGAGTTTTATAGTTCTGGCTCTTATATTTTGGCCTTTGATTAATTTTGAATTAATTTTTTGTATGTGTGAGGTAGGGGTTTAATTTCATTCTTTTGCAGATAGATATCCAGGTGTCCCAGCACCAACTGTTAAAGGGCTATACTTGGGGCACCTGGGTAGCTCAGTCAGTTAAGCATCCAACTCTTGATCTCAGCTCAGGTCTTGATCTCAGGGATGTGAGTTCAAGCCCTGCACTGGGTTCCACGCTGGGTATGGAACCTACTTAAAAGTATTCTTTCCTCAATGAATTGTTTTGGCACTTTTGCTGAAAATCAACTGAACTCTTAATTCTATTCCATTGATCATGCTTTGTAGCAAGTTATGAAATTGGGAAGTGTAAGTCTTCTGTCTTTGTTCTTTTTCAAGATTGTTTTGGCTGTTCTGGGTTCCTTGCATTTCCATATGGATTTTAGGATCAACTTGTCAATTTCTGCATAAAAGACAGGTAGGACTTTAATAGGGATCTGCTGAGTTTGTAGATCAATTTGGGAAGTACTGCCATTTTAACGACATTAAACCTTCTAATCCACAACTGTTGTTTTGTTTATTTGGTCTTCTTTAATTTCTTTCAAAGGTGTATTGTAGTTTTCAGGGTACAAATCTTACATTTCTCTTATTAAACTTACTCCTAAGTAGATTGTTTTTTTTTTGATGCTGTAATTAATGGAAATGCTTTTTCTTTTCTTTTTTTAAAGTAAACTCTACCCCCAACGTGGGTCTTGAAATCACAACCCTGGGATCGAGTCATATACTCTTCTGACTGAACCAGCCAGGCGTGCCTGGAAATGCTTTCTTAATTTTTGGATTATTAATTGCTAGTGTATAAATACAATTAATTTTTGCATACTGATCTTGTATCCTGTAACTCTGCTGAGTTCATTTATTAGCTGTAGTAGTTTTTTTGTGTGTATGTATAGATTCCCTAGTATTTTCTTTCTATAAGACCAAGGTATCTGTAAACAGAGATCATTTTATTTCTTCCTTTATAATTTGGATCTCTTTTATCTTATTTCTTTTTCTTGTCTAATTGCCCTGGCTGATACCTATGGTACAATGTTGAACAGAATTGGGAGGGGACATCCCTGTTTTGTTTCTGATCTTGAGGAAAAGTTTTCAGTCTTTCATTGTTAAAGTATAATTTTAGTCATGGGCTTGTAGATGCCTTTTATCAGATTGAGGAGATTCCCTTCTCTCTCTAGTTTCCTGAGTGTTTTCATTATGAAAGGGTGTTAAATTTTGTCAGTGCCTCTTCTGCATCAAAAACCACATGGTATGTTTTTTTTTTTTCCTTTGTTCTATTAACCTTAATTGATTTCTTTTAAAAATATGTCAGACCAACCTTGCATTCCTGGGATAAATCCCACTTGGTCATAGTGTATAATCTTTACATGCTGCTGGATTCAGTTCGTTGAGGATTTTTGTGTCCATAAGAAATACTGATTTGTATTCACAAAGGATTCTGGTCTATAGGTTTTTTTTCCCTTATGGTATCTTTGTCTGGTTTTGGCATTACAGCAATACTGGCCTCAAAGGATGAGTTGGGAAGTTTTCTCTCCTCTTCCATTTTTTGGAGAGTTTGTAAAGAATTGGTGCTCCTCTTTTTTGTTTTTGTTTTGCAGAATTTGCCAGTGAAGCCATCTGGTCCTGAGCCTTTTTTTTTTTTGGAAGGAAGTTTATTGATTATTAATTCAAATGCTTTGTTAATGGTCAATTTAGATTTTCTATATCTTCTTACTGATCATCAAGTCAGTTTGGTAGTGTGTATCTTTCTAGGAATTTGTCCATTTCATCTAGGCTATCTAATTTGTTGGCACAGAATAATGCACAGTATTCCCTTATAATCCTTTTGATTTCTGTAAGATCAGTAATTATGTCCCCTCCTTCATTCCTGATTTTAGTAATTTGAATCTTCTCTCTTTTCTCTTGGTCAGTCTAGCTGCAGGCTTCTCAGTTTTGCCGATCTTTTCAAAGAGCCACAATAATATATAGAGGTCATCCTCATTGTTTTACAACTACATAGTTTTCCATCATATAAATAGCCATAGTTTATCAACCAGTCTCTTACTGATGTGCATTTGGTTAATTTCCCATTACACGTAATGCTGCAAAGAACAGCTTTGTGCATATATCTTTTTAAAAATATTTTTGCTGGTATTATCCTTGATTCCGAAGTTAAGTTTGCTGGGTCAAAGAATAAATGCATATATAATTTTGACACACATTCCCACATTCTCTCTTCTTCACTGCAGTTTATTAGCAGTATGAGAATGCCTATCAACTATAGTCTGGCTAAAGGAGTAGTATATTGTCAAATTTAGGATTTTTTGCTAATCTCATAGTCAAGATATGGCATCTTAGTGCAATTTTAATTTACATTTGATTGAGCATTTCCTTTTCTGGGAATTAGACGTTCACCTCTTTAGCCCATTTTTCTAAAAGGTAGCCAGATATTTTTTCTTTATTTTTAGAAGTTCCCTATATATTAAGGCGATTGTTTGTCTGTGATACAAAAGCTGCACATGGTTTCTCTCAGTTTGTCTTATTTTATGTTTTTGTCAACATAGCTTTTTTTGGGAAAATTATTTATCAATATTTTTCCTTATTGTTTCTGGATCAAGTCATAGTTAGGATAGTTTTCTCTATTCTTAAAGTGTAGAAGAATTCAAACTCCCCTCAGTTCCACCTTTTAAATCCATAGTATTTGTATAGCTTCATTTCTTATATTTAAATGTGATTCAATAAAAATTTATCTGAGTGTGAGAAATGGACCCAATTTTACTTTTTTCCTATGGCTATCTAATTATCCCAATACTATTTGTTAAAAAAGTCTATCTCCACTTCTAGTATATTTTAAAAGGCAATATTTACAATATGATTACATTTTACTGATTGTATATCCTCAAAGTTGCCTTTAAAAATGCCTAAATTAATTCTAGGTTGCCAAAAGGAAAATCTGCTTCCAATAATCATTCCTGAAAATAAATGATAGCCAAAACTTCAGACTTGAAGGCATGATCTCTTTCATTACCCACAGAGTCTAAAAGTTCCTTTTTTTGTTTTATTTTTTACAGCAGATACTCCAATAAGGGTTATAAATACATTTTTAAGTTTCTCTGCCATCTTTTCAAATGTTTAGTTTTAACAAGTATGAGAACGTATAAGAAAGACCATATTTTAAGATTTCTAATACTATTCTACCCACATTTTTGTTTGATGACTGTATAGTTCTTATGTATTTCATTATGATATAATAATTAGCATTATCTGATCAAATATGTCAAAACTGATGGGGCTGAGGAACCCTGACTGAATTATAAACTCAGGAAAACACTACATTAGCCTAAAATATTGTCCTCTTCTACAGTAAACTTACACAGTCCTCTACTCCACAGGATCACTATCCTAATTCTCAGATGGTCACATATGTAGATACTGATTAGGCAAGCAGGTATATCTCCTAAATCACTTGGTTGTAATTAACAGGACTGACTCAAAAAAAGGAAAGAAAGGGAAAGATGAAAGAAGACAGTAAGGAATGGAGGAAGGAAGGGGGTAAGGAGAAGGAAAGAAGAGGAAGAAGAGAGGGGGAGGGAGGGAGGGACAGAGAGACTGGGTATGTCCCCAGATTTGCCTTACTAAAAATGGTAAAACATTTCCTACACATATAGGTCTTGACGACATGAGAAACACTGAGACCGATGGAGGGCAGAGGAGACAACAAAACAGGAATGCTTGAAAACCATTATGCTACGGCTCAAGCTACAACCCGTGACTGTGCATCTGTAAGGCCACGCACAAAACTCCGTCCTGTCATATAAGCTTATTAAACTTCAATGTTCCCCTGCTAGGCAATGAATGCTTATTTAGTTGATATTTTGAAAAAGGAAGGAATGGATTAATAGTGCCTGAGAATTACTGTCCAATTAAGAATCACTAAATTGCTCTAAAAGAGTAAGTCTTTACAATTCTCCTCAATTAAAAAAAAAATCAATTGATAAAACAATTTGGTATTAAGACATATATAGGAAAGGAGAAAAACAGAAAATCGTAACAATCAACAAGGTACACTCTTTACACAAGAAAGCAAGGTCCAGAAGTGTATATGCCACCTTTGTGTGAAAAAATCTGGATTTGCCTAAAGAAACTTTAGAATAATATAAAATAAATGATTAACACTGCTTTGAGACATAAGGACAGTGGACAATGGGGGATGATGGAGATAAGAACAGGAGTCAGATTTCTCACTCTGCAGGTTTTTATGCTTTGATTTGTCAACCATGTGAATGGACTTCCTATTTAAAAAATCAGTTTTGTTGACAATCTTGTTTGCTGTTGTCCTTCTTCCATTTTTTTCTGTGCTTACAGGTTTACGCCTTTTTTCTTTCAAAAATTCCTTTGCTTTCATTTTCAGTGAGGTTTCAGGAGGGAATAAGATAAGCTTAAGTGTTAAATCTACCATGTTTAATGGAAAGTTTCTTTATACTCTTCTAAAATTATAGCTTTAACATTACTTATTTATGGTATTAGTATGTAAGTTCAGTGAAGATATCCCTTGTAATAAATTGCTACAAAAAGTAAATCCAATCCAATTCAAATACATCCAACCTTTTTAGTAAACCAGTTTTGATATTCCTAGAAGTTGTCTATCAACTTTCTTCTCAACCCACATCAATCACTAAAATGAGGTGAGGGATAATCCTCTAATTCTAGGTTTCTAAAACATGATTTCAAGAGGCCCTCAGAGAACAAAAGGTTGCTGGGGGGGGCGGGGAGTCTCGTAACCCTTTATACTACTTTGTTCATTTCAACTGTAGTCTCACAAATACAAACAAGACTCAGAATGGCAGTGACAAAGATGAAGTTAATTTTACTGTTTTTATCGTCTTGGACAACTAACTTAGGAATGGTAGAAAGCAGGGAAAGGATTAAGAGATCCTCTGGATTTTCCCATTTATTATTAAGCAGAATTCTTTTATGTTTATTTTCTATCAATTACTAATTTATATGGGGGGTTTTCCATCAAATTAACCTGTCTCTAAAGGAATGACGGCAATCTTCTCTGTAGCTGATACTTTTATTTTTTTTAAAGATTTATTTATTTGAGAGAGAGAAAGCACGAACATGAGAGGGGGGGGGGGGAGAGAGAGAGAGAGAGAGAGTCCAAGCAGACTCAGTGCTGAGAGTGGAGCCCGACATGGGGCTCGATCCCATGACCCTGAAATTACCACCCGAGTGGAAACCACGAGTTGGACACTCAACTGACCGCACCACTCAGGTGCCCCAGCAGATACTTGGTTTTTCTGAGCCACTTTGGATTCATTCATCCTACTTCCAATACTAGCTCTTGATTTTTATCTGTGGCTCTACCTCTCCCAATGATTATGATGAAGCCAACTTCCATCTGACTGTGGAAAGATGACAAGTTCAACAGATCAGACCCTGCATGGCCGCATGTGTAGATTCAGGCAGTTGGATGCAACACCACTGGTCACTGAAATGTCTAGACTAGCTGGGACTTCTGGGAAAAAAAGACTTATTCTTTCTTCTTGAAGTTGAACACAATATAATATAAATCACATCTGGAACCAGATGTCTGAGAATAGCTCAAAAATGAAGGAAAGTAGCGTAGATAGAAACTGAATTCTGGATTCTCATGACTGGCAAATCTTAGATTTAGACTTCCCAGTTTTATGAATTACTAAATCCTTTTTTAGGCTTAAGCCTTTTTGGGTTAGGTTTTCCCCAACCTACACCCAAAATAAGCAAGGTGATACCTTCCCATTTATCAATAGCTCCAGAAAGAACATGCCATTAAACCTATGTCTCAGGTTCCTAGGTATCCAAGCAAGAGATCAGCATTTTAACAATAAAAACATAAATATTCGAGAAGTCATGGGCAACTCACCAGAAAATAAAGTCAGAATCAGAGGGAAGAGATTTTTTGTAATATAAGCTATGAAGATTGACAAAAGTTAGGATGGCTCATTAGTATCTGACGAAGTTTTTAAAAGTTGAACTGTACCTTTACTTTAATCCATCAGTTGGCATGAAGAGGTATTACAATAAAAAGTGAAACAAAACTCAAAACTCAACACTGCACTATTAGAGAGATGTTGATGAGGACAAAGTTCCTGATATCACACAGTATTTGTTCTAAAGGACACAAGAAACGCATTTACTTGAAGCCTCAGAACCAGATAAAGTGTGCTCTGAACCAACAACTGTTTGTTTTCATCACATCACAAATATGATTAGATTTTTCTTTCTTTTTTTAATTTTAAGTAGGCTCCACGCGCAACATGGAGCTTGAACTCATGACCCTGAGATCAAGAGCTGCATGCCCTACAGACTGAGCCAGACAGGAATCCCTGATTAGGTTTTTCTTTATACTGGCTGCTAGTTTAGAGCCAAATTTGTGGTGGAATCTTTAACCCTAACATTTCCCTTCAACACAGTCCTCACACACAAATACAAACATCCTCCACCCCTCCAACATGTTGGACTTTTTAGAATAAAGATGAATATAAATAAATTAATGAGGTAAATAATATACCTTGTGTGTTGTTTTTTAAAACACCCACTGTTCTCTGTGTAAAATTTAGAGTTCGGTTTCCCCCGGTAGTAATTAATTGGCCAGGTTAAACTGCTGACTGGCAATTTAAATGATTCTTAGGTTTTTTCATGATTATGCAACTTTGCAATTATTCATAGTTTATGCAGTCTGCGGTTCAGACAGTAAGATACAAACTGAAAATTAAGCCTTTTTCTTTGCTTTCAACCTAACCTAGTTTTACGTTTTTATACTTCATCTTCTCCATGCTGTGGGGGGAAAAAACTCAAATATCATCATCATCATCATCATCATCATCATCTGGACATAATCACTCTCAAAATTTGGTCCAGAAATTCCATCTATAAAGTAAGAGATTAATTAGAGTACATTGAAGAAACACATGGTGGAATGATTAAACTCTGTTATACCCCAGACCAAAGTTTGGACTCTAGACTAGATGGAGAATGTATTCATCAAAGAACTCACATGGCTGTATTTTTGATAATTCTTCCTTGGTCCATTTTCTGCCCAATGCCATGCACGACAAATACAATATGGGTAGTCTGTGATGGCTTGTCTTCTAATGTGGCTTCTTCTACATAACCTCTATGAAGTCTGGTCCCACTACTTGATGCTGTAGAAAAATTATGATTCGAAGTTTACTACTTATTCCAGAAATAGCATTTTGACAATATATTGAAAGAAATAATAAAGTAAAAGAGTTCTTAAGAAAAAATTTCACTGGGCTGCGTGGGGATGAAACTTGTAAGAAGATGTACCTTGACTGGCTCAGATATAAAGTGCTTGACTGGACATGATGCCAAAACCAGAAACAAGAGGAAAAAAGAAAAGGAAGGAGGGAAGGATGGACAGAACACATAAAAATTTTAAAAAGTTCTCGATCAAAAAAATTCCATGAAGCAAAGCTAAAAGACAAACTGGGAAAGTTTTTGCAAAATACGTTAATTACTGCGGTATGAAAGAAAGCTTACTAAACAAAAGGTGAGAAGACAACCATTCAAATAGCAAAATGGGCTAAAGGTACAATGTAATTCACAAAACAAATACAAATGACTAGTAAACACAGAGAAGATATTCAAGCACATGTTATCAAAGAAATCACAACAAAGATGGAATAGCAAAAAAAAAAATTAATATCAGACTTAACAAAAATTTCTGAGAAATTTACTAGTAATGTTCTCACATCTTCCTCAGGTACCATTTCCTCTTTTCTTCCCTTTAGTCACACTTCTTGAAAGAGTTGTCTATTCTCACTGCCTCCATTTCTTCACCTACCTACATAGACTTCAACCCATGCCAATGTGGCTTCTGCCTCCTCAATCTATCCAAGTCACCAATGACCTCCATTTCACTAAATCCAACAGAAATTTTTAGTTTTCACCTTCAATTGCCATGTTTTATTTTCATATGACTGCCTGAGGTTTGACTGCTGTTGTGTTTCTAGAAGTATAAAAGATATTTATTAATCCCGTCAGATCATTCTAAATATATGATTACCACTGATGAATACATGTGAACTCAATCACCTTAATAAAAGTTTCATTTAATAGGGCAGTAACTGTCACTAAATTTAATACATATTTAAAATATACTAAAAATAGAACTTGAACAGTCTACTTTGAATGTAAGAGAAAAAGATTCTCAAAATTTTGACAAACTATAGTAATATTTAACAATTACCTTTAGAAAATCCCAGTTTTTGGGTTACTGTCCTTGCAATTTTAGATGTTGTTGCATCACTATAAAGATATACTTCATCCATACTGTGCCAGTCCACGTGATTTCGACTCAACTTGAAACTATGAATAGCTGTTGCAAAAAGGAAAAATTAATGTGGTTGCTCATTTGTGTGAAGAATTATAACACACAGATTTTTGAATCAATATTTGAACTCAGTTCAATAAAAAACTGTTTTGCTAAAACATATTGATATGAAGCAAGTAATGGATAGGGACTTTATTTTATAAATGATTAACCATGCTACAGGGAATGTCAACTTGTTAGAACAACACAGAATTAACTGGCTTAACTACCATAAATTTAACCTCTAACACGTAGTTAATATGTTCTGATTATTATTAAAGAACTGCTTTCCCACGTGATAATGACCACTTCTTAGGTCTAAGGGATAATATATACCTTCATGAAAGTCCTCAATACCTTTGACATAGAAACTTAAGTTTCCTTTCTTCTGTGGATTTTATTTTTGGATCTGTGAAAATTTCACTCAGTGCAAGACAAAATAAGACTAAAAGGAAAAAATTTTATCTTTAAACTGGGAAGAGAACAACCTAATCTATGAGAATATATGGTAGTTTTGAAATGGATATAAAAACCAATTATCACTGGATATTGCTCACCGTAACAGAAATCCAAAGTTGAAAGATGTTTTAATAAGAAATCAAAGAAATTTTTTCTACTATGATGTTCAAATCAGTATGATTATCGCATTTCTGTAACTAAGGTATGCCTGGTGAAAATAAGCTCTAAAGAAAAAAAAAATCAAACCTATATGCTCCAGAAATACATAAACTCTCTGAGGCAGGTACTATATCTTGATCATTTTGTACCACTAGCACCAAACACAGTGTCCTAGCACAATGCCCGACATGTATCACAAATTCAGTAATGTTTGTGGAAGCAATGGATTAAGAGAACTGTCATTAACATATTCATCCATTTATAACTTGATAATTCTTATATTCTGAAGGCCTTAAACTTTCCTTTCTATATCTCTGGTATAGAGGTGAGAGAAATCCACATATCCCTCTTCAGAAAACTATGCACCTTAAAACTGCTATGTCTGATTTTTAAAAAAATCCTTTTTAAGCAAAATATTATCTCCCATTATATATAAAGACCCAGAGGTACAAAGAGATTAAGCGACTTGCCACAAAGCTGATTACCAGCACAGTCTATTCTGATTTGAAGATGAGTTGAAAATAACCTCAAGTTAAATATGAAAGGTTATATAGCCCTGGTCAAGAACTAAGATCGTAAGTCATTTTTATGAAAAACTATTCCCTACTAGAACACATAGAAAAGTAAATCCTTTCAGAGAAATTATTCTTAGTTATGTTACAAATGTAATTTCAAAAATTTATGAAAAACCAATTTATATTTCACTTATCTGTCAGGATACATTACTGACACTGAACACAGATCAAGATGCAATTAATGTAACAAATATTAGTAATGTTCAATCCAAAAAAACAAACAATAACAATGTACAAACTCAGCTTTTTTTATAAAAGAACTTTTAAAAATCTTTTGCAAGAGTTTAAAAATTATTTACTTTTCTATGTCTGATCCAAACCACTATTTTATGCCTTTTTATCTAATGTTTCCAAACTACGTCTTCGTTAAAAGTTTTGAGCAACATATGCTTAAAACATTGAAACTACAGGACTAAGATATTAAGAGAATAGTGTTAAGCCAACAAAAGTTTGTTCCTCTTCAAATCATCCACAAACTGCCTTAAAGCAAAACATCTTAGTATTGGTGAACATTCCATTACTGGATCACACACATTATTTACAAATGTTTGTATCGCTTATAATTAAGTAACTCTAAGCAAAATAGCACAATGGACACATTTCTAAAAAACTAGTAATTTCTATGCTTTAAATGCCGAATACTGTAAGCCAGGGAGAAATAACTACATGGGGAAATAAAACTACAATTACTGTACCTTGAGAACGCTTTCGTTTAAGACCTGCCGCATCTGTACTCTCCTTATATCCTCTCCATTTGAACAGAGAAGGGAGGGAGAAGGGAGGGAGGTGGTAGACAACTAAGAAAGCAAAAACACTGAGCTTCAAAGTAAATTTTAAATGGTTTGCCATTTTGCCTTTTTGCTGTATTAACTTTAAAAAATGAGTTGTATTTGACAAACATTATTCTAAATGCTTTAATTTCTAATTAAAAATCAGTAAAGCAAAACATCAGTTTAATAATGTTTATCAAATATATGCTCTACTTTTATTGAAAGAAAAAAAGGCAAATGATACCTAAAATTTATCAGTTAAAGACAGCTATGTGATCATAATATTTAATGTCTTTGCACATAGAATAAAAAATAGGTCATGGTATTTTTGTATGCATAAGGGACTTATAAACCCCATTTTCACAATACTAAGGTTATTTACTTTCACCAAATTAGCCGACAGCTGATGTCCAAATTAAGAAGGCAATAAATAACATTTTAAACATTTAATACAGTTTTCCTGAGAAAATATCACAGTATACATTCCACTAGATGTCTTCTATTACTGAAATATATCATGGAAGCTTCCCACAGAAACAAAAACAACTCAGAGTTGCGAAAAGACTTTTAAAATGAAACTTTTGCCAAAACAAATCAAATTGGAAGCTCTTTAACTGGTTAGTGATAAAATAATGGAAGTTAGTAATAAATAATGAAAAAAAAACCACTAGTAAAAATGCATGCTGTGACATCTTATAAACATGAAACAGACAACATAAAGCCAGACATAGACTTGATATTTGGCAAATCAGTAGATAACCTTAAAGTCAATACTTTCCCTGTTGAACATTGCTAGTTACAGATCAGTAAATTTCTTTACATTTTAAATAAGCATTTAAAAAAAATCCACTTGAAATTGAACCTTATAAATCATTTTTTTTAATAAATCAGTTTCTTAACAGTTCAGGAAATGAACCACAGAACCTTTATGACTTAGTTCAAATTTATGTTCTAAAACATTTGCTTTTTCATCCTCACTCCCTTCTACAATAATGTGACATTCAAAGGTTAAATACTGCTCAAATATGAATATATTTAATTCCTTTTGTACAGTACTAGATACATTTTAAAAATCTGCTGTATGCACAGATGAAGTATATTCAATGATTTGTGCAATAAAGGTAATTGAGAAATGCTTGCAAGCCACTTAATTACAACTATATGTAATTAGATGGCTACAGACTAGGATTAAAAGCTGGGTTATAACATTAAGATTATAAAAACATTTCTTTGTTACAGAGGGGTGGAAAATGACAACTGAAACATTTTCTTCATTGAAAAAGTTTCTTCTCAAAGGTGACTTCTGGTCAGTTATTGAGTAGTAGATGTACCACTTCCAGGACACATTTTTAAACAAAAAATTCATTAGGAAAAAGCTAAAATCAAAGTAGATCAAATAGGCATAAATTTGAGACTTTACTACTCAAAGAAACAAAACCTAGATTTTATATATCCACTAGTAAAACTAACATGAACCAAATCCATATTTACTAAAAGGAAACTAAAATAATAATTAAAAAAGTCATTAGTAAAAATGTATGTTGTGACATTTGGTAAGCATGAAACAGCCAACATAAAGCCAGACATATAGACTTGATATTTGGCAAATCAGGAGATAACCTTGAAGTCAACATTTTCCATGTTAAATACTGCTGGTTATATACAATATAAAATGTCTTTATATTTTAAATAAGCAATTATTTAAAAATCCACTTGAAATACATATGGACCATTTGACTACATTTCAAAATTATGCAAACACTTTCAGAAAGCTAGTCAAGATATAAAAAAGAAAGGCTTTTCTTTCTAAAGGAACAGTAACAATTTAGAGATTTAAAAAGACAAATACCCTAATATACTAAAAACAGAGAAACAATTTAAAACATTTTCACAAAATTAAATAGACATGGTTCTTTACCTTCCTCTCAAACCAAATTCTTATTTTCACTTGAAAGTCATTTGCTCTATTTGTCACAATTTCCCATAGCATAGTTAGAAAGCTTAATTTTTTTCAACCCAAAGCACAGAATTAGGGGTACTACCATAAGCACAGTAGAGACAAAACGTATTTACTATCAATCCAACAGGGATCACCATTAAATGAAATTCAAGTGCTAGAAAGCATTACTAAATTTTTTCCCCTAAAATGAAGTTTTAGTTAGGAATTCTTATGTTAGCAAAAATATGCATAAACTCAAAATGTTAACTTATTAAAGGCTAACATTTAATTAAAATGTTATTTTATATACTAAAGCCTTACATAGCAATGAAAAAGATTTAAAATACTATAGCATTTCTAATAAATTTCCTTACTGATCCTTCTCTTAAAGGGATTTTCTTCATTATATAATTCTGAAAGCAACAGAGTATCAAAAGAGGGCGTTGCTGATGACACACTGATCCCCAGAACAGAACAACTCAATGACTTTTCCCTATCTAAAAGCTGGTAACCTGTATAATCTCAACTTTAGGGAAAGCAGGTTTGCACATCTCAAACATACCAACTGTAATGAGAAAACTCCCAGCAACCGTCTTGGATCTCAGAGAAATTAAGTAGGTAAATTTATAAAAAGTAATAACCAAAAGCTAGAAGACGGGAATCCTCTTAGTCACCAAAGAGGGAGGAAAAGGAAAGCTGGTTAGAAAGGATTAGCAATCCCCAACTCCTTTCGCCTTTTTGACTTTTGCAGTTTCTATATTCACAATTTGGGATATTCTTATCCAGCAACAGTGATAGCAATACACACTTTACATGCCAAATTGTTAAATGTATTAAGTCCTTCAAGATACACCAACACCTGTGATGTCACAGTACCCCAAAATAGCTTGAACAGTAACCTATCCGTGACTTTATATTGATAGTGTGACTCTTACAGATAGCATATAGTTTTCACGTTCTTAATCTGTAATCTCTGCCTTTTAACTGAAGCATTAGTTCACTTATATTTACTGTAATTATTAACACGGGTGAATTTAGGTCTATCATTTCCCATTTATTTTCTCTTTGTTCCATCTGTACTTTGTTTCTTGTTTCTCCTTTCCTAACCTCTTTTGGGTTAATTAAATATTTTTTACTATTTTATTTTAATGCCCCTACTGGATTTCTTTTCTTTCATAACCTTGACACTTAAGAAAAAGATAATCTTTATTGAGGTATAATTGATAAAAGTATAAGATATTTAATGTGTACCTCATAGTGAATTGATATACATTGTGAAAGGGTTCCCCTTATTTAGTTAATTAGATGCCTTAACATTTCTGAAGACCTCTGATCAGTTATTTTGTAGAATGTCCCTTAATTTGAGTTTATCTGATGTTTTCTCATAATTGGATTGATGTTATGCATTTTTTTGGTCAGGGTGAAGTACAGGACTAACTCATTTAGTTTAACCTTTTTAAAACTGATTATTGCTTGGATAAATTATAAAGTGAGTCAAACACTAATCTGGCACTATGTTCAAGTATTTTCAAAATTACTTATTTGAAAGGCTGATTTTATTTGTAGAATTCATCCCCAGTGAAACTCTAGACTTCCATTTGTTA
The DNA here is from genome assembly GCF_003265705.2 of Callorhinus ursinus. NCBI lineage: Eukaryota > Metazoa > Chordata > Mammalia > Carnivora > Otariidae > Callorhinus > Callorhinus ursinus. Next base: position 28,008,133 of record NW_027397070.1, read on the forward strand.
GGCTGCTAGAAGGTGGGGTGGGAAGAGAATCAATTTTTATTTTAACTCTTAAGAGAAAACAAAATTTATTTATTTAAAATGTTTTTATTTATTTCTTGACAGAGAGAGAGACAGCGAGAAAGGGAACACAAGCAGGGGGAGTGGGAGAGGGAGACGCAGGCTCTCCACTGAGCAGGGAGCCCGATGTGGGGCAAGATCCCAGCACCCTGGGATCATGACCTGAGCCGAAGGCAGATGCCTAATGACTGAGCCACCCAGGCGCCCAGTGATGATGCTTTTATGGGTTATCTTTATTTGTATGCTAAAAAAGTTATGCTAAACTTTCATCAATCTATTTCAATGCTTACTTTGAGATTAGTAGGAAAATTAACAAGGAGAAAATATCAAAAAAGCCAATTTATTTGTGGCATCAGCTACCCTAACCAAAACACAGATAAGGTCAGAAAGAAAAGGAATTATTTTAATGTCCTTCAAGGCAAGAACTCTGTTTAGTTTCTTAGAAATTCCAGAGAAAAAAAAATTCCACAGAACACTTAAGAGTCCTAGATAGAGTATTTTAAAATATTTTTAATTATTAAATGGGATTTTTCCAGAAAGCCTTATTTGAAAAACTCCACGGCACTGTGATCTCCAACTCTGTATTCCAAGTCTGTTTGTAGAATATCTAATTCTGTATTCACTGTTTACTGTGTTATCTTATACTTACTCTTTGTAACTACTCTCATCTTTGGCTTTGTCTTCCCCAAAACTTCTTGAGGGTCAAAACCCTGTATCTTTCACAAGAGTGCCTAGCACAGTACTATCTGCACATGGAAACATTTAAAACCTCCTGACAATATGAAGAGTCAGGCTTTCTCATATGTACATGAGAAAATTTAGGTGGAAAAGATATTTTTTACCCTAATTAATTAATTAATGAAATATGAAATTTCAGAAGCTTAGAGGTAAGAAACAAAATAAAAGATTATAATATGTTTTTATCTTTGTAGATGTGGTAAATTTGATTTTTCTAACAATGGTGGCTTTTTGGACAAGCAGATGTTCTTGACTCACGACCAGTGATAATTTTCAAATGTACTACAAAATTTCCCATAATCTTCAAAGTCAAATATCACATCTTAACACAGAAATATATGTTTTACATAAAACTGAATAACTAAAATGGCTGTAAATTTATGATGACAGTATATATACTAAATTGAACTTAAAATCTTTGTTAATAAAATATGCTGAAGCTTTACTTACATGCCACAGTATATTTTAAAAAACCAATTTTTCTTCTAATGAACCTTTAAAAAGCATCATTTTGAAAGATTACAATGCAAAAATGTTGTAACAGTTTAAAAATTTTCTGACCAAAGTATATCTTTAAAGCTAGCAAAAAATATTACTATAATACCCTAAAATGATACTCTAGAATCAACACACACACAAAGACATACTAAAAATCTACTCACACAAATATACTATGTTTTTTATCAGACTTATTTAAATGACTGGCTCATTAAAATTAGGGCACTGTGAAGAAAACTGAAATATCCTGCTATACTCAACATTTTGGTAGGCAGTAGAAGTAAAAAAGACACAAAAATTCTAATTTTTATTGTAATAAAAACAAGATTCCAAATAGATGTGATCTAGAGATGAAACAGAGCTGATGACTAACTTCTATAAGATGAATTAGCAAGAGGAAAAAGAATGTTTTGAATACAGTATAAGAAAGGGGAATAATCTACTTATATTTTTATTTTTTATACTCATCCTTTTTCTCCTCCAAGCTCTTGGGTTTTCTTCCCCCTACACTAAGAGTAAGGAATTCGGGTGGCTAAACTGGGTTTGTTAAGGTGAACTGCCATTTCTGAGGGAGGATTGAAGGAGACTTAATAGAAAGAAATCTAGAATTCAGCCTTCTCTGATAGCAATCTTATTTTGGTAGTGGTGATGAGCCACAACTTTCCTCAGTTATGTAGATTTTAACCAATTAGACACAAAAGATATGTTAATTTGGTATAAACAAAACTATATAGTTTCCTTGCTTGTGACGTGTGTGTGTGTGTGTGTGTGTGTGTGTGTGTGTGTGTGTGTGTCTTCAGAGAGAAAGGGTAGGTGAAAGAAAAGACTTAGGATGTTTGTTACTAACAGTAAGAAAAAAAATAAGCCAAGCCAATTTAAAGCTTATTGTTTTGCCATTAATTATGTCATGTAAACAATTACTTATAACCACATAATTTTTCCAAGCTGCATTCTGTGAATTACCTGATCAATACTGAGTTTTTCTGCTTTAGAGATGTTTTATGAGAAAGGGAAAAAAAAAATCACTTAATTCATACTTTAATTCACTAGTTTCAATACAACTTGCCAAGAAACCTCCAAAATAAAGGCAAGCATAGATGAAGAAACACTTTTTAGAAAAAAATATTTAGAGAAACCTACAAATTCTAATCTACCTATATTATTATACTCACCAGAATAGCTGATCCCACTGCCTGCAGTAAATGGAACAATAGAAGTATTTTTAACTTGACCACACATTTTGAATTTTACTCAAGATCAGACACATAATGAAACATGGCAATCTTGGCTATTACATAAATATTTTAAGCTATTGCAAACAAATCCAAATGCTGAGTAAGGGAATATAAAGAGAAGACTGTTTCAAAGTAAAAGTTGATGTGGTTATCAGTATGGAGACAACCTAAAGATACGTATACAAAGGAAATTAAGGTTTTTTTCTTTTTTTAAACTTCAGGAAAAGAACCAACATTAAAATATTAACAAAACTCCCGTTTGATATAATGACATATTTTTGTAGATTCAATTTTTGTTGGTAATTACAAACTACTGAAAAGGACTAATTCACAGAACACATAACAATTTGTATAATAGTAAGTCATGTTAGTGTCATGCCAGTGAACACATATATTAAGTAAAATAAAAATTGAGACAGTTTAGGAATTCATAGCAGTATTAAATTCTAAAATAATCATCAAATGTTTAAATCAGAAATTTTATAAATTCTAACACTCATGAACTACTATGCAAAATTAAGAACTACTCTAAACTTCGTTAAGAACTTACTTGGTTTACAACATATTAAATGTATTAATTGGTCTTACCATCTTTTCCATCTATGGATTTTGACACTTCAATATCAAAATTTTCCTGCATCTGCTGACCTCTAAAACAGCTGAGATGTTCTTGCTCAATTAAATTACTTTCTTCTTCTTCTAGAGGCTGCCAAGTACCATCAATAAACCACTGTCCACGCATTACTAGTATTTTATCTGCCTCTGAAAAGAGAAAACACAGAATTATACATTTTAGGATCCAACCTCCAGAAAGAGACATAGTAACTATAATTTTAATATTTTATTACTGTAACTGTGGCAAAAACTTCCATGACCCAGCAGAATCATTTAAAGTTTTAAATTTCAGATTTCAAGCCACAGTACATATTTTTTACAGTATATCATTTTATTTTTATTGCATAGTAGGCAAAAATTACTTTGGTATTAGAAAGGTAGATGAGCAGTTATCTTTATAACTGAGGCCCTGAGTAACCCAAATTAGTAGGTGATGGGGTTAAGACAAGTTCATGCAAGACTCTGGTGATAGTTCCAATGTCTTAGAAAATACTGATACACGCTCCCAGAAGTAATTCAGAAATAGTGTGTGTGGTAGTAGTGTGTTACACTTTTTAGGGTTGCCTTGAAGGGTATAGACTTCCAGTTAGAATACAGGAATAGCTGATAAATTTAATTATAGTAAATTCCTTACCCATTTTAGAAAAAAATTGAGTAGAAAATTTTGAGGGCGCCTGGGTGGCTCAGTTGGTTGGGCGACTGCCTTCGACTCAGGTCATGATCCTGGAGTCCCGGGATCGAGTCCCACATCGGGCTCCCTGCTCAGCGGGGAGTCTGCTTCTCCCTCTGACCCTCCCCCCTCTCATGCTCTATCTCATTCTCTCTCTCAAATAAATAAAATCTTTAAAAAAAAAAAAAAGAAAATTTTGAATAACTATAAACATTCCTTTGATTAAATACTGTTCCTATAAGCCTAATACTTTCCTTCCTTCCATCCCTCACCCTTCCTTTCTTCCTTTCCCTCCATGTCCAGTGTGGAGCCCAATGCAGGGCTTGAACTCAGGACCCCAAGATCAAGACCTGAGCTGAGATCAAGAGTTGGACACTTAACTAAGCCACCGAGGTGCCCCTATTTATATTTTGAAAAATAAACCACAACTGTCAGTTATGTTATTTTGAATACTTTAAGATTTGTAAAAAATAAAGCAAAAATAAAATGGAAATAACAAACCCTAAAAATAAAAAGCAAAATAAAACAAATGAATTTAGGGGCACCTGGGTGGCTCAGTCTCTTTTAAGTGTCTGCCTTTGGCTCAGGTCATGATCCCAGGGTCCTGGGATAAATCCCTGCATTGAGCTCCCTGCCCAACAGGAAGCCTGCTTCTCCCTCTCCCACTCCCTCTGCTTGTATTCCCTCTCTCGGTGTGTGTCTCTCTGTCAAATAAATAAATCTTAAAAAAAAAAAAACAACAAAACAAATGAACTTAATTATGTAGAGATTTGGTGATTTAACTACATGCAGAAAAAATTATTTCAAGTTGGCTTAAAACACAGTAGTGTGTGTGTGTGTGTATGTGTGTGTGTGTGTGTGTATATATATATATATGTATATATATATATATATATATATATATATATAAAATGCAAATACATCTTAAGCCTGAATTTTGTTTCCTTGAGCTTTTAAAAATGCTGCTCTACGGTAGCTTTCCTTGGTATATTCTTCTTGAGAAGTCGGATGTAAATCTCATTTTTTTTTTTTTAAGTAAAGTGATCTCTTGCTCACTTCTTACCCCAGAGGACAGAAAAAAAATTGCCTTTAAAGTCTAATAGTTTCTGACTCAGAGTTCATTGTTCGGGATCAATCTGTCCAGGTGGGCCCTTTTAATATATAGATTTCAGCTTTTCTCTTGTTTCTGAAAAGTTCCCTTGGATTATGGTTTAGTACTTAGTTCTGTTCCACTGATTTCTCCCCCTCAGGGATTCTAATTGTAGTTATGTTGGGTCTTCCTTTGCCTATATTGCATTTCACACACTTTCTTTCTCAAGCTTTTTACTTCTTCCTGCATCTTTTCCATTATTTTGTTTGTTTTCCTTCCTTTTATAATGCCTCTTACATCAATGCCCTTATTAGTATGTCCACAAGAGAATTTTTTATTCGGTTGGAGTATTTAATAGTTTCCTGAAACTTCTGGGTACGATGGTGGAGTAGGAGGATCCTAAGCTCACCTCATCCCACAGATGCAACTAGATAACACCTACATCAGTGTAAATAACCCAGAGAACAACCTGAAGACTCTCCACAACTAAATGTAGAGATGAGGTCACATCAAAGAGGGTAGGAAGGGTGGAGACGTGGCTGGGAACCAAACTGACTGGGAGACTGTCCGCAGGAGGAAGTGATGCTGCAGGCACAGAAAGAGAGAGGAGCAGACACCTCACCAGGCATGGGGAACCTGCACTGGGAAAGGAATCCTCATAACATATGGCTTCGAAAACCAGAGGGTCTTAACATCTCGAGTTCTTATAATCAGTGGGGATTAAAAACTGGAACTTTAAAAAAAAATCAGTGAGCTTGGCTCTGAGAGAGCCAGAGAGTGATAGAAAGTGAGTCTGCCTGGGTGGTTCAGTCGTTAAGCATCTGCCTCCGGCTCAGGTCATGATCCCAGGGTCCTGGGATCGAGCCCCGCATCGGGCTCCCTGCTTGGCGGGAAACCTGCTTCTGCCTCTCCCACTCCCCCTGCTTGTGTTCCCTCTCTAGCTGTGTCTCTCTCTGTGAAATAAATAAAATCTTTAAAAAAAAGAAAGTGAGTCCCTGACTGAAAAGAGACAGTATAAGAAAGAGCGCCACTGAGATATAGATTAGAAAGAGCAGTTTGAAAAACACCTGGGGAAGATTCATTTATGAATCTCAGAATGTATGCTGGAGAGACAGGGATTTTTCGGAGACTTCTCCAAGAACAAAAGAGCTGGAAGGTGCCATTTCCCTCCCCTCCCCCTAGCCGAGATACAGAGACACCTGGGAGAACCACTGGGAACTCTCTCCACCTACCTTGTTAACAGAGCTCTTTCCTGTGGACCCGCCTCCTCCAACAAGCCCTCAGCAGGAGTCCACCCAAAGCAGTGCAACAAGCGTGGCAGTGTGCAAGTAGCCCCAACAGAGGCCAGCACTGCTCCAAAGTGACTCCTGCCCTGGGGAGAGGGGAAGACAATCACACACACCAGTCTGACTGCAGCTCCAGCAGTAAGTAGGCAGAGGCCAGACATGTGGTCTGACTGCAGGTCCCACCTACCAACAAAAGCTTCTCAGTGGACAACAAAGAGAAAGCACCCTGCAGTTCAGTGATATTGTATCTTTGACAAACACCTGGTCTGACTCCACTCAAGCCCAAGGCAGCCCCAGACTGGCCCATTAATGACACAAGGACCATGGCCTGCAACAGGCAAGTGGAGTCACTGCAGATGACTGGACTGAAGGCAATGTGGCTCACCACAATAGTAGGGTACACGCAACACACATAGGAGACACCTGGAGTGCCAAGTTCTGGTGAACAGGGGGGACACTGCACTGCAGGGCACTATAGGAATCTTCATCTTAAGGCCACTACTGTCAGGAGCAGGAGATGTAGCCGATTTACCTAACACATAGAAACAGAGAATTAGACAAAACGAGGAGACAGAAATATATCCCAAATAAAGAAGAGGACAAAATAGAACAAGAGAGCTAAATGAAATGGAGATAAGTAATATGTCTGCTAGAGAATTTAATGTAATGGTCATAAAGATATTCACTGGACTTCAGAAAAGAGTGGAGGACTTCAGTGAGAACATCAACAAAGAGAAAACATTTGAAAAAGAATCAGTCAGAGATGAACTCAATAACTGAAATAAAAAATACACTAAAGGGAATAAACAGTACACTAAAGGAAAGAACAATGGATTGGCAACCTGGAGGACAGAGTAATGAAAAACAATCAAACTCAACAGGAGAAAGAAAAAATGAGAATAGATTAAGGACACTCAATAACACCATCAAGTGTCAATCATTCAAATTATAGGGATCCCAGAAGGATAAGATAAAGAAAAGGGGGCAGAGAATGTATTTGAAGAAATAATAGTGGAAAACTTCCTGAATCTGGGGAAACATAAACCCAGGTCCAGGAAGTACAGAGGACTCCCAACAAAATCAACCCAAGGAAGTCTGCACCAAGACACAGAGTAATTAAAATGGAAAAGTATTGTGATAAAGACAGAATTTTAAAAGCAGTAAAACACTTAAACACAAGGGAAACTCCATAAGGCTATGAGCTGATTTTTTTTAGAAAAAAAATTTCAGGCAAGAAGGGAGTGGCATGATATATTCAAAGTGCTGAAAGAAAAAACTCTGCAACCAAGCATATTCTATCCAGCAAGGCTATCATTCAGAAGAGAAGGAGAGACAGATTGTTCCAGACAAACAAGAATTAAAGGACTTCATCATCACTAAACCAGCTAAGCTCACAAGAAATGTTAAAGGGGACTCTTCGGAAAGGAAAGACCATAAGCAGGAGTGAGAACAGTAGGAAGTATAAAAGCAGTAATATTAAGTATATCTATAAAAATCAGTCAAGAGATTCACAAAATAAAAGGATGTAAAGTATGACATCATATACTTAAAATGTGGGAGTGGGTGAGGAGTAAATATTTAGTGCTTTTAGAATGGGTTCAAATTTAAGAGGTCATGAGCTTAATATAGACTGCTATATGCATAACTTGTTATAGATAAACCTAATGCTAACCACAAATAAAAAACCAGTAATAGATATGCAAAATAGAAAAGAAAGGAATCCAAATATATCACCAAAGAAAGCCAGCAAACTGTGAGAGAAGAGAACAAGAGAAGGAACAGAGAAAAACTATAAAAATAACCATAAAACCAGTAACAAAATGTCAATACGTACACACCTATCAACAATTACTTCAAAAGTAAATAGACTAAATGCTCCGATAAAGATACAGAATGATGGAATGGATAAAAAAGAAAGACCCATCTATATGCTGCCTACAAGACACTCATTTCAGATATAAAGACACATGTAGATTGAAACTGACCTGACGGAAAAGCATTTATCATGCAAACAGAAGTGAAAGGAAAGCTGGGTAGCAATACTTATAATCACACAAAATAGACTTTAAAGCAAAGACTGTAACAAGAGTCTAAGAAGGACATCACATAATTACAAAAGGAATATTCCAAAAAGAAGATGTAACAATTGTAAGTATTTATGCACCCAACATGGGAGCACCTAGCTAGCTAAAGTAGCTAATAACAAACATAATGGAAGTAATTGATAGTAATACAATAGAAGTAGGAGATGTTAACACCCCACTTACATCAATGGATAGATCATCCAAACAGAAAAGCAACAAGGAAACAGTGGCTTTGGATGATACATTGGATCAGATGGATTTAACAAGATACATTCAGAACATTCCATTAAAAAACAGCAGAATACACATTCTTTTCCAGTGAACTAGGAACATTCTCCAGAAGAGATCACATGTTAGGACACAAAACAAGTCTCAACAAATTAAAAAAGACTGAAGCCATACCATGCATCTTTTCTGACCACAATGCTTTGAAACTAGAAATAAACCACAAGAAAGGATCTGGAAAGAACACAAATATATGGAGGATAAATAACATGCTACTAAAACAATGAACAGGTCAACCAAGAAACCAAAGAGAAAATTAAAAAAAAATATGTGGAGACAAATGACACAACAATCCAAAACTTCTGAGATGCAGCAAAAGCTGTTTTAAGAGGGCAGTTTGTAGCAATATATAGGCCTACCTCAAGAAGCAAGAAAAATTAACAACCTAACCTTCATCTAGAGGAGCTAGAAAAGGGAAAATAAAACCTAAAAACAGAAGGAAGGAAATGAAAGGATTAAAGCAGAAATAAACAAAATAGAAATTAAAAAAACAATACAACAGATCAATGAAACCAGAAGCTTGTTCTCTGAAAAGAGAAAAATTGCTAAGTTCTTAGCCAGACTCATCATAAAAAAAGACTGAAAAAAAATCAGAAATGAAAGAGAAATAACCAACACCACTGAAATACTAAAGATTATAAAAGAATGTTATGAAAAATTATATGCCAACAAATTGGGCAATGTAGAAAACATGTCTTAATTTCTAGAAGCATATAACCTCACAAAACAGGTTCAAGAAGAAATAGAAAATTTGAACAGACCGATTATCAACAAAATTGAATCAGTACTCAAAAAACTCCCAACAAACAAAAGTCCAGGACCAGATGGCTTAACTGGTGAATTTTACCAAACATTTAAAGAAGAGTTAATACATATTTCTCTCAAACTATTCCAAAAAATACATGAGGAAGGAAAGCTTCCAAATTCATCCTACAAAGCCAGCATTACCCTGATACCAAAACCAATAAAGACACTACAAAAAAAGAGCACTGTAGGCCGGTATCTCTGATGAACTTAGATGAAAAAATCCTCAGCAAAATATTAATAAACTGAATCCGAAAATATATTAAAAAAACCTTTCACTATGAGCAAGTGCGATTTACTCCTGAGATGCAAGGATGGTTCAATTATTCACGAATCAGTCAATATGATACAACACATCAGTAAGAGAAAAGATAAAAATCATATGATCATTTCAATAGATTCAGAAAAATCATTTGACAAAGTGCAACATTCATTCATTCATGATAAAAACCCTCAACAAAGTAGGTTTAGAGGGAACATACCTCAACATAACAAAGACCACATAAGAAAAACCCCCAGCTAACATCACACTTGATGGTGAAAACAGAGCTTTTCCTCTAAGATCAGGAATAAGACAAGAATGTACACTTCCCCCACTTTTATTCAACATAGTACTAGAAGTCCTAGCCACAGACATCGGACAAGAAAAAGAAGTAAAAGGCATCCAAACTGGTAAGAAAGAAGTAAAACATTCACTATTTGCAGATGACATGATACTCTATATAGAAAACCCTGAAGACTCCACCAAAAAACTATTAGAACTGATAAATGAATTCAGTAAGGTTGCATGATACAAAATCCATTTACAGAAATCCACTGCATTTCTATACACTAATAATGAAGTAGGAGAAAGAGATATTCATAAAACAATCTCTTTACAATTGCTCCAAAAATAATAAAAAACTAGGAATAAACTTAACCAAGGAGGTGAAAGACCTGTACTCTGAAAACTATGAAAGAAATTAAATATGACACAAAGAAACAGAAAGAGATTCCATGGTCATGGAATGGGGGAACAAATACTGTTAAAATATCCATACTACCTAAAGTTATCTACAGATTTAAGGATATTCCTATCAAAATACCAACAGCATTTTTCACAGGGCTAGAACAAATAATCCTCAAATTTGTATGGAACCACAAAAGACCCTGAATAGTCAAAGTAATCTTGAAAAGAAGAACAAAACTGGTGTTATCACAAGCCCAGATTTCAAGATATGCTACAAAACTGTAGTAATCAAAACAGTATGATACTGGCACAAAAACTGACACACACATAGATCAATGGAACAGAACAGAAAGTCCAAAAATAAAACCATGACCATACTGTCAATTAATCTACAACAAAAGAGGCGACAGGAAAAAGACAGTCTTTTCAACAAATGGTGTTGAGAAAACCGGACAGCTACATGCAAAAGAATGAAACTGGACCACTTTCTTAAAGCATACACAACAATAAGCTCAGAATGGACTAAAGACCTAAATGTAAGACCTGAAACCATAGAAATCTCAGCAGAGAGCAAAGGTAGTAATTTCTCTGACATCGGTGGTAGCAACATTTTTCTATGTATGTCTCCTAAGGCAAGGGAAACAAAAGCAAAAATAAACTGCTGGGACTACATAAAAATAAAAAGCTTCTGCACAGCAAAGGAAACAACAAAGCAAAAAGACAACCTACTGAATGGGAGAAGATATTTGCAAATGATTTATCCAATAAGGGTTAGTATCCAAAATATATAAAGAACTTATATAACTCAACACCAAAAAAACCAAAAAATCCAATTAAAAAACGAGCAGAAGACATGAACAGACATTTCTCCAAAGAAGACATATAGATGAGATGGCCAACAGACACATGAAAAGATGCATCAGGGAAATGCAATTGAAACCACAATAAGATATTACTTCAGACCTGTCAGAATGGCTAAAATCAAAAATGGAAGAAACAAGTGTTGAAGAGGATGCAGAGAAAAAAGGAATCCTTGTACACTATTGGTGGGAATGCAAACTGGTACAGCCACTGTGGGAAACAGTGGATCCTATGGTAAAAAATTAAAAAATATAATTACCATAGGATCCATTAATTCCATTACTGTGTATTTACCCAAAGAATAGGAAAACACTAATTTGAAAAGATATATGCGTATCTGTGTTTATTGCACCACTTTTTACAATAGTCAAGTTATGGAAGCAACCCAAGTGTCCACTGACAGAGGAATGGATAAAGAAGATCACAGACACACACACACACACACACACACGAATATTATTACTCAGACATAAAAAAAGAATGAAATCTTGACATTTGCAAAAACATGGATGGATCTGGTGGATATAACGTTAGTGAAATACGTCAGAGAAAAACAAATACCATATGATTTCACTCATATGTGGAATGTAAGAAACAAAGGAACAAAGAAAAAAAGAGACAAACCAAAAAATACTCTTAAATACAGAGAACAAACTGATGGTTACCAGAGGGGCAGTGCGTGGGAAATGGGTAAAAGAGATGAAGGGGATTAAAAGTACACTTAGTGCGGGACGCCTGGGTGGCTCAGTTGGTTAAGTGACTGCCTTCGGCTCAGGTCATGATCCTGAGGTCCTGGGATCAAGTTCTGCAACAGGCTCCTTGCTCCACGGGGAGCCTGCTTCTCCCTCTGCCTGCTGCTTCCCCTGCTTGTGCTCTCTCTCTGACAAATAAATAAAATCTTTAAAAAAAAAAAAAGAGTACACTTAGTGTGATGAGCACTGGGTAATGTACAGAATTGTTGAATTATTATATTGTGTACCAGAAACTAATATAACGCAGTACGTTAAACTGTTACTAAAAAAATAAGAGTTGCCCTCTGTTTTGTGTTTCCTTTCTGCGAAAGAATTTTTATCGGTGGAAATATGTTGGTTCATATTTTGTGTATTCCTCTTAAAGTAGCTTTGTATAGCATCTAATTTTTTTCTATTTCTGAGCACTTTATGGATAGAGTTATTAGTTGAAGGCTGTCTGCTTCTGCAGATTAGTAAAAGCAGCTGTTTTAATGGATGATGTTGTGGTGGTAGGGGTGGTGGTGGGTGGGTGGGTAGTGAACTTATGTGCCTTGTTTCTCTTTGATTTCTCCAGACACTTACTTTCTCCTTTCCTCTCCCTGCAACGGCTCTGAGGGGCACCATCCTTTCTCTATCTCTGATGCTGCTCGTGGCCCCTCTCTTTCACACACCTTCCCTGTAGCTAGTGCTATGAATTCCTAAGTCTCAGGCCTGTGTCTGTATTCTCCCAGTTGTGTGCGGGGTGTTTTCTTTCTGAGGGTCATTTTGCTTGTGCTCCATTGTAAACCTCGGATCTCCTTTCCTCTGTCTTCACTGTCTCTTGAGCCTCTCCTTGCCCCGCTTTCCAGACTCAGGGGTTTGTAGCAGCAACAGGAGTTGTTGTAATTTGTTGTTTCTTTAAATAAAGGCATTTAAAATTCATGGTATTATTTATGTTGTAGTAATCCTGAAGGTATGATTGATATATGGGCCGTGTGTGTGTGTGTGTACATGTGTGGTCCCGTTTGGTCTTACAGCTTTTGGGGAGGATGTGTGGAGAGATTTACATTTGGACAGTTGCCATTATCTTCCAGATCCAAAAGCTCATCTAATTTTTATAATAATCTTAAAAGATAGCTATAATTACTGCAGTTTTACAAATAAACAAGCTACGTCTTAGTGAAACTAAATAACTTGCCCAAAGGCACATAGCTAAATAATGTGAGAAGCAGGATTCCTACCAAACTTTGATGCCAATGTTCAGCTAAGCTCTTTCTACTATACAACACAACTTTCTCAAAAAAGAAAAAATCCCTCTTTAGCCTTCTCCCCAAGAAATATAGGCTGTTCAGTTGTGTTCGTAATTTGAAAACAAGTAATTTGGGAGATTTTATATTGAGAGTCTATCATGAGACTTACAAACCAGAGCCAACCATGCTTCCCCACAAAAACCAGAGAAGTAAAAAAGCAGAGTGAAAAACAGTAAAACAAGTTTATAGCAAACATCTGCACTTCTCTTTTTCTCTCTTTAGCCTAATAAATCTAAACATGTATTCTACTGACAAATGTTTTGGGAGTTTTACCCAAGCTTTAAATTCTACCAGTATGCTATCAAATACCATATCATCTTTCTGATTCAGGCCTCTGTCTTGTCCAAATATCCAACTGCCAGCTAAACAACTCCTAGTAGACAGATCACAATTACCAGAATCATAAGTAGCCATGGAACACACTAGATTCCTGGAAAACAAAATGGAACATAAACCTGTTACTCGACCTGTATTCCCTATCATAGCAAATGGTGTGCTAGCAGTATTCAACCAGTCACCCAAGACAGAACTCGGGGGGTCATCCAAGATGCCTCTTCCTCAAATGCTTCTTATAACCCGACATTAATCACTCTTTATTTTATCTCCTAAATCACCTTCAAATTCATCCCATATTCACTGGGCCTACACTCTAAGTTCACAATCTTTATCATTTCTGTTTTATTTTAGGAACTTCCTATCTAAATGTAGTATCCATTGCTTCAACTCTCACCAAATGCCTACTCACACGCATGTGTAAGTACACACATTCATGTATACACATACACAAATTCCCCTAACTTACTCTCTTTCTAGAGAAAGATTCAATCCTTGTTTTACAGAGTTCCCAGAGAACCTTTCTAAAATACCACAAATCATGTTATTCTAATACTTAAATTCTTTAATGGCTCCTCACTGCCTACTAAATGAACTCTGAGCTTCTTAGAATTAATTATAAGCTCATGATCTTTCTTTGACAACCTCTTCACATAACAGATGCTATGTTAGGTATTTATTCACCTAAATAATATGTGAATGTCCATCATGAATCAGGCTCTGGGGTAGGCTCTTGATGATACATAAGATAATGCTGATGGTCCCTGCGCTATCCATGTCAACAAGGACAGTTCCTTGAATGTGTGATGCTGAGTTACACTCTGTATCCTGCACGTGCTGTTCCTTCTACCTGGATGTTCTTCCCCATTTTCTTCATTTAGCTAACTTTCATCCTTCTCTCCTTCAGGAATCCTTTGGTGACCTCCCCTTCTCTGTGATTTCAGTGAATTAACTCTACACATTTATCAGTGTTTATGTTACTGTATTTTAACTGCTTAGCCTTCCTCACTTCCATGGGATCCTTGGATGTAGGTACTGTGTCCTCAGGCGCCTCCAAAACCTAAAAATAAGAACACCTATGATAAAGTAGGATTTCAATAAAAGTATTCTGAATGTTGCTGAGTAAGACATACTTTATTCAGCTTATCCTATTACCTGGCAAATTTGGTAGACTGAGCACTTTTATTGGACCTTCCTCAGTTTGAGTGGTACATGCCAACCTATTTAGTTGGTGTATGCTGTGCTCTGTCAGCCATTAACATTCTACTTTCTGATAATTATGTGATTCAGAAGAAAGAGTCTGACTATTTTCCAAGAGTAAAAGAACAGGTTATTTTCTGGGGGGTGGACATTCTGTTGAAGAATGACACACATATAGAAAGGTGTGCTAATCTTACGCATACAGCTCAATGGCCTTTTACGAGTTAACCACCCAGATCAAGAAAGAAAACATCAGGGGCACCTGGGTGGCTCAGTCGGTTGGGTGGCTGCCTTCGGCTCGGGTCATGATCCTGGGGTCCTGGGATCGAGGCCCATGTCCAGCTCCCTGCTCAGCGGAGAGCCTGCTTCTCCCTCTCCCTCTGCCTGCCACTCTGCCTACTTGTGCTCTCTCTCTATCTCTGTCAAATAAATAAATAAAATCTTTAAAAAAAAAAAAGAAAAGCATGAGACTTTAAAAAAAAAAAAAAAGAAAGAAAACATCAACATTTCAGAAGCCCCTTCATGCATCTCCTTTCCAGTGCTACCCTTACCAAGGGTAAACATAATTGTTACCTCTAGCACCACAGATTATTTTTGCGTTTTAGTAGCTTATATAATAGAATCATGTAGTATGTACTCTTCTATTTAGTTTCTTTGGCTCAGCATTATATTACTGAGTGTCAGCCACAAAGATGGGATTATTTGCATGGTTCAAGTACTTGTCAGGTGATAGCAAGTGAGCCTTACATTGCTGTGAGCTATGTTCTTGGACTAGCTTCTCCTACTATTAAATTAATTCCAAATAGAACAGAGATATCAGCCAAAAAATTCCTAATTATATAAAAAGATATTAAATCATCAAATCAGTAATGGATCTCCATAGGGAGCAAGCTCTAATGTAAGGAAACCATCATAAATAGGCCTTTAGCCATATAAATGAAGAACTCTCTGTTTTGGACTAGAGAGGACTATTCCTGCCTCTCTAATATGCACATACTTTCACCCTGCCTGAAGCTCAGAACACTCGATGCCAGGCTGCCCTCATGGCTGGAAACCCTCCTAATCCAGCTTGTGCTCTAATATCCCACATTAAGCCATGATCCCTTGTGACTGCCTTCCTCAGGGCAGTTGGCCTCCAATATCCCATCCTAGGCTGCCTCTCATATGGACATCTCTTCACTCAACTTGGGATCTGACATCCCAAGCCCAGCTGTCTGTATGGCACGGGAGCAGGAAAAGAGAGAAGGGCTAGTGTACTGGTTCTCAACCTGGGACAATGTCCCCACCAGGAGACATTTGGCAATGTTTTGTTTTTTAGAGATTTTATTTATTTATTTGTCAGAGAGAGAGAGAGTGAGCACAAGCAGGGGGAGTGACAGGCAGAGGGAGAAGCAGGCTCCCTGCTGAGCAAGGAGCCCCATGCAGGACTCCATCCCAGGACCCTGGGATCATGACCTGAGCCCAAGGCAGGTGCTTAACCAACTGAACCACCCAGATGTCCTGACATCTGGCAATGGATGAAGACATTTTTGATTGTCACAACTTGGGGGTGGGACAGTGTTGCTGGTATCTAGACTGAAGATGTTGCTAAACATCTTCCAATGCACAGAACAGCTCCCCTGACCTCATCACACCACCCTGCCCAGGAACGATAAACTATCTGCCCAAACTGTCA